>NW_028317956.1:1151500-1477000 GCF_062004578.1 Staurois parvus | reverse complement strand
TAGATATGTATTATATATAATGTATAATATATCACATTCATATGTTGTATATTTTGATGCAAAATAGACAGACATAACTGAATGATATCCAGTCCAGGGGTCTCCAAAACTCTCAGTATGAGGACCACATCATATAATTTTTAAATATTCACAGGCTAAAAAGAATTAACAAATCAAATTTACTGTAAATGAACGATTAAGTGCAGGGGTGGACTGACAACTCATGGAGCCCCCGGGCAATAGGGGATCATGGGGCCCCTGTGTCCTTGCCCAAACTCAAAAAAGCCTATGAAAAAGGTACCAGGGGCATCTCATGGGGCCCCCTACTGACCCCGGGCCCTCGGGCAGCGCCCGAGTTTCCAAATGGTCAGTCCGCCCCTGATTAAGTGTTACTTGGAGCAACAGAGAATAAACCTTCAGTAAACAAAGAAATTCCAAATCATCTTGAGCCCCCACTTACATCAGAGTCCCTAACAGAGCCCTCCTATATGAGAGTCCCCATTAAAGTCCCATATCAGGGTCCCCATCAGAGTCCCTCCTTACATCAGTGTCCTCATCAGAATCCCCCCTTACATTAGGGTCCCCATCAGACTCCCCCCCTTACATTAGGGTCCCCACCAGAGCTCCTCTTTATATCAAGGTCGCAACAGAGTTCCCCCTTATAACAGGGTCCCCACCAGAGTCCCTCCTTACATCAGTGTCCCCCTTAAATTAGGGTCCCCATCAGAGTCCCACTTACAGCAGAGGGCTGGATAAAATCTTGCAGCAGGCTGGATTTGACCTTTGGACCATAGTTTGGAGACCCCAGCTATAGTCTAAATGTAAGTCAGCCATACACATGGCAATTTTCAACCACTTTTGAGCCTCATGCAATAACAAATATTATTACATATCATCACCAGTACCTTAGTATATGGTGACCTGATAATGGTCGATTTCTTTTCTGCTAGATCTCTTTCGATAGGGATAATTGATCTATTATCAACAACCCATTCAAATGATATGACAAACATGGGGAATAGGATTTTGATTGATAGGAAAGATACAGTTGTAAATTATCAATCATTTCTGTGTTTTCACCATGCAACCTCATACTGCGACTGTAATATGGTTGGATTGATGGACAAAACATCTCAGTGCTGCTAATTGAGGCAAAATGATTAATAACGTTCCACACTAGACAACGGACTCTCCAACCTGATCTAAATCACATCTAAAACAATCAGAAGGGAAGTTACAATATTTTGGTGGCCATACATACTTCAATTATAATGATTGATTTATTTTTTGATCGATGTCCTTTTGATATGAATAATCAATCTACACTGTCTGGCCACTTTATTAGGTACACCTCAATAGTTCCGGGTTGGACCTCCTTTTGCCTTCAGAACTGCTTTATTTCTTCGTGGCATAGGTTCAATAAGGTGCCGGAAACATTCCTCAGAGATTTAGATCCATATCAACATGATAGCATCATGCAGTTGCTGCAGATTTGTCGGCTGTACATCAATGAGGTGAATCTCCCATTCCAACACATACCAAAGGTGCTCTATTGGATTGAGATCTGGTGACTGTGGAGGCCATTGGAGTACAGTGAACTCATTGTCATGTTCAAGAAACCAGATTGAGATGATCTGAGCTTTGTGACATGGTGCATTATCCTGCTGGAGGTAGCCATCAGAAGATGGGTACACTGTAGTCATAAAGGGATGAACATGGTCAGCAACAATACTCAGGTAGGCCGTGGTGTTTAAAAGATGCTCAATTGGTATTTAGGGGCCCAAAGTGTGCCAAGAAAATATCCCCCACACCATTACATCACCAGCACCAGCCTGAACTGTTGATACAAGTCTGGATGGATCCATGTTTTCATGTTGTTTATGCCAAATTCTGACCCTACCATCTGAATGCCACAGCTGAAATTGAGACTCAACAGGCCAGGCAACATTTTTCCAATCTTCTATTGTCCAATTTTGGTGAGCCTGTGTGAATTTTAGCCTCTGTTTCCTGTTCTTAGCTGACAGGAGTGGCATCCAGTGTGGTCTTTTACTGCTGTAGCCCATCTGCTTCAAGGTTCAACATGTTGTGCATTCAGAGATGGTATTCTGCATACCTTGGTTGTAACAAGTAGGTATTTGAGTCACTGTGGTCTTTTTATCATCTCAAAGCAGTCTGCCTATTCTCTGACATCAACAAAGCATTTTCGACCACACAACTGTCGCTCACTGGATATTTTCTCTTTTTTTAACCATTTTCTGTCAACCCTAGAGATGACTGTGCGGGAAAATCCCAGTAGATCAGCAGTTTTTGAAATACTCAGACCAGCCCGTCTGGCACCAACAACCATGACACGTTCAAAGTCACTTAAATCCCCTTTTTTACACATTCTGATGCTCGGTTTGAACTTCAGCAAGTTGTCTTCACCAATCTAGATGCCCAAATGCATTGAGTTGCTGCCATGTGATTGGCTGATTAGCAATTTGTGTTACCAAGCAATTGAACAGGTGTACCTAATAAAGTGGCTGGTGAGTGTATAGTCGACAACCCAAAAGTGGATCTCAGTGAATAGTTGATATGATTGCAATTCACTGCTGATTAATAAAAAACAATCAATAATATTCTCTCCTGGCAGGTTGGCTCAGTTGTATTGAATCCAATCGAAATTGAGTCTAAATCAATTTGAAGAAAAGTTATGGCTATTTGATGACTTGTGGATTTCAATTATTTTGATTGAATTGCACATAGATCAAATAAAAACAATGAAGTGTGTGTGAGTACCATTGGTACAACTTTAGATTTGCCAAAAAAAAAAAAAAAAAAGGAATTTGAACACATACCTAATCTGACCAATACCAATCAGGAAAAACCATGCACTACACAAATTTTGTTAGGATAACCATACACATTTTAACCTAATTGTACAATCTCTATAGAATCTTATTTTAATTTACCAAGTCAAAGCTGGGCAATGGATTGAAAGTTTTTAATAAAGGTTATTAAAAGATTGAAAACATTTTATGTAAATAGAAAAAACATATGGCAATATAATTGAAAACAGTGCCATCTTAATAGAAACATGGGCCCTTGGGCAAAGTAATGCTCTGGGGCCCCTACCAGCCTGCATCATGTGTCTCTCTCACAGCGCTCCCTACATTGAGTGTCCCCATCACATTGTCCCCATCCATCAGCTGTCCCTATCGCAGTGTCCCCATCTATCAGGTGACCCCATCACAGGCTCCCCATCCATCAGGTGTTCCCATCACAGCATCCATATACATCTGGTCTCCCCATCCATCAGGTTTCCCCATCAGAGGCTCCCCATTCATCAGGTGTTGCCATCACTGTATCCATATACATCAGGTGTCCCCATACATAAGGTGTCACCATCACAGTGTCCCCATCACAGGCTCCCCATCCATCAGGTGTTCCCATCGCAGTGTCCATATACATCTGGTGTCCCCTTCCATCAGGTGTCCCAATCACAGGCTCCCCAACCATCAGGTGTTCCCATCAGTGTCCATGTACAACAGGTGTCCCGATCACAGTATCCCCATACATCAGGTGTCCCCATCACAGTGTTCCCATCCATCAGGTGTCCCCATCACAACGTTCATATACATAAGGTGTCCCCATCACAATGTCCCCATCCGTCAGGTGTCCCCTTCACAGTGTCCATATAAATAAGGTGTTCCCATACATCAACTGTCCCCATACATTAGCTGTCCTCATCACAGTGTCTCTCCAGCAGACGGTAGCCACTGCTCCTTCTAACAGGAGTGACATTGCAGTTAACCGTGTCAAAGAAGAGTGATACAAGTGGGCTTCCCTGTACCTATAAAATATGCTTTGATTGCTGTGCCACAAACAAGAGTCTCACGGACACAAACCCCAGCACAATCATTTAAAAAAATAATAAAAAGCATCTATTAGAAATAGTTTTGCAGAAACTGTGCAAGAGTGCGTTACGCAAAGTGTAGTAAGTTTCAGGAATGCACACAGAGTGCAGGATTCAGGAGTGTGTTTCATACAGAGTGCAGAATTCAAGAATGTGTTACGTACAGAGTGCAAGGTTCAGGTGTGCGTTTAATACAGAATGCAGGATTCAGGGATGCATTATGTACAGAGTGCAAGGTTCAGGAGTTAGTTAAGTCGCAAAGACACTATTTAACCACTTCCCAAACGCCCTATAGCAGATATACTGCTACAGGGTGGCAGAGGTGCGTAAAATCACGTATATATACGTGATTTCGTGTTTCCAGGAAGGGGGTGTGCGCGAGCCCTACCTGCGCCTCCATTCGCGGCCATGGTTGTAAATCACCGGGTCCCGGCCAGTGATTCCCCACCGGCGCCTGGTGATTACTGAGCATCTCCAACAGGGAGGAGGACTGCTTTGTTTACTACCAGTCCTCCTCCCTGTCAGCTCGGGCGCACTGCTTTGGATGGCTCTGCACAGCCATCCAGAGCAGTGTCATTACAGTAAAGCCGACACACACCGCCCCCTAGGTAAAACACTCCCTGCACACAATTAACCCTTTGATCATCCCTCATGTTAAGCCTTTCCTGCCCAGTGCCATTAGTACAGTGTCAGTGCTTTTTTTTAGCACTGATCACTGTATTGGTGTCACTGGGGATGTCAGTGACACTAAATCAATTCCCCCCAGTGTCAGAATGCCCCCTGCAGTCCTGCAGTCCCGCTATAAGTCGCTGATCGCCGCCATTATTGTAAACCAATGAATTTACACATATTGGGATTTCTTTTAGCAAAGAAATATCACAGAATACATTTTGGTGTAAATTTATGACAAAATTGGATTTTAAAAATGTTTTACTGGACATGTTTAGAAGCAAAAAGTCAAAAATATTGTTTTTTTCTCAAAATTGTCGGTCTTTTTTTTTATAGCGCAAAAAATAAAAAAACGTACAAGCTATCAAATACCACTGAAAGAAAGCTCAATTTGTGGGAAAAAAGGACGTAAATTTAATTTGGGTGCAGCGTTGCAATTGTCAGTTAAAGTAACGCAGTGCTGTAACACAAAAAATGGCCTGGCCAGGAAGTGGGGCAAATCAACAGGAGGGCAAGTGGTTAAGCATACACTTACATTCTAAAATCTTGATTATCAGCATACAGGAGCTGAAGCAAGAATGCAGGGATCAGATGGATAACAACTGAGTACAGCTGATCAGGGCCTGCAGCAGTGTGAATATCTAGCACAGCCAAGGATTGGCAAACAAGCAGGTGGGGGTACGACTGCAAGAGAGTGTAGCCGCCAACTCAAACCTGTGATGTTGGGGATGGGCGAGGCCGATATGCATTTCAGGGGTTCCACCCCATTTTAAAAACAACCCGTTCACATTTATACAGTGCCAACTGGGAAAAAGGTGACAAGGGGCAGGACCAACTGGAACTACTGCATGTTCACCCACAGCGGTGTATAATAAACCTGAATTATACACCGCTGCGGGTGTACATTTGGTAGTTCTAATTGGTCTTGCCCTTTGTCACCATCTTCCATGGGCAGCAATGAAGGAATAAATGACGGCTGTTTGTCTATGCGTGGATGGAAGTGTGGTGACGTCAGTTCCCGCGTGGACAGCAGCCGCCATCTTGCTACACCCATACAAGTACACCCAAATTGTTACATGCTGCTTTGAGCTTGTTTTACATTGATTTGATGAAAGTGGGCATTTGGCAATATGCTGCTTAATACATTTTATTAAATACTACACTATGGAAGTATTCCTTTTCTCCTCTTTTGGGATCCTTTGAGTTGGCTGTGCAGTGCATGTTTTTCAGTGAGGGGATACCACCACTGTTGCTGATGGTTGATGCTACAGGATTAGAGCGCAAAGGTCCCATTGCTGATCTGTTTGGCATTGAGCGCCCTAAATAAGTAACTGAGAACATGTAACAGTCTAGTAGTGCTCCATGCTTAATTAGTGCCTAATCCACCCTAATAAATGTTCTCGCTACAAACTTCAGAGTTTTGAGGGCCACACATCATATACCAAAGGGACGCATGTTGGGCACCAGGGCTTTAGAGGGTGGTCTTCAAGTGAATCCCAAAATTTGGGTTACAACCAGAACAGGAATAAAGGGGAAATCTTTCAATAGGGACAGTTCTGGTGACAACCTGGATTTCCCTCCCTTTGGAGGAATTTCCCCTCATTTCCTGTTGTAGCATTGTGACAGGAGTTCACCTTCATCCCCCTCACTTCCATTAATTTGGAACAAGCGGTGTGCATTAGTTGCTGTCATGTGCACTGTTCTATGCACAGTACAAATCCCATAGTCCAAAGAACATCTTGGTAGCAAGCAAGAGAGGGTGGCTACGTTGCTACATACAGTGGGACCATGGAGAACAAATGTACTTACCCTCTAACAGGAAGGGAAGTCAGATCACATCAGCAAAAAAAAAGGAATTTGGAGATTTGGTGGAGCCTGAGAGCAATAGAAGGGGCTTTTTGTAGTTAAAGCGGAACACCACTCGCTCAATCAACATGGACTAATTTTAATCCTTATGCTGCTAGCATTAGTACATGGATAGAAAAGTATATCATATTTACTTGTTTTACGCTTTTTTTACATTTCTTCAGTTACTTCCTGGTTTCTATGCCTAGGCAAATGATGTCATACATTGAAGGAGTCTTCAGGAGGGGAAGGAGGGTTCTCAGTTCAACCAATGACTGAGCAAAGGGCAGATGGATCCCAGGAAGTAAATGCTACATGCATTATCTGCCCTTACTCAAGATGGCCACTGCCAGAAATGCCAGGAGGTATTTTTCAAAATTATTTCTCAGAGAACTAAAGCATGGAGACATGAATGGATGGGAAGTTTGCTTTGAATATTAACAATGAATTAAATAGCATTTTTAGTTTGTGGTGCTCAGATGCAGTATATTTCCACTTTAAAGTGGTTATAAAGGCTAAAGTTTTTTACGTTAATGCATTCTCTTCATTAATGTAAAAACCTCTTACATGCAGCCCCCACCCCCCTTTAAATACTCATCTGAGCCCAAAATTGACCCAACACTCTTCCCGTGAGCAGTGGTGCTGCACTCTCTCTCCCTCTTCACTGGACTCAGTGAGAGCAGCGGAAGCCATTAGCTCCTGCTGCTGTCAATCAAATGCAGTGACAACGGATCGGGGGGGGGGGACTGAGCCGCACTGTGTGTGGCTATAGATGCACACAGTGTGGCTCAGGATTGGGCCCGCACAAGTGCCCCCCATGGCATGCAACTTGCTATGGAGACACTTGGAAATCGTATGTACTCTCCGCAGAAGATGCACAGCCAAAAGGAAGCCAAGGGAACCAGGACAGTGACAACCAAAGGAGATGCACTAGGTGTGTGCGCGCCACCTGTTTATTCTTTATCTTGGAAGGCAGGAGGAGCCAAGAGCACCGCTGGGGGACCCCAGAAGTGGAGGATTGGGGCCATTCTGTGCAAAACCAGTAGGTAAGTATAAGGCCCCTATCGCACTGACAGTGCAATTGGGTCTGCCTGTCAGTTTTTTAGATGAACCCGATCGGACCATCCATAGACCTCTACAGACAGGCAGGTGTCATTGACCATAGACATCTATGAATGCTGGCATCCATTCTGATCCTGTATGCCAAAAACAGATGGATGGGGATCCGTTCCCCATCCATCTGGTGGATCAGATCGGATGACATTTGCCTGTCCGTTTCCATCTGACTGCACCATAGGAAGAAGCAGGCTGTGTCTGCTCTGCAGTAGCAGAACGAACACAGACCTGTCATCTGACCAAACGGATCCATTGGCGAGTCCGCCCCGTCTCAAAGGGACCTAACATGTTTGTTATTTAAAAACAAAAACCCTTTATGATCATGTTAGGAAAACATACTTGAATATAATCATTTTTTTAAACTGCAGTTTCATGTCATTTTAATATCTCTAAATGAAAAACAAATTTCTTGCCCAGCTATAAAGCTTACCAAGTAACCAAGTATGCCTTCCAACACCCACGTTACACCTCCAGCTTTCCTGGTCTGCATGCTTGTTCATGTTCAGTGACTTAGACACCATTATAGGACTAGAATGACAGCCAGGCAGCTAACATTTTCAGCAACAGGCTCTCAATGGAAGCCTTTGTTGTTTTCTTCATCCCCTACATGTGTAGCTTTCAGTGAATTTACCCACTCTATTTGCAGAAAATGCACAACAGACCACCATAACTCACTTACATGTCACACTGAGCTTACTATAAGAAAAGAAACATCATTGCACGATTGTCTCCAGGAACTTTTATTTTCCAAGTATTTCAACATGACACTACAAGGCTCTTGTTGAGCTGTTCTCCTTCACAGCTGATGTAAAGAGCACTTCTGCGGCCGACGTCATGACTGCGAGACATTTGCCTTAAAGGTCCCTGAAACCGCTCTATGGTTTTAGTTATGCTGCGAAGTCGTCCTATTGATGCCTGAACAACAAAAGTGCCTCGCAAGCATAATTCAGCTCACGAAAGTGTGTTTGTTTCCTAACTGCGTGACATAAAATATTCCAAAAGAGTGTTGTTATAGCAGAACATTGAAAACGAATGGACGTTTTTTGCGCTGGCAGCGTGGTCAGTCATACTGGGGTCTTTCCATGCCGGCTGGTCCCTGTTCTGGAGGATCACATGGCACCCTGTGCTGTGGGGTTGAATCTGGTGTAGGTCGCGTGCTGTCATGTCTGCGGGCTTCTTGTGGGAATATGGCTTGTAAAGTTCGCTATTTATTATTTTTCCAGTATTGTGGGACGAAGTACAGGTAGTTATGTAACCTATTGCCTGAACGTGGTGGCCTGAGCTGCATGTTATAAGGGTATCTGTGGCAGTGTATGGAAATCCGATTAACCCCTTGCCCTCCAGAGGATTTACCCCCCTTCCTGACCAGGCCATTTTTTTGTGATACAGCATTGCGTTACTTTAACTGACAATTGCGCGGTCATGCAACACTGTGCATAAATGTATGTCATTTTTTTCCCACAAATAGAGCTTTTTTCAATATTTGATTGCCTGTGCATTTTTTATTTTTTGTGCTATAAACAAAAAAAGACCTACAATTTTGAAAAAAAAAACAATATTTTTTACTTTTTGCTATAAAACATATCCAATAAAAAAATCAGATTTTGTCATAAATTTAGGCCAAAATGTATTCTGCTCCATGTCTTTGCTAAAAAAAAAAATCCCAATACGTGTAAATGAATTGGTTTACGTGAAGGTTATAGTATTTACAAATGGAGGTGTGTATATATATATATATACTGGAATTTTTTTTTTTATTAATACTAGTAATGGCAGCGATCAGTGACTTATAGCGGGCATTCTGACACTGGGGGGAACTAACTGCCAGTGACACTAAGGATCCATGTACACATGTTTACCTCTCCAACCCCCACCTCACCCCCTCACTCTCCGCCCGCATCGCCTACCTCCTGAACGACATATCAGACTGGATGTCGCTCCATTTCCTCAAACTTATCCTGTCCAAAACAGAGCTCCTGGTCTTCCCCCCACCCCATCCTCTCCATCACTACTAACAATGCCACCATCCTCCCACCCCACATGCCAAAGTCCTGGGTGTCACCGTGGACTCACACCTCTCCTTCCTACCCCACGTCCAATTGCTATCAAGATCATGCAGGCTCCACCTCCGCAACATCTCCAAGATACGTATATTCCTCACCCCAGACACTACTAAACAACTCGTACACTCCCTCATCATCTCACTCCTGGACTATTGCAATTCCCTTCTCACTGGCCTACCCAAACGAACGCTATCCCCACTCCAGTCTATCCTGAACTCAGCGGCGAGACTCATCCACCTCACCAACTGCTCCACATCTGCCACCCCCCTCTGCCAATCCCTTCACTGGCTCCCGATTGCCCAACGCATCAAATTCAAACTGCTAACCCTGACCTACAAAGCCATTCACAACGCTGCCTCAAACTACCTAACCGACCTGATACCCAAATACTACCCTACCTGTGCCCTTCGCTCCTCACAGGACCTCCTACTCTCTAGCTCCCTGGTCTCCTCCTCCCACGCCCGATTGCAGGATTTCTCCAGGACTTCCCCCATCCTCTGGAATTCCCTACCCCAATCCATCAGACTGTCACCTACCCTCATCACCTTCAGGCGCACCCTGAAGACCCACCTCTTCAGGGAAGCCTACCCCACCCTCACCTAACAGCCGATCTCCTCCACTCCTCCCACCACTTCATTCCCCACATACATTTCCTCCTGTACCACTTTCCCCTCCCTCCTAGATTGTAAGCTCGAAAGAGCAGGGCCCTCGAACCCCTCGTGTATTGTATTGTTTCTGTCTTGTCTCATGTTCTGTCCCCCTTGCTATTGTACAGCGCTGAGCAAACCCTTTGGCGCTATATAAATACTGTATAATAATATAATAATAATAATGTACACGGGACGTTTGGAAAATATTTCTGAACGATGGAAACTGACTGCTGGAAAACGTAGGTTAAAAAATGTCTATTTAGCCGCGTTTGCATACCGCATTTATGTGCGTTTGCATTTAGAAGCGTTTTTTAATATCATGAGACCTTCCAAAATGCCCAGAATGCACTGAAAAACAGTAAAAAATTTACTATTTCAGACATTTTGAGAGAGATGAAGCAGAGAGAGCAGTATGTGTTGAGATGACCTGTCTTTTCTGCTTTTATTCACTATGGATCCCATCATGAGCATAATGCGGCACGTTCTGTCATTTTTTTCCTTCACGCAAAACCTGTAACTGACTGCGCTGGTGTACCGGGTCCATTTGAATACATGGAAAATGCTTTGCATGCATTTCTGATGATGAAAAAAGGCTCTGGACAGCATTTGGATATGGAAGAGTTAAAAAACGCTTCTAAACGCAAACGCTTATAAACACGGTTAGCTGCGTTTACAAGCATTTGGCGTTTGAAATGCTGATAAAATCTACTCCTGAACGCAAGTTTGGTGCAGTAAAAAAAACTACTGTAAACACAACTGCCTGTAAACGACATAGTGTACATGGACACATAGGAAAACATTAGGGAGAGTTCAGGGGCTGCTGAAAAAAACGCAGAAAAGCTCCTGAACGTCAGTTTATCAGCTGCAGTGTACATGAGCCCTTATACGGTGATCAGTGCAAATAAAAAGCGCTGACACTGTACTAATGGCACTGGGCAGGAAGGGGTTAACATCTGGGGCGATCAAAGGGTTAACTGTGTGCTGTGTGTGTTTTACTGTGTGCACTGTGTTGTGTTTTACTAAGGAGACATGCTGTTTTGTATCTCTGCTGTGCAGAGAGGTAGAAAGCACCATGTCCATGCTGACAGGAGAGAGACCTGTGTTGTTTACACACAGGTTTCTCCCCTGTCAGCTTTGCCTGACATTCGCTAAGTGCTGTTTAGGAATCGCCGTCCGGGACTTGGTAATTGACATCTCTAGCTGCCCCCTTACCCCGCAATGCAAATCATGTATATATATGTGATTTTGCGCATCCCTGCTGCCCTGTAGCAGTACTTCTGCTACAGGGCAAGTGGTTAAATGACATTTCGTTTGCTAAAGCACTGTGTGTCATAAACAGTTACCATATATCGTTCTTTGTGTATTTTTTAAATTTTTGAGCCTCTGACCTCCAAATGGTTTTACTCCCTTCATAACCAGGGCATTTTTGTTGTTCAGCCCTGTGCTATTTTAACTGACAATTGCTCAGTCATGCAATGCTGTTTCCAAGACAAAGTTATATCTTTTTTTTCCACACAAGTAGAGCTTTCTTTTGGTGGTATTTAATCACCACTGGGTGTTTTTTTTTTTTGCTATCTAACCAAAAAATAAGCCAACATTTTGTAAAAAAACTAATTTTTTTTATTTTCTGTTAAACAAAATTATGCAAACAAATAATCTTCATAAATGTAGGCCAAAATGTATTCTGCTATATTTCTTTGTTAAAACTAACCCCAAACCATGTAAGTTATTTAGTCTGTGTGCAGTTATAGCATTTACAAACTATGGGATATAATATTTGAAAATGGATCAGTCCTAATGTACTGGCAGTCTTTCTCATGGCCCTAAAATGCCAGGACAGTACACATACCTCCGAAATGACCCCTTTTTGAAAAGTAGACAGTCCAAGGTATTTAGTAAGAGGCATAGCAAGTTTTTTTTCAAGTTGCAGTTTTTTCCCCCCAATTTTTAATTTTTACATACTGTCACCAGTGCAGTGCAGTGTCATCATATAACTGGTGTGACTGTGATCAGGGATACTGACTGGTGACAGTAAGTGGAGAAAAAAAATAAGTAATTTTATTTATTCAATATTTTTTTTTAAACATATTTCTCCTTTTAACTATTTTTTTTTCTTTTTTTACAGTTTTCTAAATAACAAACATGTTATACTTACCTGCTCTGTGCAGTGGTTTTGCACAGAGCAACCCGGATCCTTCTCTCCTTGGGTCCCTCACCGTTGCTCTTGGCCCCTCTCTTGTCAGGTGCCCCCACAACAAGCAGCTTCCTATGGGGGCACTCAAGCAGGCAGGTTCATGCACACATAGAGCCGTGGTTCGGCCCCTCCCCCGCCCTCTTCTGATTGGCTCACTGGCTGAATTAGACAGCAGTGGGAGCCAAAAAAATTTTTTTTTTAATTTTTGCTGTAAAAAAGAAAAAAATGTTTATTTCCGCCACTGACCGGAGTCCTCCATCTTGATAGAGGTGATCAAAGACTATAGAGTCTTTCATCGCATCCATCTTCAGCCCGTTGGACTGTCGGATTGTTTCTTGGGCCCACCGGTTTTAACAGTAAGCCTGGTGGGGGGTTGGGGGGGAACGTCCCCTTCCGCCGCTATGGAGAGCGAACCAGTTAGTAGCTGAAGAGCCACTAGGACTGCTTTCAATAGAAATCCAGCCGTCAGCTGCAAAAAAAAAAAAATACCGGGGTTATGGCTGATTTCTTAAGCCACAACCCTGTAAACCACTTGAAAACTGCAACGTTTATATACATATTGTGGTCTTCAAGTGCTTAAATACCTTGTGCATGGACTACTTATTTAACAAATTTATTTCCTTTAGTTAATTGACTTTAACGTCGCTTTATGATATATTTGTCATATGTTTTTGCTTTTTGAGGTAAATACCTCATAGGGTGATAGTGAATTGACATTTTCAGCTTTGCTTAATATAAATGGAAAAAAATATGTCATGTGATTCAGTTATCTCGTGTGATATCCTTTAGTGAATTGAGCCTAGCATGGGCAGTGACAAGTCATCTTTATGCAGAGATCTGGGGTCTATTAGACCCCAGATCTCTCCTATGCCCTCCAAAGCTTCAAATCAAACTGAGATTGGTTTAGTAGGCAGCTTTACAACCTGATAATGCCTTGTAAACAAACTGAAACTAGAAGTAACAAAATCCTTATAGCTTCTGGTTTTATACATCACAGAGCAAAAACAACTGAATTTCCTCTCACTCTTCAGAGTGCATCTGTTGTGACGGTTTGTATCAGTCCTGGGCTCCCCAGTGGGATAGGAGAGCCTGGGAAAGGGAGGGACCAGGGAAGGCAAAATATAAGCAGTCTAACTATAAGCCACTTGGGGTGGAACTACAAATCACATCATATGTTGCTTTGTTTAATCAACAAAAAGTAGTTTAATATCATAGGTTGCATTATATTTGTCATAACAGGCTTCATGGTTGAGGTCTACAGAACTGTATTGCCTGTTTCCTGACTAATTAGCGTATTAATTTTCATCATTCAGTCTGCCTGAGCAACAGTAAAAAAGACTGGATTAAAGCCTAACTCCAGGTTTACTTTTACTTTATATGATTAGTTTAGGCCGAGTTGGCAGAATTCTGAGTTATTCTGCTGCTGTCAGCATTGTATCATATTGTAGTAGCACTTTCTACATACAGTATGCAGCACTATGTTGTAGCAGCAGTATAAGGACTTCCTGTCTGCTGCCTGGACAAAATCGAACTGGGCTAAGTGCTTTTCAGCCATTCAGAAGAAGCCTTGTATTTTTACCAATGGATACTAGGCTTCCTCTAATTGGCCGAGGTGGAAATTGTGATGTCATTTGCTCACCTCTCTACCTCGGCCAATCTGTGGAAGAAGGATATTCATTTGATAAAAATACAGGGCTTCTTCTGAATGGCTTAGGATCACTCAGCCCAACTCGATTATGTTCTGGCAGCAGATGGGAAGTCACCCATACCGGTGATAGAAGACAGCACTGCATACAACCAATGCTACTACAGTATGACACAGCGATGACAGTGCCAGAATAAATTACGGAAATAGTTCATGTGGGCCAGCTTGGCCTAAATGAAATATTTAAAGAGAAAGAAAACCTGGAGTTAAGCCTGGTATACACAATAATTTTTTTTTGTTCAACCCAGCAGGCTGAATGATAAAAAATAAAAACCTGACAGATCGCTGTACTAACACAAGCAATGTTAGTACAGTGATTCCCCCCCCCCCCCCGTTCTATTGTGTTCTGACAGGGGGACCCCCTTCCAGAAAACACCGGTCAGCATGTGCAGCCATTGGCTGTCAACGCTGAAAGGATGCTGGTTTTCCAGCATGCCTGTTTGACAGAAGCCAGTTGGACAGGGAGCTGTAATCACAGGCCAAAAGTTGGATGGTTTCTACTGTATTGGGTGGTTTTCAACCCGTGTGTACCCAGCATTAGGCTTTAGATGTATTCAGGGGCTCCATAATCGAGACTTATCACTTCTCAAGACTTTAGTTATCTTATTGATTTGGGTACATTAATATTGAACTCTAGCTAAGAAAATAAACTAAAAGCCCAGTAACAGTTAAAAAACGGCAGTTTCTGCTGCAGTTCTTCCCTTCAGTCTGGAGCTGTCCCCAGCAGTAATTCCTTTCCTAGGATTTCTTTTTATGATCTGTATGCTTGTTTTGGGTCAGTGATTTAGAAAGTCTTGAAGTCATCAAATCACCATGACATTGGGCCAACTAACAAATATATGTGATTGTGCTATTCCTTACTGCTCCCTGTACCACAGAAAGTAATTCTTTCAGGTGCTTTACTAAATGAGGGTTAGGCTCCATGTACACTGCAGCTGATAAACTCATGTTTAGGAGCTTTTCTGCATTTTTTTTTTTCAAGCAGCCCCTGAACTCTCCCTAATGTTTTCCTGTGTCCATATACACTATGTTGTTTATAGTCGTTTACAGGCAGTTGAGTTTACAGTCGTTTTTTTGAACGCACCAAACTTGCGTTCAGGAGTAGATTTTATCAGCGTTTCAAACACCAAATGCTTGTAAACGTGGCTAACTGCATTTATAAGCGTTTGCGTTTGGAAATTTTTTTTAACTCTTCCATTTCCAGATGCTGTACAGAGCCTTTTTTCATCATGAAAAATGCATGCAAAGCGTTCCCTGGTACACCATAATTTGAGGTTTCGCATCAAAGAAAATATGTTAGACACTGCTGCAATAATTTCTGCACAGAAATGAGCTGGAACACATCCAAACACCACAAAAAAAAAAAAAGACAGTTAATCTCAACAAATATTGCTCTCTGCTTCTGCTCTATTTCTCTCAAAAGTCTGAAATAGTTAATTTTTTATTGTTTTTCAGTGCATTCTGGGCATTTTGGAAGGTCTCCTGAGGTTATCTTTAAAAAAACGCTTCTAAATGCAATCGCTTATAAACGCAGTATGCAAACATGGCTAAACAAACCCAACGTTTTCCAGCAGTCAGTTTCCATCGTTCAGAAGTGTCCCGTGTACATGGAGTCTTATTGTGATTTTCCAGTTATGTGAAACATCACACATTATATTTAATATACAAATTTAATTTAAACTTACATTTATCCTGTTAACGAAGTCAGTAGTGAAAAAAGGAAAAAAAATGACATATTAAAAAAATATTGTGCTCCCATTTCCTCTAATGAAGCTAATTAACTATTGTTACATTTCATAAATCTGTTTCCAGCTTTACACAAGCCTGGCTGAGCTGGGTGAGTCAGGCTGAATCACTGTGTATGTGCATAAAAGTGTCATGTGAAGGAGGCCTGAATCACCATTGTTTTGTTGGATTTGTTTCCATCTATTTTTGTGAACCATGTACACCAGATTTTAAAGAGACCCTGCCACCAACTTAACAAATGCAGGCAATAGGCAAGTATTTCAAATGCTTACATGTAGCATTCTTTCTTTCCATACGTTTCATTTGTTAACCACATGCCGCCCAGCCACCGCATATAAACGGTGGCAGGGCGGCGCTCGTAGGCAAAAGCACATTTTAAAACGGCTGCCTTCAAAACAGGTAGGGGGCGCCGTGAGGCACGCGCCCGCCCTGCCTGTCCCGCGGGTGTCAGCAGCGGGCCTCCGCCGCTGGGTGACGGCCGGTTTTTACCGGCCGTTTTCCCGCGATGAGCGGTAATCACTGACACAGAGCAGGGCTGCATTGTTTACACACAGCCTGCTCTGTGACAGTTCGCCGACAAGCTGCAGAGGGAGAGAAGAGTTTCTCTCCCTCGATCAGCTCCTCCCGCCCCCTAGTAAAACACTCCCCTTACACAGCAAATTCTAAAAATGTTAACCCCTTCCTCCCCAGTGACATTAGTACAGTTTCAGTGTTTTTTTTTCACTGATCACTGTATTGGTGTCACTGGGGATGTCAGTGACCCCAAGTCAGTTCCCACCCCAGTGTCAAAATGTCCGCCGCAGTCCCGCCATAAGTCGCTGGTCGCCGCCATATGTCGCTGATTGCCGCTATATGTTGCTGATCGGCGCCATTATTAGTATAAATAAAAATTTAAAATCCCAGTATCTTTCCTGCCATTTGTAAACGCTATAACTTTCACGTAAACCAATTAATTTACACGTATTGGGTTTTTTTTTAGCAAAGACATGTCGCAGAATGCATTTTGGCAGAAATTTATGACTAAATTTGATTTTTGCATTTTTTTTTTTACTGGACATGTTTTATAGCAAAAAGTCCAAAATATTGTTTTTTTTCCTCAAAATTGTCAGCCTTTTGTTTTATAGCGCAAAAAATAAAAACCGCACAGACGATCAAATACCACCAAAAGAAAGCTCAATTTGTGGGGAAAAAAAGGATGTAAATTTCATTTATGTATTGCATGACCGCGCAATTGTCCGTTAAACTAGCGCAGCGCTGTATAGCAAAAAAATGGCGTAAATTGCAGTATTTATACCATAGATTGTAGACGCTATAACTTCCACACAAAGCAATCAATATACACTTATTGGAATTTTTTTTACCAAAAACATGGAGCAGAATACATTTTGGCCAAAATTTATAACCAACTTTGAGTTTACTATATATTTTTTATAGCAGAAAGTAAAAAAAATTGTTTTTCTTCAAAATATTTGGCCTTTTTTTGTTTATAGCGTGAAAAATAAAAAGCGCACAGGTGATAAAATTACACCGAAAGAAAGCTCTATTTATGTGAAAAAAAGGACGTAAATTTCGTTTGGGTGCAGCATTGCATGACCGTGCAATTATCAGTTGAATTAGTGCAGCGCCGAGTAGCAAAAAGAGGCCAGGTCATTAAGGGGGGTAAATCCTCAGGAGCTCAAGTGGTTAACTTACAATGTGTCCCTAGCACAGAGCCCTCACTCCTTGCACATCACAGCCTTCTCCTCTTTGTGATTGTCTAATTATTGTGTGCGATGGCCCAGCTCCTCTGCCTCTCTTCTCCCTACATAACCTTTTATATAGCATGCAATAAGTCATTGAAAATCCACCATTTATAAACAATAGTATGAATAAAGCTGATCATACAAGGTTAGTTTTTTTTTTTGTTCAATTAGCGGGCTGAACGAAAAAAACCCCCAAAAAAAGATTTCTCCATCCACGCGAACAAGGTGGATGGAGGAATCGCCCCTACTGGAACATTTGTATTTTAACAACACCCACAGCTTCTTAGAATACATTGATCTGCAGCCACTAATCGACAGAAAATCTCTACTGGACCAGCCAGATTTCAATCAGTGTGTGGACAACTTAAATACCGACTCCGGGATGCGGGAGTAAGAGTAACAAATGCTGCTGCAGCAGCCAGAGATGGAGCACATGTCATAACGGCTATTTTCTTTTTACTGTGCATATGGCCAAAAAAAATTTGTCCGTACTTCAGCTTTAAAGTTCCACTCCAAACACTTGTTTGGCTAGTGGGATAAAAACAGGATGGATACTTGCCTTTATTCATCGCTCCTGTAAGCCTACTCCTGTCCAGGCAACTAGTCACCTGAAACAACTTCACTGTCAGGCAGGTCACAGCTCTCTGACTTCATCATGTACAAAGAAGGAACAGCACTACAATGCAGGAGTAGCAATGTTCCGGTACGTCTTACAGAGGATACGTGCGCTACCCCTGGGGGGAGCAAGGAATAAAGTATTTGTACTTATACCTCCCCCCCCCCCCCCCACACACACACACGACCCTCTAGATTTTTTGTGTCCTGAGGTTATGCTACAGTTGTTCTTGCTGTATGCAAAGTCTGTAGTAGCAAAAAGAACAACAGTGCTAATGTAGATCAGATGTACTATATATGCTGTTGTCTGGGGTACTTGCAGTTTGTGTCTGCCTGTCCGGAAATTGGCCTGAATTATATATTTCTGATTTTAGAGGAGTGATGAGGACAACGGCCAACCAAGCAGTTCTTGGCGTGCAAAACTATTTGGAAGTGAGTATCATGACATCACGTCAGCCCCTCTGTGCTAATTATTTATGGATGGACCCCTAGAAAAATTACAGAAGTAAAGAATTATTTGTTATTGATATGTAACAGTTGAATTTTGCTGTTTATGTATACATTACCTGCTAAAAGTTCAGTTTTATTGTTTTTTATCATAACAAAAAAAAATATATTTTTAATTTGTTAGGTATAAAAAGTATTGCACATTTCATATTTACTATTTCCAGCCAGCAGATGGAGCTATAGGGTTTTTTTTACATGATCACCTGCCAAACGTTTACGTATATGTAAACCCTTACCTTGTATAATAACCTATTAGCTTAAATGAAAGTAAAAACATTTGTTTATATATTAAAAAAAAAAAAAATACACGTTTTTTATTCCCTTTTTATAAATGATAACATAACCTCTGTTCTCAGCTGTATAAGAGCTCAGGGAGGAGAAACCACAGGACACTGATCTTCCCAGTGAATGGTTGTGTGTGTGTGTGTGTGTGTGTGTGTGGGGGGGGGTGTTGAGGACAAGTCTGATCATTAGAGGAGAGCACACTGAGTTCCCAGCTAGAGAACTGACCAAGCTATGCTGTCCTGCCTAGTGTGGTAAGTTTTTAATAGGAAAGCAGAGGGACTGGCAGGAACTCCTGGGATTTTATACAAAGGAAGTAATAAAAAGAGAACAGGATACATTTTCATACAAGTACATGGTACAACTGGCATATATCAGGAATATGAAATGTTGGGTTTACATACTCTTTAACCCAGGGGTGTCCAAACTTTTTTCAAAGAGGGCCAGATTGGATGAAGTGAACATGGTGGAGGGCCAAACATTTTTCCGAACATTCTTTGAACCATTACAATTAAATGCAAATAAATTATTTTATGCCAAGTTAATTGCAAACGACATACTTTTCATTTCATAACATTAAGATCAACTGACAGCTGAGTTTTCACAATGTATTGAAAATAAATTTTAAAAAAACTTACCTGCACTAATGTGAAGGGTAAAAAAGGTAGCTGGAGCTGAAGTCTCTGCTCAGCAGCCGGGAGGGGAAGAGAAACACACTTCACGCTGGAAGCCCGGCCCTGACGACACCGCCCTCTGTCGCTCCCAGCGTGGTGCAGTCACGCATGCGCACTGCTCTCAAGCAGAAGACTGTCTGCCACAGAAGGGAGGGCCGTGCGACAGCCGCATTTACACAGACCAGGGAGAATGCGCCGCAGTCAGGCATGCGCACTGCCCTCTTCTCTCAAGCAGAAGACTGTCTGCCATAGAAGGGAGGGCCGTGGGAGGGCCACATTACACAGAGCAGGGAGGGCTGTTGGAGGGCCGTATTAAACCGACCCCCGGGCCGTAAATGGCCCACGGGCCGGACTTTGGACATGCCTGCTTTAACCACTCGCCTACTGGGCACTACCCACTTCCTTACCAGGCCAGTTTTCAGCTTTCAGCACTGTCACACTTTGAATGACAATTGCGTGGTAATGCAACATTGTACCCATATGAAATTTTTATCATTTTTTTCTCACACATAGAGCTTTCTTTTGGTGGTATTTACTTGTTGCTGGGTGTTTTACTTTTTATGCTATAAACAAAAAAATAGCAAAAAATTTGAAAAAAAAAGTTTCTTTGTTTCTATTATAAAATTTTTGCAAACAGGGCACTGATGTGCGTTGATGAGGCAGCACTGATGGGCACTGATAGGCGGCACTGATAGGCAGCACTGAAGGGCACTGATAGACGGCACTAATGAGGTGGCACGGATAGGTGGCAATGATAGGCGGCACTGATAAGTGGTACTGATAGGCGGCGCTGATAATGGGTACTGATAGTCGGCACTGACTGTCGGCACTGCTGGGCACTGACTGGTGGCACAGACTGCTGGGCACAGGTGGGCGTCACTGCTGGGCACAGGTGGGCGTCACTGCTGGGCACAGGTGGGCAGAACTGGTGGGTGGCACTGCTGGGCACCGATCATCAGGGCACTGATCATCAGTGATCATCAGTGCCCTGATGATCGGTGCCGATCCCCGCTCTGACAACTGCCGGTTCTCGGCAGTACTTTCCTCGCGCTCTGACAGCGTGAGGAAAGTGCAGCCGAGAACCGGCAATTGCATTTCCCAGTGATCTGCGTGTCATTGGACACGGCTGATCACGTGGTAAAAGGCCGCTGTGATTGGCCTTTTACCACATCACGTGATCAGCTGTGTCCGTAGGAGACAGCGATCACGGAGATCGCCGGGGGCGCGCCCCCGGGGGCGCACAGGAGAGCGCGTTCTGGGAGGACGTCTTATGACGCCCTCCCGGAATTGGCCGGCCGCAGTGCAGCCGTCATTTGGCTATCTGCGGTCGGCAACTAGTTAAAGGATAAGTTTGCCTTTTTAACAAAATAATAAATACACATTTTTTGCAGGTAAAAAGTATGCATTTACTATTTTTTTTTTTTTCTTAGGAGCCTGTAAAGCATTGCACTCGCAATCAGCAGATCACAGGTGCAGTGTCAGGCTCCTTTGATACATACAGGCAGTAACTGAATGACAGGAAGCTCGATGGACTACAAAAGCACTTATCAGTGCCCTCACAGTTCACTGAGAACTGCACGTTGTCAGCTGCAAAGGCTGGCGGTACTTGTAGGCATTCATTCACAGAACTTTGTAAATAAATACCATGGCTGTGTGGGCGAAGACCTGCACGGCCACATTGTTTTCAAAATGTGACAGCGGGTGTGGGAAGATCTCTGGCCCGCTGTCACGGGGGGAGGGGAAGAGCTTCAGGAGCAAAAACATGTTCCACCATAAAAACGGATGGAAAAAGTAACTTGTTCCCAAAAGTGAACTTATGTTTTAAGTGTACGTAAACCCTGGAGGTGGGCATATACATGCAGATTACAGGCTGAAAGAAAATATTTAAACACAATCCCCCATCCATGCTTTATGGCAATTCTGGCAGCTGCATTTGGCACCTGTCTAAATAGCTGAACAGAAGCTGCTTCTGATTAATTCACTCTTCTGATTGATTCACTCCTTTGATCTTTTAGTACAGGGGTCTCCAAACATTCTAAGCAAAGGGCCAGTTTACTGTCCTTAAGACTTCAGGGGGCCAGACTTTGGCAAATGGGAGTAGAAAATGTCCCATTATCTGTTTTAATGGGAGGAATAGTGCCATGTTGTAGGTACGAGTGGGAAGAATAGTGCCCCTTGATGGTGTCCGTAGGGGGAAATGTGCACCATCATTGGTGTTGGTTGGGGAAATAGTGCCCTAAATGCCAGATAAAGGCAAGAAAAGGACCATCTCAAGCCCCCAGGCCGCAGTTTGGAGACCAGTGTTTTAGTCAAACAATGTCGGGTGGGAGGTAGCCATCGGGAACCGGCAAAAAGTTGTATAGTGTGTACGCAGCATAACAATTACTTTCCTCTTTGTTTTCTTAGGTCTGTTTTGTCTGTTAAATATGTTATAGAGAGAGTTTTGTCATAAGTGTTTAATAAGTGCAAAAACATACCTGTTGTTCAAACAGAAATCTTGATAGAAATCTTATGATCTAATAACTTCCTGTGCTCTGCTTGTTCTACAGCCTTATCAGTTGTTATTGTTCACAGCTTTTCCTGTGGTCTACAGAACCCCTCCCCCATGTTCTTGAAAAAGGAGAGTGGGGGGTATTTTGTAGTCCTGGTGCTTCTTCATCTATACAGTACAGTGAGTGAACATTGTCACACTAGGACTGTACTGTAAGTACTGGTAAGCTGCGATGTTTTACATTCTTGTTTGTGGGCTTAGATATTCTTTAACCACTAGCCTACAGGGCACTTATACCCCCTTCCTGCCCAGGCCAATTTCCAGCTTTCAGCGCTGTCACATTTTGAATGACAATTGCGCAGTCATGCAACACTGTACCCATATGGCATTTTTATCATTTTTTTGAGACACATAGAGCTTTCTTTTGGTGATATTTAATCACCTCTGGGATTTTTATTTTTTCTTAAACAAACCAAAAACCACTGAACATTTTGGAAAAAAAATGTTTTTTCTTAGTTTTTGTTATACAATTTTGTAAATAAGTGATTTTTCTCCTTCACTGATGTGCATAATGAGGCTGCAGTGATGGGCACTGATAGGCTGCACTGATGGACACTGATAGGTGGCACTGATGGCCACTGATGAGGAGGCACTGGTAGGTTGCACTGATGGGCATTGACAGGCATCACTGATGGGCACTGAAAGGCAGCACTGATACATGACACTGATAGGCGGCACTGACTGGCACTGATAGGGGGCACTGACTGGCACTGATAGGCGGCACTGACAGGCGACACTGATGCACACTGATAGGCGACACTGATGCGCACTGATAGGCGACACTGATTGGCAGCACTGATAGGTGCCACTGATTGGCATTGATAGGTGGCACTGACTGGCACTGATGGGTGACATTGAAAGGCAGCTTAGATGGGCACTGATATGTGGCATTGATGTGCACTGGTATGCACTGATATGTGGCATTGATGTGGCACTGATGGGCACTGGCATGTGGCACTGATGGGCACTGGCACGTGGCACTTCTGGGGCCACACTGATCATCCGGGCACACTGATCATCAGTGCCCTGATGATCAGTGTACATGTCCCCTCTGCAGAAAGACGATTACCGGCTCTCCTCTCGAACTGTCAGTGTGAGAGCTCAAGAGGAGAGAAATGCCAATAACCAGCATTTCCGTGTTTACATGTGATCAGCTGTGATTGGACACAACTGATCACATGACGAGCCGACATCTTCGGCTCTTTCCGTGATCCGCTGTGTCCGAGGGACACAGTGCACCGGCGATTGCCACGCTGCGCGCTCCCTGAGCCGCGCATGCGCAGTGAGAATGGTAGGACGTCATATGACGTCCTATCAGAACGAGAGAACCACCTTGCTCCCGTCCTTGTACTTGGGCGGGCGGAAGGTGGTTAAAGTGAACTTGTGCTTCGCATCAACCCCTTCCTACTTACAGTCTGTATATTAACATTTCCTGCCAAGATGTCCCTAACCAAGGATACATTAACATACATTCTCTCCATTTAAAACCAGCAATTGACACCTTGTGCGGCTGCTGATTCTCAATTTCTGCCATCAGTGACACCCCGGGTCCCCACTGACAATTGGGATCAGTGTGGTTCCTGATCATGTGGTAATTGTCAGTTTTGACATATTGATCAAAGGCTGAAGACTCCTTTGAAAAGAATGAATGCCTGCAGGTAAACCCTGCCACCTACTATCTGCAATGGTCAGTTACATTGTCATGTATTTAATAGTTCAGCTGTGGGATACAGTTACACTATTAGAAATTCAAATCAATTATTTGAAAAATAGTGCATTTGTCACCCTATAATAAAAGCTGCAGTGTATCAAATAAAAACCCTAAATGTACATAAAGTATGTTTTAAAAATAATAAATCAGTAGTAAATGCAAAAAAAAAAAAAATTGGGGGCAGGTAATGTCATAATGTGTCAGTGTGTACCGCATACTAGCACATTATGATAGACTTACCTGAGAACAAAACACTCTAGCAGGTCGCTGTCACGAGTCCCGGTGATTCCATCTTCATCTGGTCTTCCTTCCAGGTTCACAGGCTTCGGCCATTTCAATGACTGAGTCGCGATGATGTCACGGCATGCATGGGAGTCATGGCTGTGGCACAGCTCTCTGAATAGATGGCACCGTCCATTCAAAGTGCAGTGTGCATGCGCCAGTGACATCACCGGATGCTGCACTGGTAAATAGGGCCTACCTGTAGGTATATATTAGCATGATAGACTTTACTACCACTTTACATTGGAGCTAAAGGTACAAAACAAAGAATTTCAAGCAAATAGAGCATTATTGCAGAAGATACATACTATTATTATTTATTATTATTATTATTATTATACAGTATTTATAAAGCGCCAATAGTTCGCTCAGCGCTGTACATTACAAAGGGGGACAGAACATGTGACAGAACAATACCAATACAATGCAAAACATGAGGGGATCGAGGGCCCTGCTCTTTCGAGCTTACAATCTAGGAGGGAGGGGGTGGTGGCACAGGAGGAGATAGCTGTGGGGGATGGAGTGGTAGGAAGAGTGGAGGAGGTCGGCAAGTTAGCAGGGGGTGGGGTAGGCTTCCCTGAAGAGATGGGTTTTCAGGGTGCGCCTAAAGGAGAGGAGAGTAGGTGATAATCTGATGGGTTGGGGCAGGGAATTCCAGAGGATGGGTGACACCCTGGAGAAGTCCTGGAGGCGGGCATGGGAGGAGGAGACCAGGGAACTAGAGAGAAGGAGGTCTTGTGAGGAGCGGAGTGTGCGTGCTGGGTGGTACTTGGATATTAGGTCAGTGATGTAGTTCGGGGCAGTATGGTGGACAGCTTTGTACGTCAGCGTTAGGATTTTGAATTTGATCCGTTGCGCAATCGGAAGCCAGTGGAGGGATTGGCAGAGGGGGGTGGCGGAGACAGAGCGGTTGAAAAGGTGAATGAGTCTGGCAGCCGTATTCAGGATGGACTGAAGCGGGGATAGCCAGCGGCGAGGCAGGCCAGTGAGGAGGGAGTTGCAGTAGTCGAGTCGTGATATGATGAGGGAGTGGATGAGCTGTTTAGTGGTTTCTGGGGTTAGGAACGTGCGGATTTTGGCGATGTTGCGGAGGTGGAGTCTGCACGAGTTTGTTAAAGATTGGACTTGGGGCTGGAAGGATAGGTTGGAGTCCAGAATGACACCCAGTACTCTGGCCTGCAGGGCGGGTTTGATGGTAGCGTTGTTGGATGTGACGGAGAAATCAATGGGGGGTGGTGTCCGGGCTGGGGGGAAGACAAACTCGGTTTTGGAGAGGTTCAATTTAAGGAAGTGGAGCGACATCCAGTCTGATATGTCGCTCAGTAGGTGTGTGATTCGGGCTGAGACCAAGGGGGTGAGGTGGGGGGTTGAGAGATAGATTTGTGTGTCGTCGGCATAGAGGTGGTAGTTGAAGCCGTGAGAGTGTATGAGTTGGCCAAGGGAGGAGGTATAGATGGAGAAGAGAAGGGGCCCGAGGACAGAGCCTTGAGGGACCCCAACAGAGAGCGGGAGTGAGGGGGAGGTGGTAGCATTATAGGTAACGCTGAAGGAGCGTTGTGACAGGTAGGATGAGAGCCAGGAGAGAGCAGAATCTCTGAGGCCGAGGGAGTGTAGTTTTTTGAGGAGGAGGGGGTGGTCGACTGTGTCGAAGGCCGCAGAGAGGTCAAGGAGTAGGAGCACTGAATAGTGGCCATTAGCTTTGGCGGTTAGCAGGTCGTTGGAGAGTTTGAGTAAGGCAGTTTCGCCGGACTGTAGGGGATCGAGGAGGTTGTTGTCATTGAGGTGAGAGCATAGGCGGGTGTAGACTAGGCGCTCGAGGAGTTTAGATGTAAATGGGAGCAGGGAGATGGGTCTGAGGTTGTTCGGGTCATTGGGGTCCAGGGAGGGCTTTTTAAGTATGGGGGTGATGTGTGCAAGTTTCAGAGGGGAGGGGAAAGTGCCTGAGGAGAGGGAGAGATTGAAGATGTGGGTGAGGGAGCGTAGGATGGAGGAGGAGGAAGGTCGTAGGAGTTGTGAGGGGATAGGGTCGAGGGGGCAGGTGGTGAGGCGGGCATCAGAGAGGATCTTGGAGACTTCCTCGATGGTAGTAAGGTCAAAGGTGCGGAGTGTGGGGGGAGCTTCCGTATGAGGAATGTAGGGTGGGGTGGAAGAGGAGGTCAGAGCAGTGGTGGGGCCGTGGGAGAGGGGCGATGAGGGGGTAGCTGAGTGAGGGTGAAGGGGGTTGGAGAGAGTTTGAGCAGCGACGAAGTCCCTGCGGGTTATGTCGAGGGGGAGGGGGGATAAGGGGGTAGCTGTGTGAGAGGGGACGGGTTGAGAGGGCGTGTGAGTTGCGGCAATGTCCTTGCGAATTGTGTCAATCTTGTTTTTGAAGTGATTGGCAATCTCAAGGGCAGTGAGTGAGGTGCTGGGTGGAGGTGGGGGTGGAGAGAGTAGAGAGTTGAAGGCAGAGAAGAGTCGGCGAGGATTGGAGGAGAGGGCCTTGATGAGGGTCAAGAAGTAGGCCTGTTTGGCAGCATGGAGGGAGGAGGTGTAGGTGCGGAAGGCAGATTTATAGCGGGTGAAGGCTTGTTGGGATTTGGTTTTGCGCCATAGTCGCTCCAGGGCACGACTTTGTCGTTTGAGGGTTTTGGTCTGATCAGTCTGCCAGGGCTGGAGCGGTCGGGGTCTGATGTTGCGTGTGGTTAAAGGCGCTAGTGAGTCAAGGGCTGTTGAGAGCACATTGTTGTAGGCGGTCAAAGCCAAGTCGGGGCAGGACAGGGGGAGGATGCGGTCGTGGAGTTGGTCAGCTGCAGAGTGGAGGGAGGCAGGGTTAAGTTTGCGGAGGTTACAGCTGGTAGTAGTGTGACATTTGGAGGGGTAGGCGTTGGAGGACGAGGAGATAGAGAAGGTGATCAGGTTGTGGTCAGAGAGAGGGAAGGGGGTGTTAGTGAGGTTGTGGGGAGCGCAGCGGTTGGAGAAGACAAGGTCCAGGATATTTCCGTCAGAGTGGGTGGTGGATTGTATGCACTGTGCAAGTGCAAAGGAGGAGGTTAGGTGGAGGAGACGGGCTGTGTCCGGGTTGTCGAGGTTGACAGGGATGTTGAAATCCCCAAGGATGATGGTGGGTAGCTCAGAGGAGAGGAAGAAGGGTAGCCAGGAGGAGAAGTCATCCAGGAAGCGGGGTATAGATCCAGGAGGCCGGTATATCACAGCAATCTTCAGGGGGGTTGGGGAGAATAGTTGGACGCAGTGGGCCTCGAAGGAGGAGAAGGATAGGGAGGGGGGGTTTGGGAGGACTCGGAAGGTGCTCTGCGGTGACAAGAGCAGACCAACCCCACCACCTTTACGACCGTTAGGCCTGGGTGAGTGGGTCCAGGTGAGACCTCCATAGGAGAGTGCAGCAGGGGAGGTAGAGTCAGTGGGCTGGATCCAGGTTTCCGTGATCGCTAGGAGGTTGAGGGAGCGGGAAACAAAGAGGTCGTGGATGGCGGTAAGCTTGTTGCACACCGAACGGGCGTTCAGGAGTGCACATAAAAACAGGGGGGAGATTTTAGGGAGCAGGGGGACAGATACTAAGTTGTGGGGGTTGCAGTAGGACGTGGAGGTGGGAGGGTGTTGAGCGGGTGAGGGAGGTGGAGGGCCAGGATTCGGGGAGATGTCCCCTGCGGCTAGGAGGAGAAGGGTGAGAAAGGTGGCATGGGAGCGGGATGTGCAGGAGCGTGAGAAACTACTAGTGGAGGTGTTGGGGTCAGTGGGAGAGCGGAGTAATAGGAGGAGGTGGTGGGTGCCATAGAGGGGCGAAGGAAGCAGTGAGGACACAATATACAATTGTTTGGGAGGGGCAGAGGGATATAGTGAATGGATTTTGGGAATGGAGGAGAGGAAAATGAGAAGGAGGAGTGGAAGAGGCATTTTGGGGAGGTGAAGAGAGAAATAGTAGGGAGATGATAGCAGTGAGGGGGAGATGTACAGGTTGTGGGGTGGAGCAGAGGGGTAAAGAAATGAGATTTGGGAACAGAGGATAGTAATATGATAGGGAGAAGAGGGGTGTATTATATAAAGGTACACAGAGTGGGACTCAGGCATGTAAGAGGATTCCCAGGGTGTTTGCTTGCAGTCTTCCAGCATGCAGTAGAGTTTCTTGCTGTTGTTGTGTCTTCCTGCTGCTTGAGTTCTCCTGCTTTAGTTCAACTGCTGCGTTTAACTGCTTCTTCTATGCACTCGTTCTAAGCCGCACTCTGCTGCGTTTAACTGCTTCTTCTATGCACTCGTTCTAAGCCGCACGCTGCTGCGTTTAACTGCTGCGTTTAACTGCTTCTTCTATGCACTCGTTCTAAGCCGCACTCTGCTGCGTTTAACTGCTTCTTCTATGCACTCGTTCTAAGCCGCACTCTGCTGCGTTTAACTGCTTCTTCTATGCACTCGTTCTAAGCCGCACTCTGCTGCGTTTAACTGCTTCTTCTATGCACTCGTTCTAAGCCGCACTCAATCTGAAGCGGCACCCCCATCAGAGACTGTGCCCCCCATCAGAGATCTCCCCCATGAGCTGATCTAAATTTATAGGGAGATGCTCAAATGAGCATTCAACTCCACCCCAATTAGAAGCTGATAAGGATCACATGAGTAGTGAGGGATGTTTCTCTCAGGAAACAGACACCAGTCGTAAAGCGGGTGCAGCTAAAGGTGAGAGCTGGTCAACATATACACAAATATAAATACACCATTTGTTCTGAATATAGCAGGAGTCAATGCGTTTGAGTTAAGAGTGGAGGTAGGAGAAAGGTGCATTTACCCAGGAGGAAGGTATACTATGTCTATTCTCTAGAAAAACAAACATACCCCCTGATAACAGTCTTTATAGAATGTGCGCTGATCTTCTCAGGGTACTTTCTCGGCACAGTGCCCCAATTTCTTATGCATGCAAGAATTACATCATTCACCCCAGCCAATCAAATTGGCTGAAAACCTGACATCTGGAATAAGCTGGGGAGAAAAAGTCTGCGCCAGCAAGGGAACCGTGGATGTTGGACCATTGGTAGTGAGGTGAGTATTTGCAGATTTTAGTTCTGCTCTAGGGTTATGCAAATTAGTCATACCTTTATTGTCAGGTTAAAAAGCACATGCTGACACTTCTAGTTTTGGCCTGACCTCTGGTCACAAAAGAGTTAGGCTTGTAATTTTTTTTCTCAGCATTTTAACCACTTCCAGACCGGACACTTTTACCCCCTTCCTGACCAGGGCAATTTTCAGCTTTCAGCGCTATCACACTTTGAATGACAATTGCGCAGTCCTGCAACACTGTACCCAAATTAATTTTTTGCCATTTTTTTGAGACAGATAAAGCTTTATTTTGGTGGTATTTATTCACTGCTGGGATTTTTATTTTTTTTGCTATATAAATGAAAAAGTCCAAAAATTTTGAACAAAATGTTTTTTTTAATAAAATTTTGCAAATAAATAATATTTAATCATAAATCTTGGCCAAAATGTATTCCGTTATCTTTTTAGTAAAAAAAAAATAAAAATTAGTTTATAACCAAAAATTATAATTTTTAAACATTTTTTTTTACATTTTTATTTTATTTTTTTTATATTATTATTTTTTATTTTTTTTTTTTTACATACTGTCTCCCTAGCAGTACAGTGTCACTGTACTACTTGTGGGGGGTGATGAAGATTTTTTTTTTTTTGTTTAGAATGATTGCTTTTACACCCATATAGGATGTAAAAGCAATCATTTCTCCTTCTCTCTGTGTGCATTCCTGCACTCATTGAGAAGTACTGAGTGAGCTGTGATTGGTCACAGCTTGTCACATGGTACAAGGCTGTTGTGAATAGCCTTGTACCATGTGACCTCTGTGATCATTCACAGATTTCACACGTAGTAAGCAATGATGTCACAAGTGACATCTTGCTTACTACTTTGCATGTGATCACTGATTGGCCAATCAGTGATCACATGATCGGGACCTCGTACAGAGGTCCCGTTCGACGATCGGTGTTTCACTGTGTCCGGAGGACACAGCGGGCACCGGATCGCGGTGCTGCGCGCTCCCAGGGAGCGCGCACAAGCAGGGTGTGGGGAGGCTGTTCAGAAACGGCCACCCGACCCTGTACTGCCACCGTCCGGCCGTTTATATGAAACGGCCGGTCGGGAAGTGGTTAAAGAAATGCTGTCTTTTATCCGTGCAGGGCAAAGCAGCAGGTTATTGTAAGGGCCAGTTCACACTATAAAAATGCACTCCGGGTATGTTTTTGTTTACAGTTCACACCACACGTAGTTCCGGTGCAGTTTTGATGCAGTTTGTGATTTTCCAGTATGGTTCTGTACAGAAAAAATGCAGCATGTTCTACTTTTTTTTCCTGCATCGGGAACTGACTGCACCGGTGTGAACTAGGGCCATTGGAATACATAGAAAACAATGTACATGTATTTTGATGCAGAAAAAAAGCACACTGAACTGCATCTAATGTGAACTACAGTTGCAAGAAAAAGTATGTGAACCCCTTGGGATTACGTGGAGTTTTGCATGAATTGGGCATAAAATGTGCTCTGAACGTCATCTAAGTCACAACAATAGAAGAACACAGTCTGCTGAACATAATACTACACAAACATTAGATGTTGCCATGGTTTAATTGCACATAACATGTAAACATTCACAGTGCAGGGAGGAAAAAGTATGTGAGGCCCTAGCTTAATGACTTTTCCCAGAGCTAATTGGAGCCAGGAGTGAGCCAACCTTGACTCCAATCAGTGTGATGATATTGGATGTGTTGCTGACAGCTGTCCTGCCCTTAAAAAACACACACCTGTTTTGGGTTTACTGGTTTCTAGAAGCACTGTCTAATGTGAACCATGCCTCGCAGAAAAGAGCTCTCAGAAGACCTACCATCAAGAATTGTTGACTTGCATGAAGCTGGAAAGGGTTACAAAAGTATCTCCAAAAGCCTTGATGTTCATGTGTCCACGGTAAGACAGACTGTCTACAAATGGAGAAAGTTTCGCACTGTTGCTACTCTCCCTAGGCGTGGTTGTCCTGTAAAAATGACTGCAAGAGCACAGCGCAGAATGCTGCATGAGGTAAAGAAGAATCCCAGAGTGTCAGCTAAAGACCTACAGAAATCTCTGGCACATGCTAACATTTTTGTTGACACATCTACAATAAGGAAAACATTAAACAAGAATGGAGTACATGGGGGGACACCACGGAGGAAGCCATTGCTGTCCAAAAAGAATATTGCAACACGTTTGAAGTTTGCAAAAGAGCACCTGGATGTTCCACAGCACTACTGGCAAAATATACTGTGGACAGATGAAACCAAGATTGAGTTGTTTGGGAAGAACACACAACACTATGTGTGGAGAAAAAAAGGCACAGCACACCAACATCAAAACCTCATCCCCACTGTAAAACATGGCGGAGGGAGCATCATGGTTTGGGGCTGCTTTGCTGCCTCAGGGCCTGGACGGATTGTTGTCATTGATGAGAAAATGAATTTCAGAGTTTATCAAGACATTTTGCAGGAAAACGTACGACCATCTGTCTGCCAACTGAAGCTCCGCAGAGGATGGGTGATGCAACAGGACAATGATCCAAAGCATATAAGTAATTCAACAAAACAATGGCTGCAACAGCACAGAATACGCCTTCTGGAGTGGCCCAGTCAGAGTCCTGACTTCAACCCGATTGAAATGCTGTGACATGACCTTAAGAGAGCGATTCACACCAGACATTCCAAGAATATTGCTACACTGAAACAGTTTTGTGAAGAGGAGTGGTCCAAAATTACTCCAGATCGTTGTGCAGGTCTGATCTGCAACTACGGGAAACGTTTGGTTGAGGTTCTTGCTGCCAAAGGAGGGTCAACCAGTTATTAAGTCCAAAGGTTCACATACTTTTTCCTCCCTGCACTGTGAATGTTTACATGTTATGTGCAATTAAACCATGGCAACATCTAATGTTTGTGTAGTATTATGTTCAGCAGACTGTGTTCTTCTATTGTTGTGACTTAGATGATGTTCAGAGCACATTTTATGCCCAATTCATGCAAAACTCCACGTAATCCCAAGGGGTTCACATACTTTTTCTTGCAACTGTAGCCCTTAAACCTGATCCTAGCAGCGCATACTCACCTTGTTTTCGCTCCATTCAGCTGCTGGGAGTGAAGACGATGCCCATTACAACTAGCTATGGAGGAGCAAAGTGACAGATTCTTTCTCATGCTTACACACAGGATTTGCTGTAGAACCCTTTTACAGTAATTAAGCAGGCAGAATTTTTCATATTTTTGCTTTATTCTGCATTCTCTGGAAACAAACTGATCAGAGAAGAACGAGTAAGGAAACTCTCCTGTTGTAGATTCTCTAGTGCAGGGCTGCTCCATATTTCCTGGTTAGTTCTTTTCAGCAGAGCGAGAAACTGCCGTCAGATAACAGAATGTGTTACAGTGTTCGCCTTCTACAGATAAAACCTTAGAGGATGCTGAGTTAATGAGCGTTTAATTAAAGAATGAGGATGCAGTGCTGTGTCAGGCAGCTCAGTGCCATGTTCTCCCGCTGGGGCCTGCCGCTTGCATCACCTGCTAGTAATTAACAGGAACCCCTTCCAGACCCGTCCCTGCTGGAGAGACCAGACACCAGCTGGAGGATCTATTCAGGTAGACTGAGCAGCTACTGCCTATTTTAGCTGCCTCTTATTGGATTCTTCAAGGAGTTAAGCTGGCCATACACTAGTAGAATTCTGTTCAAAATTTGTCACTTGAAGAGCGTTCGATTTTCTGATCATTGGTGGGGTCAAACTGATGCTGATAAGCACGATGGAAAATTCTGCTCAAGCAAATTATTTTCATTCTGGAAAGTCCATGCATTCCAAAGTCGAATGGTAAAAGCAAATGAAATTTTGAAGCACTTTTCAACGACATTCGGCAAGTCATAAAATGTATTGAGCATTTTCATATAAATGTTTGTATGAAAATCTCCAAATGTGTGACCAGCTTTACCCCAGGTTCACACTTAAGCGTTTTCTGCCACATTTTGCAGAAACGCAGTACAGCCCATTTAACATGATTTCCTATGGGACATGTTCACACCTGTGCGTTTTTTGGAAAGGGTCAGGGACTACAATATAAATACGCATATGATACATGTCCACTGAACATAATTTAATATAAGATCTAGTTTTATGCGTTTTGTTTATCTTTTGCAGTTATGGGTGTGGATTGTTTCAGATCTATGGTGATGAGTTAAATGCATATATTTTACGCATGATTCTGTGTTTTGACATATATGCATATGATACATGCATGTCCACTGAACATACCTTCTTATAAGATTCAGTTTAGTTCTTGTTCTAGATATATTGTGATGACATAAACGCATATGTTCTAGGTATGTTCTATGTTTGGACATAAACTCATAGGATATACGCATGTCCACCTAATTCACTTTATTATATGATTTTATGTGATATTGCACGGCACATGAGCATTTACCACTAGGAAGATTTGGCACTATGCGCCACTGAATCACCTATACTTATTTTTTGTTGTTTTCTGTGGGAACACAAAAAGTGTGAGCAGCAGCACGAACATCAGTTATATACAGCTTTTAGATATTTTTTTCTTTCATTAGTTTGCACTGTTTTAGGGTGATTGCTCTGAGGTTTTTTTTATTATTGTAATGCCCTGCTATAAGTTGCTGATTGCTGCCATTACTAGTATAGAAATAAATAAAATTCCAGTATATATACCACCATTTGTAGACACTATAACTTTCACACAAACCATTTAATATACAGTCAGGTCCATAAATATTGGGACATCGACACAATTCTAACATTTGTGGCTCTATACACCACCACAATGGATTTGAAATGAAACGAACAAGATGTGCTTTAACTGCAGACTGTCAGATTTAATTTGAGGGTGTTTACATCCAAATCAGGTGAACGGTGTAGGAATTACAACAGTTTGCATATGTGCCTCCCACTTGTTAAGGGACCGAAAGTAATGGGACAGAATAGTATTCATAAATCAAACTTTCACTTTTTAATACTTGGTTGCAAATCCTTTGCAGTCAATTACAGCCTGAAGTCTGGAACGCATAGACATCACCAGACGCTGGGTTTCATCCCTGGTGATGCTCTGCCAGGCCTCTACTGCAACTGCAGCTTGTTCTTGGGGCATTTTCCCTTCAGTTTTGTCTTCAGCAAGTGAAATGCATACTCAATCGGATTCAGGTCAGGTGATTGACGTGGCCATTGCATAACATTCCACTTCTTTCCCTTAACCACTTGCCTACCAGGCACTTATACCCCCTTCCTTACCAGGCCAATTTTCAGCTTTCAGCGCTGCCGCACTTTGATTGACAATTGCGCGGTCATGCAACATTGTACCCATATGAAATTTTGATCATTTTTTTCTCACAAATAGAGCTTTCTTTTGGTGGTATTTAATCGCCACTGGGCGCTTTACTTTTTGCGCTATAAATTAAAAAAAGTGCAAAAAATTTGAAAAAAAAAAAAAGTTTGTTTCTTTTATAAAATTTTTCAAACAGGTATTTTTTCTCCTTCACTGATTTGCGTTGATGAGGCGGCACTGATGGGCACTGATAGGCGGCACTGATGGGCACTGATAGGCAGCACTAAAGGGCACTGATAGGCAGTACTAATGAGGTGGCACGGATAGGCGGCACTGATAGACAGCACTAATTAGGGGTCACGGATAGGCGGCACTGATATGCAGCACTGATAGGCGGCACTGATAGGTGACACTGATGATGGGTACTGATAGACGGCACTGACTGGCATCACTTCTGGGCACTGACTGGCGGCACTGACTGGCACAACCCCTGGGCACTGACTGGTGGCACTGACTGGCAGCACTGCTGGGCTGCACTGGTGGGTGGCACTGGTGGGTGGCACTGCTGGGCACAGGTGGGTGGCACTGGTGGGCACAGGTGGGTGGGCACAGGTGGGTGGCACTGCTGGGCACATGTAGGTGGCACTTCTGGGCACAGGTAGGTGGCACTGCAGAGTGGCACAGGTGGGTGCACTGCTGGGCACAGGTGGGGGCACTGCTGGGAACGGGTGGGCGGGGCTAGTGGGCGCACTGCTGGGCGGAACTTGCGGGTGTCACTGCTGGGCACCGATCATCAGGGCACTGATCATCAGTGCCCTGATGGTCGGTGCCGATCCCCGCTCTGACAACTGCCGGTTCTCGGCAGTACTTTCCTCACGATCTGACAGCGTGAGGAAAGTGCAGCCGAGAACCGGCACTTGCATTTCCCTGTGATCAGCGTGTCATTGAACACCGCTGATCACGTGGTAAAAGGCCGGTGGGATCGGCCTTTCACCACATCACGTGATCAGCTGTGTCCGTAGGACACAGCGATCACGGAGATCGCCGGGTGCGCGCCCCCTGGGGCGCGCAGGAGAGCGCGTTCTGGGAGGACGTCATATGACGTCCACTCAGAACTGGCCGGCCGCGGTGAAGCCGTCATTCGGCTATGCGCGGTCGGCAAGAGGTTAAAAAACTCTTTGGTTGCTTTTGCAGTATGCTTTGGGTCATTGTCCATCTGCAATGTAAAGCGGCGTCCAATGAGTTCTGAAGCATTTGGCTGAATATGAGCAGATAATATTGCCAGAAACACTTCAGAATTCATCCTGCTGCTTTTGTCAGCAGTCACATCATCAATAAATACAAGAGAACCAGTTCCATTGGCAGCCATACATGCCCACGCCATGACACTACCACCACCATGCTTCACTGATGAGGTGGTATGCTTAGGATCATGAGCACTTCTTTTCCTTCTCCATATTCTTCTCTTCCCATCACTCTGGTACAAGTTGATCTTGGTCTCATCTGTCCATAGGATGTTGTTCCAGAACTGTGAAGGCTTTTTTTAGATGTCGTTTGGCAAACTCTAATCTGGCCTTTCTGTTTTTGAGGCTCACCAATGGTTTACATCTTGTAATGAACCCTCTGTATTCACTCTGGTGACGTCGTCTCTTGATTGTTGACTTTGAGACACATAGACCTACCTACTGGAGAGTGTTCTTGATCTGGCCAACTGTTGTGAAGGGTGTTTTCTTCACCGGGGAAAGAATTCTTCGGTCATCCACCACAGTTGTTTTCCGTGGTCTTCCGGGTCTTTTGGTGTTGCTGAGCTCACCGGTGCGTTCCTTCTTTTTAAGAATGTTCCAAACAGTTGTTTTTTTTTTTTTTCAAAATTGTCAGTTTTCTTTTGTTTATAGTGCAAAAAATAAAAACTCAGAGGTGATCAGATACTACCAAAAGAAAGTTCTATTTGTGGGGAAAAGATGACTTAAATTTCATTTATGTACAGTGTTGCATGACCGGGCAATTGTTAGTTAAAATAACACAGCGCTATATAGCAAAAAATGCCTTGGTCATGAAGGGGGGTAAACCTTCTGGAGGGTTCACCCAGAGGGGAATGTTTTTTGCTTAACAAAAGTGGAGTTACTCTTTAACCTTGTTCTTTAGCAGGTCACTTTGAGTTCTACCTGGTTGAATAGGTGTCAGTGTCGCATTAAAATTTGAAGTGTGCACAGAAACACAAGTTTATTTCCAAAAATGTTCTTTTTTTCTTGTTGATGACTAGTCCTGTGATTACATAACTGACTGCATCAGTCAATCCCACCATATAATGTAGTTGTTATGTAAACAGGAATTCATTGAAATAAATTACATAATTCTTCTGTTTTAATGAGCAATATTGCCTTCTTGCGCCATAGATATGTCTACTGTTTGGATTAGGAAGAGGTTATGGCTGAGTCAATCACAGAAGCCTTATGGGGGTGGTGAAAGGATGTTGAGTCTGTCTTTAGATCCTGTAAACTGTCAAGTCATCTTTAATGTCTTTCTGTTAGCACTATGAATATTTTTTCCGAGCAGCATAGCTATCCCAGCAATGAAGGACTGGGAATTGTTTAACTTGACAATGCCAGATAAATACGTTTTAAAGGGATAGCCCAGCCTTTATTGATTTTTGAGGTGTGGGTTGATGCTTGGCAGTTGTATCTGTCATGGATTTTCCTAAAGTACAAAGACTGCTGTATGACAGTCTTAAAAAGTACCAAATCCATTTACTATGTGTGATGCAAAAGCCTTATAAAGTAAAAAAAACAAACAAAAATGTTCTTTACCCTCCCTGACTGATGCAAATCTCCTTCCCCCATGTGTCTCACATGTTCCCCACATACTGTAGCTCACAGTGAGATTATTATTATATTATTATACAGGATTTATATAGCGCCAACAGTTTGCTCAGCACTGTTCATTATAATGAGAGACAGTACAGTAACAATACAATTCAATACACGAGGGGTTCAAGGGCCCTGCTCCTTTGAGCTTACAATCTAGGAGGGAGGGGATAGTGGTACAGGAGGAAATAGCTGTGGGGGATGGAGTGGTAGGAAAAGTGGAGGAGATTGTTAATTAGCTGAGGGCGGGGTAGGCTTCCCTGAAGAGGTAGGTTTTCAGAGTGCGCCTAAAGGTGAGGAGAGTAGGTGGTAGTCTGATGGATTGGGGTAGGGAGTTCCAGAGGATGGGGGAAGTCCTGGAGATGGGCATGGGAGGAGGAGGCCAGGGAACTAGAGAGCAGGAGGTCTTGTGAGGAGCGGAGAGTACGTTTTGGGTGGTATTTGAATACCACATCAGTGATGTAGTTTGGGGCAGTATTATGAACAGCTTAGTACGTCAATGTTAGCATTTTGAATTTTATCCGTTGGGCAATCAGAAGCCAGTGGAGGGATTGGCAGAGGGGGGTGGCGGATACGGAGTGGTTAGTAAGGTGGATGAGTCTGGCCGCAGTATTCAGGATAGACTGAAGCGGGGATAGCCTGTGGTGAGGTAAGCCAATGAGGAGGGAGTTGCAGTAGTCGAGGCGTGATATAATGAGGGAATGAATGAGTTGCTTAGTGGTTTCCGAGGTTAGGAACGGACGTATTTTGGAGATGTTGCGGAGGTGAAGTCTACATGAGTTTGTCAGTGATTGGACCTGGGGCTGGAAGGACAGATTGGAGTCTAGGATGATACCTAGTACTCTGGCTTGCGGGGTGAGACTGATGGTGGTGTTTTTCTTGATGTGGAAGTTGGGGGGGGCGCGGGCTGGGGGAAAACTAGGAGCTCGGTTTTGGAAAGATTTAGTTTGAGGAAGTGGTTTGACATCCAATCCGATATGTCGTTCAGTAGGCTTGAGATACGGGTGGAGACTGAGGGGGTGAGGTGAGGGGTAGAGAGATAGATTTGCGTGTTGTTGGCATAGAGATGGTAGTTGAAGCCGTGAGAGTGTATCAATTGGCCAGGGGAGGAGGTGTAGATGGAGAAGAGAAGGGGTCTGAGGACAGAACCTTGAGGGTCCCAACAGAGGGGGAGTGAAGAGGAGGTGGCAGCGTTATAGGTAACACTGAAGGAGCTCTGTGATAGATAGGAAGAGAGCCAGGAGAGAGCGGAGTCTCTGAGGCCAAGACAGTGTAGTTTTTTGAGGAGGAGGGGGTGGTCAACCGTGTCGGAAGCCGCGGAGAGGTCGAGGAGTAGGAGCACTGAATAGTGGCCATTAGCTTTGGTGGTTAGCAGGTCGTTGGTGAGTTTGAGTAGGGCAGTTTCGGTGGAGTGTAGGGGCGGAAGCCAGACTGTAGGGGATCAAAGAGGTTGTTGTCGGTGAGGTGGGAACTCAGGTGATTATAGACTAAGCTCTCTAGGAGTTTGGATGTAAATGGCAGCAGGGAGATGGGTCTAAGGTTTTTCAGGTCAGTGGGATCCACGGAGGGTTTTTTAAGTATGGGAGTGATGTGCGCGTGTTTTAGAGGGGAGGGGAAAGTGCCAGTAGAGAGGGAAAGATTAAAGATGTGATGGAGGGAGCGTAGGATGGAGGAGGAGGGTGATCGTAGGAGTTGTGAGGGGACAGGGTCAAGGGGGCAGGTGGTGAGGTGGGCTTCAGAGAAGAGCTTAGTGACCTCTTCAGTGGTAGCAAGGTCGAAGGAGTGGAGTCTTGAGGGGGTTTTAGTGAGAGGAATGCTAGGTGGGGTTGAAATCTGGGCAGTGGCGAGGTCGAGGGAGAGGAGTGATGAGGGGGTTTTCGTGTGAGGGATGCTAGGTGGGATGGAAGTCTGAGCAGTGGCAATGTCCCTACGAATTGCATCGATCTTGTTTTTGAAGTGGTTAGCAATCTCGTGGGCGGTGAGTACTGGGTGGAGGTGGGGGCGGAGAGAGTAGAGAGTTAAAAGTAGAGAAGAGCCGGCGAGGACTGGAGGAGAAGGTATTAATGAGGGTGCAAAGTAGGCTTGCTTGGCAGCATGAAGGGAGGAAATGTAGGTGAGGAAGGCAGATTTATATCGGGTGAACGCTTGTTGGGATCGGGTTTTGCGCCATAGTCGCTCCAGCGCACGACTGCGTCATTTGAGATTTTTGGTATGGTCAGTCTGCCAGGGTTATAGCAGTCGGGGTCTAATGCTTCGTGTAGTTGGTGGTGCTAGCGAGTCTAGAGCGGCTGATAGCAAGTTGTTATAAACAGTAGTGTCCAGGTCAGGGCAGGACAGGGTAAGGATGCTGTCGTAAAGTTGGTCAGCTGCAGAGTGGAAAGGGGCAGGGTTCAAGTTGCGGAGGTTTCTGCTGGTGATAGTTTGACGTTTGGAGGGATAGGTGTTTGAGGACGAGGAGAAGGTGATGAGGTTGTGATCGGAGAGAGGAAAGGGGGTGTTTGTGAGGTCGTGGGGAGTGCAGAGATGAGAGAAAACAAGGTCCAGGGTGTTCCCGTCGGAATGGGTGGTGGACTGTATACACTGTGTGAGTGCAAAAGAAGAGGTTAAGTGGAGGAGTTGGGATGTAGCCGGGTTATTGATGTTGATAGGGATGTTGAAGTCACCAAGGATGATGGTGGGTAGTTTGGAGGAGAAAAAAGGGTAGCCAGGCGGAGAAGTCGTCGAGAAAGCGGGACGCGGGTCTAGGAAGCCGATAGATTACTGCAATCCTCAGAGGGATTGGAGAGAATAGTCGGATGCAGTGGGCCTCGAAGGAGGAGAAGGATAGAGAGGGAGGGTTTGGGAGGACTTGGAAGGTGCTCTGCAGTGACAGGAGCATACCAACCCCACCACCTTTTCGACCGCTGGGTCTGGGTAAGTGGGTCCAGATTGAGACCTCCATAGGAGAGTGCCGCAGGGGAGGTAGAGTCAGTGGCTTGGATCCAGGTTTCGGTGATCGCTAGGAGTTTAAGGGAGCGGGAGACAAAGAGGTCGTGGATGGCAGTGAGTTTGTTGCAAACCAATCGAGCGTTCAAGAGTGCACATGAAAACGGGGAGATGGTTTTGGGAGCAAAGGGACAGGTATTAGATTGAGAGGTTGCGGCAGTTTGTGGAAGAAAGAGGGTGCCTTGTGTGTGGGCGAGGTGGTGGAGGACCAGGGTTCGGGGAGATGTCCCCAACGGTTAGGAGAAGGGTGAGGAAGGTGGCATGGGAGCGGGATGTACAAGAACGTGTAAGTCTACCAGTGACGGCGTTCGGGTCAGTGGGAGAGTGGAGTATCAAGCGGAGATGGTGAGAGCCATAGTAGGGAGATGGAAGCAGTGAGGGTACGATATACAGTTGTTTGGGAGGAGCAGGGGATATAGAGAAGAGATTTTGGGAACGGAGGAGAGGAGTATGAGGAGGAGGAGTAAAGGAGGCGCTTTAGGAAGGTAAACGGAGTGGCAGACAAGTGTGGTGGAAAGTTTCTCAGGGTGCTTGGTTGCAGATAGTCTAGTGTGCAGTAGCGTATCTCTTTGTATCTTCCTGCAGCTAGAGTTCTCGTGCTTAGGTTCGGGATGGGTACAGTTCAGTTGGATAAGTTGTGGCCAAGGGTAGTACTGGTTCCAGGGGATCCATGGGGCCCGGCGTCGGTGCAGGTGGGTAGTAACATGGATGTAATCAGCTACAAGTTCCAGTTTGTGCAAGTCCCAGATTGTAGGGGTAAGTTTGGCTTGAGGAGATGAGGGGTGGACGTCAGCATTGGAAGTGTTTCCCAGGTGGTGGAGATGCTTTTAGCAGTGGGCAGGACTGGGTGTGGCTAAGTGCTGAATGACAAGCTACAGACAGCAATGACAATCCTCATTGCCACAACCCCTGAAACATGTTTTCATCCCACTGCTTTGCAAGCAGTAGGAACAGTGCAGCATCATTGCCGCTCCATCACAGGAAGCTGCATTATGTGGACTGCACTGACAAGCTTAACAGGTGTTTGTGGGACTTTGCAGGGGCCTAAGAGATGTAAACTGTAAGTGCACATGCACTTGTTTAGTGTTTCTGCATAGTTTGACTTTAACCCCTTCATGCCTAAGGGTAAAACAAATCTAAATGCCTAAGCACAATTTTGCAACGTTGACATGTGTTAGTAAAACTGTACATATCATCACAACTACTTTTTACATCCAGGTTAATAATACCGCGTTTTGTCAGGACAAATTGGGCTTTCATTTGGTGGTAAATGGTAATGGATATCGCCTGACTGGCCCAAATTAGTAAAAAAAAAAATATCTTTTTTTATTTAGCTGTTTGTTTTTTTGTTACTACCATAACCTACCATCAAAGACCAACCCAAATAAATTCTTCAGCTCTTGACAATCGCAGTGATACCATATATGTGTATGTTATTTGTTGTTTGTAACCGTAGTACAGCCCAGAAACAATAGTGCACATTTTGATTTTGTCATTTTTTTTTTTTTTACCTAAAACACACCGGCACCAATTTCACCAATTTTTTTTTTTTATCCTGACCTTTGACCCTGACCTTGATCAAAACACTAACCCTGGCACTGAACTAGATCAAACCTTGATCTAGGTATTTTTTCTTTATTTTTTTATTTTATTTTTTAATATTTATCTTTTCTTTTTTCTTTTTCTTTTTTTTTTACAAACATTTATTTTCCCCCTCTATGCCAGGAGTTAGAGAGATGATACAATGTATCTCTCTCTTCCATTCATAGAGAGAGAAAAAAACAAGGGTGCCGGGCTGTACAGTGACTGTTCGCTGTGGTAGCCAATCAGAGGCTATCACAGCGATCATGTGACCCGGAATCGGAGTCCCGGGTCTCGATCGTTAGAACGGGACCCGGTGCTCTCAGTGACACCACGGTCTTTGTGCTGGGAGCGCGCCATGTGGCATGCACTCAGCACAAAGACAGGTATGCAAATGTGCAGCCCCACGGAAAAAAGCCCAGTTCTGTGAAGCCACGTATTTGTGTTACGTTGGCGTCAAGGGGTTAAGGTACTTTATTGTGGACACCAAGCATAGTTTTGCTGCTTCCCACCTTGGTGTATTTCCCCCATCCCCCGCCTCACTTTATTGTCCTTACTGACCTTGCATGCAAGTCACACCAAGCAAAGGGGTGCTAATTCATCCATTGCTGAGCTGTAAAGGAAACTACAGAACCACAGCAGGGCCTAATAGTGCCTTTCGAAGCATGCCAAGTGCTTGGTTATGTGATATCAGTTCACATGACCAAATGTGTTGGGTGCAAAGGGAACTGTTTCTGTGTAAGAGCATGTGGATACATCAGTCCTATTTTTTCTAAACTGGACACCCATCTGCTAGCCAGACTGACTGTAAGTTCCACTATTCACATACAAAATTTGTGAGGACTTGTGTATGTTCATAGTGGGTAAATCGGACAGCACAGTGGCTAAGTGGTTAGCACTTCCGCCTGGCAGTACTAGGGTTGCCGGTTCAAATCCCAACCACGGCACCACCTACCTGGAGTTTGCATGTGCCTGCGTGGGTTTCCTCCGGGTACTCCGGTTTCCTCACACACTCCAAAGATATGCTGGTAGGTTAATTGGATCCTGTGTAAATTGGCCTTAGTATGTTTATGTATGAATGTGAGTTGGGGATCTTAGAGTGTACATCCCTTGAGGGTTAGGGACCGATGTGAATGTACAATATATATGTAAAAGCGCTGTGTAAATTGATGGCACTATATAAGTACCTGAAATAAATAAAAAAAAATAAAGAAGGGTAGTAGCAGGGAGGGGAGTGTGCAGGGTAATACATATGGTGGGGGAGCATTTTGTTCTTTTTACCTTGGGTGCTAAAGGACCCACCACAGGTTAGCCCAATGCACAACCCTAGATCCTCAGGCTGGGCATACAGAGAACATTCATAGGTCAGATCATTGTAAATAACCAAAAGTTCAGCATTACCATGTTTTATTTCTCCATTTACAATTAGGAATAGTTTCATTTTTACTGCTGTGTTAGAATATTAAAAGTTTCTGCATTATAAGGTACTTGAAGGCCAATAGACGAGCAATTGTTCGTGGCTGTGTGCCTTGAAGTGCACATTACAGTGAATCAGTGTGGGCGGAAGCATCAATCATCTGTCAGACCTCACTGGGCTGTGTGACTCATCGATAAGCCCCCACATTCTGCCAAAATAAAATACTGTTTTATTAAAATGATCTAACAATGCAGAATAAAAGTTTTCAGTTTTAAACACTTGGGAAAGTAATGCATATGCAACAGTTCAAATACATTCATTTAACATGCACCCTCTTTGAGGATAATTTATAGACATGTTAACACCATACTTGCACACATTGCATAAAGGAAACCCATTCATTTTAAATAGGTCTTTGGTGCTCTTCAAGACACAAAAATTGTACCTGCACTATTTCCGCCTAGCAGCACTAGGGTCGTCTGTATTGGGTTTTTGATGCATTTTGCATGTGGTGTTTTGTGTGACTTGGTTGTTAAGGAACGAGCGGCCACCGCGTCCTTAACAACTGATCACTCATCAGCTGTCAGCGTTGTTCCCCGGCATGGAATTTTCCACATTTTGTCATGTTACAACCAAAAACATAAATGTATATTTTGGGGATTTTATGTGATAGATCAACACAAAGTGGCACATAATTGTGAAGTTGAAGGAAAATGATAAATGGTGTTCAAAATATTTTACAAATATCTTCAAAATGTGCGGCGTGCATTTGTATACCCTGAGTCAATACTTTGTAGAACCACCTTTCACTGCAATTACAGCTGCAAGTCTTTTTGGGGATGTTTCTACCAGCTTTGCGCATCTAGAGAGTGAGCTATTTTGCAAAGAAGAATGGTCAAAAATTTCAATCTCTGTCAGATTGGATGGAGAGCGTCTCTGAACAGCAATTTTCAAGTCTTGCCAATCTGTCCGGCTGTCTCCTAATCTATCCACCTTTTAGACGATCCCTGAAAACCTTTCTCTTTAAAGAAGTCTATCCTGCTTCTACCTAGTAAACCGCTATTTATTTCCTCCATCAGCTCATCCCCCCCACAGCTATTACCTTTTGTATCACTCAGTCCTTCCTCCTAGATTGTGAGCTCTAACAGGCAGGGCCCTCTGTTTCCTCTTGTACCAAATTGTATTGTAATTGTAATGTCTACCTTCATTTTGTAAAGCGATGCGCAAACTGTTGGCACTATATAAATCCTGTATAATAATAATTCTCAATTGGATTTATCTTTGGACTTTGGGCCATTCTAACACATGAATATGCTTTGATCTAAACCATTCCATTGTAGCTCTGGCTGTATATTTAGGGTTGTTGTCCTGCTGGAAGGTGAACCTTCGCCCCAGTCTCAAGTCTTTTGCAGACAACAGGTTTTCTTTTAAAATTTCCCTGTATTTGGCTCCATCCATCGTCCCATCAACTCTGACCAGCTTCCCTGTCCTTGTTGAAGAAAAGCATCCCCAACACATGAAGCTGCCACCACCAGGTTTCACGGTGGGGATGGTGTGTTCAGGGTGATGTGCAGTGTTTGTTTTCCGCCACACATCGCATTCTGCTTTTAGGCCAGAAAGTTCCATTTTGGTCTCATCTGACCAGGGCACCTTTTTCTACATGTTTGCTGTGTCTCCCACATGGCTTCTTGCAAACTGGACTTCTTTTGGCTTTCTATCAACAATGTCTTTCTTCTTGCCACTCTTCCATAAAGGCCAGATTTGTGGAGTGCATGACTAACAGTTGTCCTGTGGACAGATTCTCCCACCTGAGCTGTGGGTCTCTGCAGCTTCTGTAGAGTTACCATGGGCCTCTTGGCTGCTTCTCTGATTAATGCTCTCCTTGCCTGGCCTATCAGTTTAGGTGGACAGCCGTGTCTTGGTAGGTTTGTAGTTGTGCCATACTCTTTCCATTTTTGGATGATGGATTAAACAGTGCTCCGTGAGATGTTCAAAGCTTGGGATATTTTTTTATAACCTAACCCTGCTTTAAACTTCTCCACAACTTTATCCCTGACCTGTCTGGTGTGTTCCTTGGCCTTCATGATGCTGTTTGTTCACTAATGTTCTCTAACAAACCTCTGAGGGCTTCACTGAACAGCTGTATTTATACTGAGATTAAATTACTCAGAGATGGACTCTATTTACTAATTAGGTGACTTCTGAAGGCAATTGGTTCCACTAGATTTTAGTTAGGGGTATTAGAGTAAAGGTGGCTGAATACAAATGAATGCAACACTTTTCAGATAGTTATTTGTAAAAAATTTGAAAACTATTTATCATTTTCCTTCCACTTCACAATTATGTGCCACTTTGTGTTCGTCTATCACATAAAATCCCAATAAAATGCATTTACGTGTTTGTTGTCATATGACAAAATGTGGAAAATTTCAAGGGGTATGAATACATTAACATGTATGAAGGGGTACTGTAAAATGACAGAGTGGGGTCAGCGTATAGTGTGCAGAAGTTGCAAACTGTCTGCAGAGTCAACAGCTAAAGACCTCCAAACTTTGTGTAGCCTTCAGATTAGCACAACAACAGTGCATAGAGAGCTTCATGGAATGGGTTTCCATGGCCGAGCAGCTGCATCCAAGCCTTACATCACCAAGTGCAATGCAAAAGCTTCGGATGCAGTGGTGTAAAGTATGGCACCACTGGACTCTAGAGTAGTGGAGATGTGTTCTGTCTGGTAATCTGATGGACGTGTCTGGGTTTGGCGGTTGCCAGGAGAACGGTACTTGCATGATTGCATTGTGCCAAGTGTAAAGTTTGGTGGAGGGGGATTATGGAGTGGAGTTGTTTTTCAGGGGTTGGGCTTGGCCCCTTACCTCCAGTGAAGGGAACTCTTAAGGCATCAGCATAGCAAGACATTTTGGATAATTTTATGCTCCCAACTTTGTGGGAACAGTTTGGGGATGGCCCCTTCCTATTCCAACATGACTGTGCACCAGTGCACAAAGCAAGGTCCATAAAGACATGGATGAGCGAGTTTGGGGTGGAGGAACTTGACTGGCCTACAGAGTCCTGACCTCAACCCCATAGAACACCTTTGGGATGAATTAGAGCGGAGACTGTGAGCCAGGCCTTCTCGTCTAACATCAGTGCCTGACCTCACAAATGTGCTTCTGGAAGAATGGTCAAACATTCCCATAGACACACTCCTATACCTTGTGGACAGCCTTCCCAGAAGAGTTGAAGCTGTTATAGCTGCAAAGGGCGGGCCAACTCAATATTGAATCCTACAGACTAAGACTGGGATGCCATTGAAGTTCATGTGCGTGTAAAGGCAGGCATCCCAATACTTATAGTGTATGTGTATTGGGGTGCAATTACAAATGAATGGCAATGCAATGCAGCACACATATGTAGCACGTTACCATTTATTGCAGTAATGCAGGTTAAAACATGGGTTTTTATTTACCGGTATGTTACCATATGTGCTGTGTTGTAAAAGAGCCCTAAAATACTGATGATAATATATATTCCTTGAAAAGAGGTACTGCTAGAATCCAATTTATAAAATTTGGGGAATATGAGGTCTTCTGCCAGCCCCTGTATGATTTGAGAAAGCTTATTATGTGTTTGATGTGGCCATTGGCTGGACTTTGCCTGCCCATGTAAGGATGGTAACCTTTTAACAATAAAGAACACATGGCTAGCTGAAGACTGTGTTGTGTTTTCTGCATTTTGTGAACTGGATTATTCATCTATTTGTTGGTGCAGTGAGCACTGCTGTTTTCTAATCAGTCATGCTGAGTCCGGTGAAACATCAGTTTTCTCGTTCATTCTTTTTGTGGTGTGCTCACACTTTTTGTTCAACTAAAGTATAACTAATACAACTGCCTGCTTCCACCTTTTGTTTTTTTCCTCCAAAAATCCCAGTATAAAAATACACAGTCTTAGATTTATTTATAGAGTAGGAAGGGGTTTGATCCCCTGTGAGTTTTTTTTTCTGTCTGTTCCATTGGTGAGTACTCCGTTGAATTCTTGTCCTGTAGACACAGAAGGTAGAGGAAACCTCTTAGCTGTCACCTCTACAAGGGTCCTCAAAAACCATGGAGTTAACGGATACCCCAAACACTCACATTCAAAGCTTGCCTCCGCTGTTCTTTATCATAGCTACCAGTGTGCTTTTGTCAACTCTTACCTGAACTTTCAAGTTCTCAGATGGCTGGCGTCATAGCTGGTGTACAGCCCCATGACAATTCCAGATCTAAATAGAAGCTAAGATGGCACCATGTTGGGCTTCCAAAGTACAGGATGGTTTACTTCAGCTTATAACGCTGCATTAAATCAAAAAGCAAAAGTGTATTGTATTTCAACTTACCAGTTCCTAGATGTGGTGGCTGCAATAGTTTCCTTTTTTAGTTTTTTTGCTTTATTTTCACCTGGTGATCCAGCCAGTAAGACTCCATTCACACTTTTGCAACTTGTCATGCGACATATAAAGTCCCATGACGATTCGTAGCCCATGTATTTCAATGGAAGCCATCCAAATCAATGCAACATAACGTTGCAGTTACATTAAAAAGGTACCTGCGCTGCCAGGTGTTAGCTGTTGTAATCCAAGTCCATATAAATTTGCTAGTATATCTACCTCTGCCCTTCTCCTGAATTGACAATGCTGCTGTTCAAAGGTGTCTTCATTGCCCCCCCCCCAGAAACCCACGTACCATGTGCAACCCCCTGCACTGCATTCAAAATGCACTGTAGCGGATGTCAACATAAACTTAATGACACCCCAAATGCAGTGCATTTGCCTGCACCGGATTACATGGCACTGTCCAGGTGCTGTGATCTTGTTTTTAGGTAGTGCATGCACTACTTTTGGTGCGGTCTGGTGCAATTTCAGCCCATTCATCTGAATGGGGTGAAATTGCACTGCACCCGGACCGCATGTGAATTGCACAGCACATCACTGTGAAATTTATGGTGTGAACCAAACTTAAAAAGAAAACTAATGCAGCCACCATATTTAAGGATTGGTATGTTGCAATATATTCAATATTTGTTTTTGGGTTTAATACTGCTTTCAATACACATTCAATCAGGTAATGTGTGCACTCATAAATGATCTCTTGCAATCGTTTTGCTGGTTGAAAGTCTACTTATCTGTCACCACAGGTTCAGCTGAAGGCTTGTAAAACAAAACTTTGATGGCCACCAGCTGTTTTATAGCATAGAACATTCCTACATACATAAAAAAGGACTCCCAAACCCACAATAAGAGACTTACAGTTATATAAATTCTTTCTTTGCAAAATCCTGTCTAAAAATAAAGTGGAAATGCTCACGCAGGCTTTGTCACTGGCATCAAACACCAGTAATGGACAGAATCCAAATCTATGCGTCGTACTTTCATGCGTGTTTTGGGGCCCAGCCAGGAGCTGTTGAGTTGGTAGTTCTTATTAGAACCATGTGAGGACATCAATCGTTATTGAACCTACGGAGCACATTCTATATGACTTAGTCACTCTACACTTTCATCCTTGATGTACTTCATCCTCCACTTCCACTTTGTTGTAGGGTCAGAGGAAGAGCTGGTTTATGATGGGATTTTTATTATTCTTGGCTTATGTTTTGAATAAAGAATTTTTGTATCTCAGATGTGGGGCTTTTCTATCAGCTGTTCTTGTTTTACTTTTACAGAAATATTTATGACAGATATTCTCGTTGTCTATTTTTTCTTAATTGTTAAATTGTTTTAAATTGTTTAACTAGTATCTGCTGAGGAGGGTTGTCAATGGCAATGCTCATACTGATTTCTGTACAGGTTTCCTTTAACTCCCTGGAAAAAATGACAGGCAAAGCCCAGTTGAAATCTCACACCTTTTTTATTTCTTTATAATCCTGTACTCTTGCATGTTATGATTTTTATAAATGGTTCTTTTGTAGGATATTCTTTTCCCCTCTGGTATTGCAGGGCTCTTTTGCTGGCATATCTGAGTAACAGAATTGTTTTGCACAGAATGGGAATGGGCATGTTTGACCAGGGCAGTAATATTCAAGTTAGTGGACCTAATTCTAATGCCAATTGAATTGAATAGTTTTATTAAGATGTTCAGGGGTCTGCTTAAAGTGAATGTAAAGTTAAAATATTTTTTTAAAATAAAATGATACTTTACTGTTCTGTGCAATAGTTTTGCAAAGAGCAGCCCTGATCTGCCTCTTCTTGCTTTGCCAGCCAGCGCTCTCTGCTCCTCCTTGCCACTTCTTATGATGGCACACGTGTGGGCTCGATCCCGAACTGGGCTGTGTATATCTATCGACACTCGGTGTGGCTTGGCCCTTCCCTCTTCTCCCTTCTCACTGGATTTGATTGACAGCAGAGGGAGCCAATGGCTCCTGCTGCTGCCTCCATGTCAAGTGAGGAGAGAGAGAGCAGCGTTGCTCTCCGGCACAGCGCTGGATCGAGATCAGGCTCAGGTAAGTATTTAGTGGGGGGTGGGGGGAGTTGACAATAGAAGGTTTTTTTTACCATAATGGTACAACCACCACTGACTTGGCACTCTGGCATAAACCACTGCATTTCAGGGGGTGTGATGTGTACCCCTGTGTGTGTGGGTGGTGGGAAAGTGAGTAGAAGGTAAGTATATGCTGCTTACAGACTTTTGGGCAAAGTAAAGCCTAGTACACACGGGCTGAATGTCAGGTGGCATTGGCTGGTTCAATAAAGACCAGCTGATATTCGGCCCATGTGAAGGGCAGCCGGTCTGGCTTCTGTTGAAGGGGCATGACCGAAAAAGGTCTGCCGATCGGTTCCCGATCAGGGCTCTCAGCCAATGGCAGGGATCGCTGACCAGAGTGTTCTGGCGGATGGTGGGGTTGCCATCCCCCCTGTCAGAACACAATAACACAGCAGGGGAGATCACTGTGCTAACATCACACAGTTAGTAAAGCGGCTCCTCCTGGGCTGTCAGGTTTTTTTTCATTCAGCCCGCTTGTTTGAATGGAAAAATACTTGTGTGCACTAGGCTTAAAGGTTTTCTTCAAAGTACGACTTTTCTTTTAAAATCCAAACTCTCTATCTGTGGAGGAGCAAAGAAGCCACCCTTGGACAGCAGCATTGTCTGGGCAGGGTAGTGTTAGATGGACTAGTAGATTTTGATAGACTTACAAAAGATAAACATTTTAACTACCGGTAGTTACAAAAACATTTTTCATTTTGTGATAAATGATTTAACTACATTAATGAAAGTTGACCATTGTAAGCACCCCTGCCATTGTTAAATGGTTTGTCTCACCCTTTAACTGCCACTTTTGCTATCCAGCTTGGTCTACTAAAGGATGCTAAAAAATAACAGCAGGATAGACAAAAGTTGGGGGGGGGGGAATACTTTGTTAATATTAGTGACAAACTGCATCATATATGTAGTTATATTTTGCATTTAGTACATTAGTGCATTCATGCTAAGTAATGCAATAAGACTTTCAGGTGTTTAAACCTCTCTGAGATTGTAGTACTCTCCATGACAATGTCTTCCACTGCATTTCAATCCAGTAAGATAAAGGCATCTTTGTTCAGGCATCATCCAGGGTCAGCATCCCTCCTGGACTGAGATGACACAATGATGTAAATCCAGTTGCCTGTGCAGCTCTTAGTTGTGTTTACTAACGTCCAACCCATACTAGCCCCCTGCTGCAGACTCTGACCTTGAGACTTGCTGCAAATTATGATGCTACAATCTGATCATTGGAGAGGAGACTGAGGAAGTGCTTTCTTGTGCCTGCAGCAGACTGATGGCATTGCATTAGCCTAGGCAAAGTCACTGGACTAACCTCAAGGACTGCTTTTTGAGTTAAAAAAAAATGTAATTGAGTTTTTGAAGTATAAACACAATGAGCTTATATGCAGTTTGAATTTTATACAGAAACAAGGTAAGCATGTATGCTGTAGAAGAGTATATACCAGATATAAACTTATATCCATTTACAAAAGAAAAACACAATATAACTGTAACCAACTAGCTGATCGCTAATGCGATGATACCAGAGATAAGTAGGAGATGCGATGATACCAAGGATTAAGATATCAGATAAATGCAAGGGTGGGCCTCGGTGTGAGAGCCATCCACAGCACCATTTTAGAATAGCCAATATAAATAAAGGGTAACAACGTAAGTTTCAATGGCAGTCTAATTAGTGTTGTGGGGTTGGAGGGGACTGACTAAGGGATTTGCAAGGAATGGTGAAACTAAAGAATATGCCAGTTTAGGTAGTAAAAATTCCAGGGTTAGGCAATTTGTATTGGAAGGGGGATAAAAGGGGAAGGGAACTAGAAAGAAAATGAAATTAGAGGTAGTAAAGAAAATGTAGTATAGGGAGAAATGTGAGGCAGATTATCTATGCGTTAATGAGAGAGTAAAGATCTATTGAGGTTGAGATCATGGTTGTACTTTAACCAGAAAGACATTTGGGGGATATATACTAAAACTGGAGTGTGCAAAATCTGGTACAGCTCTGCATAGAAACCTGTCATCTTCCATGTTTTATTGTCAATGCTTAACTGAACAAGCTGAAGTTAGAATCTGATTGGCTACCATACACAGCTGCACCAGATTCTGAGTGCACCAGTTTTAATAAATCCCCCCCCCCTCCCCATTGTTTTTTAGAATTTAGACTGAGATCATTTAGTATAGATGTGAGTTTTTTGTTGTTCCATGGTGGCCATTACCCATTGCCTTGCCTCCATGAAGTTCAGAAAAGAATGTCTCCAGGCCTTGACAATTCTTTGGCAAGTGGCAAGAAGATGAAGGAAACCAGTTTCTGCTCAGACCTAGTGAGATCATAGACATGCCTATGAAGCAGTGCTTCCCATGGATTGCATAGAAAGTGATCTCTATTGAAACTGGAAATATTCTGAATGAGGAAATTTCCAGCGCTTTTTGAAGGTATGGAAATGATTTAACCCCATCTAGAGAAAAAAGTTCATAGTTGAACACCATACAAAAGTTACAGGATTTTGGATGTCGGAGGGAATAACCGATTGTGGAGAATACCCATGAGTGGGAGATTGGGGGAGATGAGTCTACCCACGTACTTCACTGAGTCCCATTGCTTTAGCCAGTGATGTAGGGTAGGCTCTAGTATAGGAGGCCAATGGATTGGAGGAATGGAATCCAGATCAAATATAGAATGGGGTCAAAGTTTATCTTTTTTAGAAAAAAGTCTAGTATTTATTGATTATAAAGTTACTGAAAGGTCAGACAGACTGGCTGATCAGTTAGTCACTCAGGTACTGCCACTCACATACAGATTGTGTCAGTCTTCTTTGCAGCCTACCACCCAGGTCTAAAGGTTTTATGCTGCTATTGGAGCCTGAAAATAGTCGCAAATGGCAGTAAGACATTTAAAATGTATGTTTTACTGCACTCTCAATTAATCTCATTTATTCCACTTTGGACTTCAATTGGGCTTTAAGCAAGAATGTGGAAAATAACTGCAAAGCTTATCCATTTCAAACAATCCTGCAACGGTAGCTCCAAGAGTTCTTTTAGACAGGTTCACTTTAAGCTGCAGGATCTGTATGACACCTTATTACTAGCACATCATCACCAAGTGCTTTGCATTGTTCCTACTACATGCAAGTAGGTCGAAGTCAAAGAAAGAGAAAACATGGAAATAATCAATTTTTAGGGGACTCTGAAATCCTTTCGCTGAGCAAACATTTACTAAGAGCCTCCCTTTGCCCTTGAGACCCACCATACGGCCATGTTGATGAATAGCATTAATATTTTACGAAGACTTCAAGCTGCAGCAAGACCAGTGCTGGCACAGGAAATTTTGGCTTAGTCAGATGTGCGGAGGCTCTGCTCTCAGATCTCTCAGCCAAACCATGGAACGTTTTTCTGTGGAGCTGTTGGAGTAAGAAAGGCAGCACTCCAGAAAATTGGGATATGACCCTCTCTGCTGTGAGATGCTCCTTGTGTGCAGCAGACCAGCGCTTTTCTTCAGGCTTTCTATAAATATTTAAAGCTCTGAGAGGAGACAGGGAGGGCATGGCTGACAAATGTCTGCATCCATTATCAGACCAATTACTTCTTGTTGCTTTGTTTTTCTCACCTTTTGATTATTATTGCTTATTATTATTACAGGTGTTTATATGGCTCTGAAAAGTTATGCAGAGCTTTACATAGTGTACATTCACATCAGTACCTGCCTTCATGGGGATTACAATCTAAGGTCCCTATCTCATGCATACATAAACCTGTACAATTAACCTACCAGTATGTTTGTTTTTTTTGGAGTGTGAAAAGAAAACCCACACAAGTGCAGGAATAGCATATCAACTCAATGTGCAGTTAGTGTCCTAGTCTGGTATTGAACCAGGGACCCTAGTCCTGCAAGGCAGATGTACTATTCATTAAGCTACTGTGCTGCTAAAATCATATAAAACAGCCAACATGTTTTATGGGTGAACTCCCCCTTCATCAGGGCTCAGTGATTTCTGTAGATATTTAAAGTAGAATTCCTGTCTAATGCTAACTAATTTTAAAATGTCCCCTCCCCCTTTCTACTGCTTATGCTGACTAACCTGTGTTAAAATATGTGTATACTTGCCTATTTTCAGCCCACTCTGATCTGGTCACCTGATCCAGCCCTCTGTGACAGTCAGTGGTGGCTGCAGAGGAGAGGAAGGAGCCCAACAACAGCTGGGACATGGAGCCTATGGGTGACATCACAGCTTCCAGATTTCTCAGCCATTGTTTCCTGCTCTCCCTTTTCGCCTGCTGCTACTACTCACTGATACAGGGGATCATGTGACTGGATCATAGTGGGCTGAATGTAAGTTAGTAAACACATTTTCTATTTTTACACAGTATAGTTAGCATAGGTAGCAGAAGGGGGCACGAACATAGTATTAGGCAAGAATTCTACTTGAAATGGGCTCAGGATAACAGGTGCCAGATAAATCCTAAAGGATAAGTTCACCTTTTAGACAAAAATAATAAATACACATTTTTTTGCAGGTAACAAAATGTGCATTTATTATTTTTGTCTACAGGAGCCTGGAAAGCACCAGTAGATCATGGATGCCATGCAGGCCTCCTGCAGACCTGTCAGAATATCTGCTTGCTGTACAGGAAGCAGATATTCTTACAGGAAGCTTCAATGAACTATCACAGTGCTCCACAGTTCTGTGGTAGTTCATTGAAAACTACAAGCCCACAGCCGCTAAGGCTGTTGTGACTTGAAGTTCATTCATGCACGGAAATCTGTGAATGATGCGGCTATGTAGGCGGAGTCAAATTTGACAGATGGTTTTGGGAGACTTATTCCCATATTATCTGGCAGGGGGGGGGGGCACGTGATAAACGGAACAGGAAGGGGCCATCCCCAAACTGTACCCACAAATTTGGGAACATGAAATAGTCCAAAATATCTTGGTTTACTGACGCCTTAAGAGTTCCCTTCGCTGGAACTAAGAGGCCAAGCCCAACCCCTGAAAAACAACCCCACACCATAATCCCCCAACCAAACTTTACATTTGGCACAATGCAGTCAGGCAAGTACTGTTGTCCTGGTAACCACCAAAATCAGACACGTCCATTGGATTGTCAGACAGAAAAGTGATTCGTCACTCCAAAGAACAGGTCTCCACTGCTCTAGAGTCCAGTGGTGGTGTGCTTTACACCACTGCATCCGACGGTTTGCATTGTACTTGGTGATATAAGGCTTGGATGCAGCTGCTCTGCCATGGAAGCCCATTTCATGAAGCTCTCTATGCACTGTTGTGCTAATCTGAAGGCCACACAAAGTTTGGAGGTCTATAGCTATTGACTCTGCAGACAGCAACTTCTGTTCACTCTGTGCTTCAGCATGCGCTGACCTCACTCTGTCATTTTACGAGGCCTACCACTTCATTGCTGAGTTGCTGTTGTTCCCAGTTGCTTCCACTTTGTTATAATACCACTAACAGTTGACTCTGGAATATTTAGAAGCAAGGAAATTTCACGAATGGACTTATTGCACAGGTGGCAACCTATCACGGTATCACGCAGTGAAGCCCTCAGAGGTTTGTTAGAGAACATTAGTGAACAAACAGCATCATGAAGGCCAAGGAACACACCAGGAAGGTCAGGGATAAAGTTGCGGAGAAGTTTAAAGCAGGGTTAGGGTATAAAAAATATCCCAAGCTTGGAACATCTCACGGAGCACTGTTCAATCCATCATCCGAAAATGGAAAGAGTATGGCACAACTGCAAACCTTCCAAGACATGGCCATCCACCTAATCTGACAGCCCAGACAAGGAGAGCATTAATCAGAAGCAGCCAAGAGGCCCATGGTAACTCTGGAGGAGCTGCAGAGATCCACAGCTTAGGTTGGGGAATCTGTCCACAGGACAAATATTAGTCGTGCACTCCACAAATCTAGTCTTTATGGAAGAGTAACCAGAAGAAAGCCATTGTTGAAAGAAAGCCTTAAGAAGTCCCGTTTGCAGTTTGCGAGAAGCCATGTGGGGAACACAGCAAACATGTGAAAGAAGGTGCTCTGGTCAGATGAGACCAAAATGGAACTTTTTGACCTAACACGCTATGTGTGGCAGAAGACTAACACTACACATCACCCTGAACACACCATCCCCACCGTGAAACACGGTGATGGCAGCATCACGTGGTGGGGATGCTTTTCTTCAGCAGGGACAGGGTAACTGGTCAGAGTTGATGGTAAGATGCATGGAGGCAAATACGGTACAATCTTAGAAGAAGACCTGTTAGAGTCTCCAAAAGACTTGAGACTGGGGCAGAGATTCACCTTCCAGCAGGACAATGACCCTAAACATACAGCCAGAGCTACAAAGAAATGGTTTAGATCAAAGCGTATTCATGTGTTAGAATGGCCTAGTCAAAGTCCAGACCTAAATACAATGGAGAATCTGTGGCAAAATTGCTATTCACAGTGGCACAGATTCTTTTTCAAGGGTGTGTGTGTATACACACACACACACACACACACACACACACGTTTCTGTGATGTAAGAAAATGAGACAAAGATACATAATTTCAGAACTTTTTCCACCTTTTAATGTGCCCTAAAAACTGTACAACTCAATTGAAAAACAAACTGAAATCTTTTGGGGGTGGGAGAGTAAACATAAAAAACTAAAATAATGTGGTTGCATAAGTGTGCACACCCTCTTATAACTGGGGATGTAGCTGTGCTCAGAATTAAGCAATCACATTCAAAATCATGTTAAATAGGAGTCAGTACACACCTGCCATCATTTAAGGTGCCTCTAATTAACCCCAAATAAAGTTCAGCTGTTCTAGTAGGTCTTTCCTGACATTTTCTTAGTCGCATCTTACAGCAAAAGCCATGGTTCGCAAAGAGCTTCCAAAGCATCAGAGGGATCTCATTGTTAAAAGGTATCAGTCAGGAGAAGCGTACAAAAGAATATCCAAAGCATTAGACATACCATGGAACACAGTGCAGACAGTCATCATCAAGTGGAGAAAATATGGCTCAACAGTGACATAACCAAGAACTGGATGTCCCTCCAAAATTGATGAAAAGATGAGAATAAACCTGGTCTGGGAGGCTGCCAAGAGGCCTACAGCAACATTAAAGGAGCTGCAGGAATATCTGGCAAGTACTGGCCGTGTGGTATATGTGACAACAATCTCCCATATTCTTCATATGTCTGGGCTATGGGGTAGAGTGGCAAGACTGAAGCCTTTTCTTACGAACAAAAACATCCAAGCCCAAATAAATTTTGCAAAAACACATCTGAAGTCTCCCAAAAGCTTGTGAGAAAATGTGTTATGGTCTGATGATACAAAGGTTGAACTTTTTGGCCATAATTCCAAAAGATATGTTTGGTGCAAAAACAACACTGCACATCACCAAAAGAACACGATACCCACAGTGAAGCATGGTGGTGGCCACATCATGCTTTGGGGTTGTTTTTCTTCAGCTGGAACTGGGGGCTTTGTCAAGCTAGAGAGAATTTTGATTAGTTCCAATACCAGTCAATATTGGCACAAAATCTTCAGGCTTCTGCTAGAAAGCTGAACATGAATGGGAACTTCATCATTCAGCATGACAATGACCCAAAGCATACATCCAAATCAACAAAGGAATAGCTTCACTAGAAGAAGTTTAAAGTGGAGCTCCACCCAAAAGGGGAAGTTACGCTTTAAAGACTGGTCTCCCACTCCCCATTAAGGATTGGCACCTTTGGGGAGCGGGTACCCGAAATTGACAGGTACCCAGTCCCACTTCCGCTGCGATCTCCTAGGCGATTGGAAGCAGAAGTTGTTCTCCCCGCTCTCTCCCCGTAGTCTTCTGGGACACGTGACAGGCCCCAGAAGACTACGGGTCCATTCAGAAAGTGCAGCGCTACTCGCGCATGCACAGTGGGCACCCGGCTGTGCAGCCGCAAGCTGTTACAGCCGGGTGCCCACACTGAAGATGCCGGTGCCTGGAACAACAGACGGCTGGTGAAACGGGCTGTGGGGAGGACACTGCGGGATCGTGGGACAAATGAGTGGCTGTTTTTTAAAAGTCAGCAGCTACAGTTTTTTTAGTTGCTGATTTTTATATTTTTACAGTGTGAGTCAAACACTGCTTTAAAGTTTTGAAATGGCCCATCCAGAGCCCAGACCTGAATCCGATCGAAAATCTGTGGGGTGATCTGAAGAGGGCTGTGCAAAGGAGATGCCCTTGCAATCTGACAGATTGGAGTGTTTTTGCAAGGAAGAGTGGGCAAATATTGCCAAGTCAAGGTGTGCCATGCTGATAGACTCATACCCAAAAAGACTGAGTGCTGGGATAAAATCAAAAGGTGCTTCAACAGAGTACTAGTTTAAAGGTGTGCACATTTATGCAACCATATTTTAGTTTTTTATTTTTACTTCCCTCCACCTAAAAGATTTAAGTTTGTTGCTGAGCTGAGTTGTACAGTTTATAGGTTACATTAAGGTGGAGAAAGTTTTGAATTTATTTATCCTTGACTCATTTTTTTACATCACACTATCCTGACATTTTAACAGGGGTGTGTAACACTTTTTATATCGTGTGTGTGTGTATTTATAGTATACACATAAAAATATTTTATTTTACTACTTTCTAGACCCCTCTCCTTTGCTAAGCGTATAATTAAAAGCATAAACGTTTTTGGTTTTCGATAGAAAAGGATTAGAACACGTCAGGTTTTTATTGTGGTCTGTGTCTCTTTAGGGATGTTAACCCACTATTTGTTCCTGTGAATGTTATCACCAAGAATGAAGGTCAAAGGAAATCGCAAATTTTTGTTGTCTCCAAATCAGCGATAGAGGTAAAATGTTTCAATGTAGACAATGAATCTGGTGAAAATCAGATATTTCTGTTTACATCCTGCTGTGATTATGGGATAGGAAGTGAAAGGAAATCTCCCCAATGGGGCACAGATGGCAAAAAAATTGACAAGGGTTATAACCCTATACAACTCGATCCAAAATGTAATAAAAAGAAAAAAAAAAGAAAGAAATGTTTTTGCTTTCATTCTACATTAAAGCCACAATCCATCCAAACATCAAAGGTTCAGTCCATACTTAGTACAAAAATTAGTGGTGCATCAAAATGAAAATTCTGGACCGAAACCGACACTGAAAATTCAGGATGCACGTGGCCGAAAACTGAAATAGACGGTTTTTAAAAAAAATAAAAATGTATATATATATATGTTATATATAACTGTATCATATTTGACTTTTTAATTAATATTATGAATTTAAATTAAAATGAATGTAAAAATACAATCCAGTAATGTAACATAGCCTTACATACTGAAAGTAACACACAAAAATTGGACAGAAAATTAAATGTATATAGAATTATTTGGCCATTATTGGCCCCCCCTTTTTTTTTCTATATGCAAAATGTTGATACCCCTATTTTTGGCCGATATATTAATGCCTCGCTACAAAGGAGGATTAAACCTCTGTCGTATTTTAGATGCTACATTACCGCTCTCAGAGATTTCACCTCATTTCCTGTTTTGACACCTGGACAGGAAATATGGGGACATTTCCCCAATCGGGAGACAGACAACAATCATAATGTTCCAAGAAGGGATCAGGGAGGTGTTGGGACTTTAAAAAAAAAAATAAAAAAAATTTCAGAATACAAATGAACATAATTATTTGATTAGCTGGCTTGCTCTAGTAAGGCAGCTCATATTAAATAAGGCTCCCATTCAGTTGGTATCAAGAAGTGACTCAAAGGATGGACAAACACCAGGAAGACTGGACCAATGGCAAAATAATTCAGAAGTGCTTTAACTAGTTTCTGACCACAGATAGCCGAATGACGGCTGCACTGCGGCTGGCCAGTTCTGGGAGGGTGTCATATGACGTCCTTCCAGAACGCGCTCTCTTGCGCGCCCTTTCAGACACAGCTGATCACGTGATGTGGTAAAAGGACAATCACAGCCGCCTTTTACCACGTGATCAGCCGTTTCCAATGACACGGTGATCACTGGGAAATGCAAAGTTCTTGGCTGCACTTTCCTCACGCTGTCAGAGCATAAGGACAGGACTGCCAAGAACTGGCAGTTGTTAGAGCAGGGATCGGCACCGATCATCAGGGCAATGATGATCGGTGACCAGCTCCGCCCACCTGTGCCCAGCAGTGCTGCCCACCTGTGCCCAGCAGTGCCGCCAGTCAGTGCCCAGCAGTGCCGCCAGTCAGTGCCCAGCAGTGCCGCCTATTAGTGCTGTAACATAGATGTGGGATTCAAGTGATTAGATTGAGATGTGATCTGTAGCAATATGTAATTGTAAATTTAGTTTCATTCCTTGTTATTAAAGATGTATTCAGTCATATATTCAGTCATAGGTATTCAGAGACATATGCTCACCCATTAGCATCTGAAAAGACAGAGCAGCTTCCAGGCTGGAAGTGACACCTGGGTGTCAATAAGATTTGTCTATATATATATATATATATATATATATATATATATATATAATCAGACTTTGCCACCTTCCTGAAGTTTAAAAGAAGAACGCAGATGTTTCGGCTTCATGACACCAGGGGGGCTCCGATGTGTCTGGGAGCTTTAAAGTATATCAGCAGATCAAAGGAATAGATTTCATCTCTCATAAAAGCTAAAATATTAGTTGCAGAGAGATGAAAATACTTCCTTCTGATTGGGCACTCTGTGGGCTTCATCTGCATGTAAAAACTGTATTTGTGTCCTAGGTAGAATGGCAGAAAAATGCCGGAAATGGTTATGTGGCGCCGGATTTCGACAGCGGAACAGTGATTGGTACTGTCGCGATCGGACTGATGCGATGGTGTCGGAAATTCAATCCCTGACTTGGTGATTCCAACCGTTCTGGCTCCAATCAACTTTGGGCATTTCAGGACCCAGAGTGTCCTGTGGGCTGGTACAGGAACACCCCCAGAGTCAATTGGCCAAGGACTAATGTCCAGCCTACGTCCATATTCCCATAAATTGAGGACCCGGGATATGGACGTCGTTATTCGTACGGAACCCAATCTATTGACTGACAGATCGTGGACTTTCTCTGACTTGCTCCAGTCGCTGGATATATCTTGGTAAAAGTTTTATTTCTGTTTTTTATTCCCTTTTATAGTGAATAGTCAACTTTTTATACTTTGTACATATTTTGGGCACTGCCCACTTTAGGATATTAAATCATAAAATTAATAAGTGACTTCTGGGTACTTAAGTTCGGGCTCATATCTCCGGAGAGATTAGATTGTATTGTATTGCAGTGCCTTTATATGCTCGGTCAAGTTCATTGCCAATCTGTATGCAATTGCACTGCGTGTTGGCAGATTGCGTGCAGATTGTAAGGGTGACAGGTCTGCCAGACGGAGATCTGTGTGTGTGTGGTGTCCCAGCAGACCGTTCTGCAGATAAACTGTTGGGTGGTGGCAGGCTACCGTTTGTGGTGTGTCTGGTGTGGGGGTGGTGGCAGAGTGATTGCCACCGGGGTTCTGGCTTGGAGGATAGCTGGAGGAGTCCTAGAAGAGTATGTGATTGCTAGGCTGCTCTTCAACCCTAATTAGCGCACCAGATTGTATGTAAGATCGTATCTGCCAGTGTATTTGGTCAGCCAGCTGGATCGGCATGGAGTCTCCCTCCAGTGGTGGCCAAGAGGTAGTGCGGGCTGTGAAAGTTATATCACTGCCGGTTTTATATATTAGAAGTTAAGTCCCCCTCATTCCCTCTTACCCCAAGTCACGGCTGCACGTGTGCGCCTCGGTTAACTAGTCGCTGTGGGCGTGGCGTGTGAGGTGGACCATGACAAGTGCTGACTATCAGTACCCATCATCAGTGCCACCTCATTAGTGCTGCCTATCAGTGCAGCCTCATCAACGCACATCAGTGAAGGAGAAAAATTATCTGTTTGCTAAATTTTATAATAGAAATAAAGAAAAAATTTTTTTTTTCAAATTGTTTGCTCTTTTTTTGTTTATACCGCAAAAAGTAAAACACCCAGCAGCGAGTAAATACCACCAAAAGAAAGCTCTATTTGTGAGAATAAAATTATAAAAATTTCATATGGGTATAATGTTGCATGACTGCGCAATTGCCATTTAAATTGCGACAGTGCTGAAAACTGAAAATTGGCCTGGTAAGGAAGGGGGTAGAAGTGCCCGGTAGGCAAGTGGTTAAAAGAGAAGTTTGCAGTAATTAAAAAAAAACAAGCATCTATACTCCCCTCAGTCATCAGACCGATGCTGCAGCTGTCCCACGTCTGTCCTAAGGTCAAAAACTAAGCGTTCACATGACCACTAATCACTCAATTCTCTGTCTTCTCAGAGTGGGAGTCAGCTGTCAATCAGGAAGCTGAGTGGATCCTGACAGAATGATCAGGCCCCTTCCAGAGCCTAGTGCGGCTCTGTGGCGTCAGCTGATTCTGGGTCACAGGAGAGCAAATGTAAGTGCACTCTTGTGACCTAGAAGATAAATATGGCCAAAGAGCTTTGGCCATACTTCTCTATACTTCTCTTTTAATTGTTCAAAAATGACCATTTAAAACAGCCAACACATAGCAGGGCAAACATCTTTACCCTTCATCAGGGCTCACCAAGATTTGTAGAAGTTCACATTTATTCAGGACAGTTAAATCCTGAGCTTACTGTTTCAAAGGGAATTGGGGGGGGGGTAGGGGGGGGTTATGCAAGCAGAATGGCTGTAGCAAACCCATTCCTGATTCTAATCATTCGCCTTCCCTACTTTACGAAAAAAATAAGAAAATTTTCTTTGCTTTCTATAACCCGGCTGGGGAGATTTCTGTGTGACCCATCAAGCCTTTAAAATGTTGTGCTGAATACTTAATATATGTAATGCTGAGTTCTTTTTTTTTTATTTATTTTGGAGAATGGTTAGAATCTCTGATAGTGTTTTTTGTTTTTTTTTTTATTGATGTGTGTTCCTTCTGGGGATATTTAATCTCAGTTTTTGTCCTTGCGCCTCTTGCAAAGAGGACAAAAGTGAGAGGAAATGTAAAATATTTAAAGTTGTTACTAGAACGTGGACAGAGTGGATATCGTCAAATGGGGTTAAAATGTCCTGTGACAGCTATCCACAGTGAAATTTCTTCTCACTTCTTGTATGTTTGGAAGGGGAAATAAGGTGAAATTACTCCAGTGGGGGCACAGATGGCAAAAATATTGAACACTGTCCAAAATTAGAAAAAAAATTGCTTATAGTTTCATTATAAAAGTAAATTGAGAGGAGGGGTCCCTGTGAGATCGAGGTATTTACAGTGCTTCCTAGAATAGCATTAGCAATTTAACATAGGAGTTTTACACCTGTAGCTGGCAGATTCTCAAATCCCACTGCATTTTTTGTATATACTGTATATGTATAGATGTCTGGGGTTGGCCATAAATTCAATCTATCCAAATACTCAGTAACATTTATTTGGCAAAGCAATGAGACCTTTTTAGTTCTAGTGACTACCATTTGATTTTCTGCTCGGACTAATCTTTCCATTTGTATGATAGAGATTCTTTATCCATGGACTATAAATCAATTCCTGAAAGACATGTTTCTTCCATCATAGCAATCATATAATTCATATTGTGCCATGCACAGTCCACCTAAGGGGTGGGCTATACGTGTCTTATTTTCCCTCCAGTAAAACTCAATATCCTATCCCTATTCTTCGTGTGTTCTGCCCACTTTCCACATTTTACAGTGATAGCCACATTTCGTTCTCATTTACCATGACTCTTGGACTGTGAGAATCACAGAAGCGTGACATGAGGTGTGGTGGACCCCAAGCATGTTGTCAGGTTCCCCCCCTCACGCTCCTGTGACTCCTTATTCTTTCCACATGTGCTGCATTCAGCACTGTCAGCCAAGCGCACGCAGGGAGAAGGCCAGAGTGAGGCGAATGTGGGAACATGACGATTCCAAAGGCTGCGGCCTGCTGCCAAGCCCGTTCTGTGTGTGTGTAATCAGAGCAAGGGATGAACGCCCAGAGACATACAAAATGTTCTGTTAACCACCTCACTGCCAGCTGAAATAAAGATGCCCATACAAGGTCATGCCTGATATGGATTATAAGTATTGGAAATATATCTGGATTGTACCTTTTAAACAACTGATCTCTGCCTGAGATAGACGTGTCCTGTTTAAAGTCCTTCATAGAGCATACTTCAATCCCCATAGGCTACACAGGTTAAATCCTGATCTGTCCCCCACCTGCTGGAGATGTGGCCATATGGACCTGTTCTCTTTTCTCTTGGTTCTGGACAAAGGTGGTAGACACAATCAAGACAGTTCCTCAGGCCCACCTCACCCTGGAGCCAAAATTAGGTCTACTGGGAGTGGTAGAGGACATGGCTCCCACTGTAGCTGAAAGAACGCTCTTGAGCCTGGTACTTTTCTATGCTAGGAAATCGATCACTATGCATTGGTAGAAAGCATCCCCTCCTTCTCTTGTCTTTTGGAAATGTTTGGTTAAGTCAGGTCTCTCTCTATACCGGGATACCTGTGAAAACGGGGGCAGAAAGAAAAGGGTTAATATATGTGCAAAATAGATGGCAGGTCCATCCACTGCTGTTGACCCAGTCTCCCAATCTATGTTTTGATAGCCTATTTTCAAGCTTGCTAAGGCCCTCATATCTCTACAACGCCTTAGGTGTCCCAAATATGAGGAGATGCTTCACCTCATAAATACTGGCATTGTAGACTCGTGCATGAACTATCACGTTCGGTTCTGTTACTTGTATTGGATATGTGAATGCTACCAGTGACCCCTTGTTGAAATTTCCTTTTTGGGATTAAAGAACATATTATGCTTCTGAATTATTTGAAGAACACCAAGTTAAAGCACAAAAAAATCAAGTATTTTAAATGCTTACTTGAAGCATTTTTCCTTACCTTTAAACCTGCTAGGAAAAAAAAAAATTACTGTACCATATTGGATGAATGAGAGTGCCACTATAATATCTTTTACTTTCACTACTGTTATTATTGACATTACTTTAAGGCCCCTTACACACAGGCGGACCGATTGGGTCCACCTGTCAGTTTGTTAGGTGGACCCTATCAGACCCTCTATTGCCTGCTATGGAGCAGAAGATGTCAACTGGAGCGGATACGGACCTGTCATTTGCTTGATCAGCAGACAGATTCCCCACTGAGCAGGCGGATCCGCTGCTGGAGTCTGCTCTGTGTGAAAGGGGCCTAATAAATGTTATTTTTATTTTCACTTCCTTATATTCTCATTTTCCAGTCTTGATGAAGGGGGAGTTATGAGCCTCTAAAATACATAAGGTTTATACCTTTGTTTAATAAAAACCCTTACTGAAATTTTGCACCTGTTGTGGCACCCTCGTTATTCCAATACTCTACAGACATTTCCAGGAACTCATTGGGAAACCCTTGTCAACGAAGAGCAGCCTCTAAAAATTTGATAAATCAGACTAAGGCTGGCCATACATGATACAATTTTCTTGAGATTTTTGGTTTAGATTTGCTAAAAACCATATACAGCTAAAACTCGAAAAATTAGAATATTGTGAAAAAGTTAATTTATTTCAGTAATGCAACTTAAAAGGTGAAACTAATATATGAGATAGACTCATTACATGCAAAGCAAGATAGTTCAAGCCATGATTTGTTATAATTGTGATGATTATGGCTCACAGCTCATGAAAACCCCAAATCCACAATCTCAGAAAATTAGAGTATTGTGAAAAGGTGCAATATTCTAGGCTCAAAGTGTCCCACTCTAATCAGCTAATTAAGCCATAACACCTGCAAAGGGTTCCTGAGCCTTTAAATGGTCTCTCAGTCTGGTTCAGTAGGAATCACAATCATGGGAAAGACTGCTGACCTGACAGTTGTGCAGAAAACCATCATTGACACCCTTCATAAGGAGGGAAAGCCTCAAAAGGTAATTGCAAAAGAAGGTGGATGTTCCCAAAGTGCTGTATCAAAGCACATTAATAGAAAGTTATGTGGAAGGGAAAAGTGTGGAAGAAAAAGGTGTACAAGCAGCAGGGATGACTGCAGCCTGGAGAGGATTGTCAGGGAAAGGCCATTCAAAAGTGTTGGGGACTTTCACAAGGAGTGGACTGAGGCTGGAGTCAGTGCATCAATAGCCACCACACACAGACGGATCCTGGACATGGGCTTCAAATGTCGTATTCCTCTTGTCAAGCCGCTCCTGAACAACAAACAACATCAGAAGCGTTTTACCTGGGCTAAAGAAAAACAGACCTGGTCTGTTGCTCAGTGGTCCAAAGTCCTCTTTTCTGATGAGAGCAACTTTTGCATCTCCTTTGGAAACCAAGGACCCAGAGTATGGAGGAAGAATGGAGAGGCACATACTGCAAGATGCTTGAAGTCCAGTGTGAAGTTTCCACAGTCTGTGTTGATTTGGGGAGCCATGTCATCTGCTGTTATTGGTCCACTGTGCTTCATTAAGTCCAGGGTCAACGCAGCCGTCTACCAGGAGATTTTGGAGCACTTTATGCTTCCTTCCGCAGATGAGCTTTATGGGGATGCTGATTTCATTTTCCAGCAGGACTTGGCACCTGCCCACACTGCCAAAAGCACCAAAACCTGGTTCAATGACCGTGGGATTACTGTGCTTGATTGGCCAGCAAACTTGCCTTACCTGAACCCCATAGAGAATCTATGGGGCATTGCCAAGAGAAAGATGAGAGACATGAGATTGGACAGAAAATTGTATAGCGTATGGCCAATCTTACTGTGCTCATTCACTGAAGGGGTCCAGTGCTCCCAATCACAGCCCCCACCCCTTGCATGGCATAGCCCTCTGCTCTTCTTGGAATGTCTAATTACTCTCAGTGCTAGTCTAACTCCTCCACACCTTTCCTATATAACCTTTTATGTAGCTGCCAGAGCAGTTGTAAGTCTGCTGTTGCTGCTGACATCATATCCAAGATGGCAGGGTAACAGGGTCTCTTTAAAACAAAACTTTGGTTGCAGGGATTCTCGCCTTGCCAAATCTTTCACTCTCTCTAGATTTCATCCACCCATAACTGATCTGGTGTACTCTACGTGTCACACGTGGCAGTGGTTGCTGAATAGTCATGCTAATTTTTCATACCATTTGGGGTTAAAAGAGCAAAGCAAACATTCGGTGTACAACCTAAACAGACCTGGGTAACCAGAACAAGAAAATCAATATCTCTTTCCTCCGTCTGTTGTTATGCTTTACATGTGGTTTCCATTTACGAGGAAAAGCGTATTGCTTCGCGTCAGTATGGAAAGGAGATATTCCCTGGGAAATTTCATGTATCCTGGCTTTAGGAGTGTCATTTGTACAGCTGCCATCGTACACCCAGCAGTTCCCGTTTACCTCAATATATGCCACTCAGTCATGTCACTCAGGACAATTAAAGGAGAATTCTGGTCATTGTACAAATTAAATGCAAACTTAATATTCCGAATCTGCATTTATGTACTTATTCAGTAAAACCATGCAAGGAACAAAGTGCTAAGCTATATGTAAATTAACTTCTTTTATTGCTTCCTTTTGGTCTGATAAATACACTATTAAAATTGTTTGATTATATCTATGTTCTAATTGAAAAAACACTTGTCGATCCTGCCAGAACCTTTTTGAGGTGATAACTTTGTGTGCTAGTTGTTTTTAGTTAGCATTGTTCCCAGTTCTGTCTGTGCAACTGATAAATGAGAAGGGGCGGCGACCTGTAGTCTTAACACATTTCCTCTCCTAGGGTGACAACTCTGCCCCTCTATAGATATAGTAGAGTGAGTGAGCATTGTTATCTTAGGGCAGGAAGCATACTACTGGAAGGATGACCAGCTGAAAACAAAAGAAACCATCGGCTGATACTCACCGTTCCGTAGAAGCTCATTTTTCATTCCGATAGCCCAGTTCTATTGCATATCTGGGTATCAATCTTACACTGGCCTTTATATTCCGCTAACTGTCCCCCACTTAATAAATCGCTGACCTGTTTACTTGACTTGTGGGATAAGTCTGCAATATCTTGGATGGGGCATAATAATGCACTTAAAATGACCTTTGTCCTAAAACTACTATACCTCTTCCGAGCCTTACCTGGTTCCTCCCCATATATTGCGTTTGTTGCAGCGCCTTGTCCTTAAATTTATCTGGGGTTCGATTAGGCCACGTCTTAATAAAACTGTGCTGAACTTAACCCACTATTCTAAAGCTGCACAAATTGCACCCTTAGTACAAATGTTTGCAGGAGCTGAGACACCCATCTGGACTTTGAACACAGACCTGTTCCTCTCTCATCTCTACTTTGGTTGCCCCCCAGTTCTGTCCAACGTCTTTAAATCCAATCCTAGCGCACACTAACGGTCTGGGATTCAGTAAAGTACTCCACAGGCCTTATCTCTCCCTATCTACCTCTTCTAGATATCTTTAAATGCCCCTTGTTTCTTCCTGGGCTAGATAGTCCTCATAGCATCCCCTAGTGGCGATCCAACGGTTTGACAACGGTTTTCGTTTTTTCTGACCGCTCAAGGTATCCATACCTTTCAGCAGTTAACCCTTTGAGGATCGTAAGGTTTTGGAACGCCAAAAGAATAAATTTTTTTGTTTTTAAAGTTCGTACACTTCAGTTGCTGTAACTAAGCCATTTCATGAAATAATTGGCAAAAAGCTAGATCCATTTGTTGTTTGTTGATAAGAACTAATATTTTGACTCAAACCAAAAAAAAAAAAAAAAAAGAGTTTTAAGTTCTTAATCAGATGATACACGCAATTACAAACATGGGACAAAAACGTCCCTTGATCCTCAAAGGGTTAAAGCAAACCCATAATATTCCTGACTGAACAATATCATATTATCCAAATTAGTCCATCTGCAATTATGACCATTCTAAACCCTGAACAGCGTTTGAACACAGTCGTCGTACCTGTCCGACCACTCATGTTTAATATTACTATACACTTCCCTTCTGAATGGTGTTAACATGACTTTGTGGCCACACAGGCTCCTGTTGATTGGACGAAAATGTGAGAGACTCTTGTTTTTTTGTTTTCTTTTCATTCTTCACGAAATATAATAGCACTAGAGAATTTGTTCAAAGGCATGTCCAAATGGTACTACACCCCAGCGATATTCCCAAAATACCTTCCTATCTACTTTGAGCATTGCTTTCAGAGCTGTGCAGAGATAAGCGATATGAAACATATTTGGTGGATGTGCCCTAAAGTCAAGCGCCTATGGATTCGTGTCTATGCCATGGTCAATATGGTACTGTAAATGAACATGCGTAAGGACCCGCGGGAAGCTCTATTACACAAGCAAATACCAGATATAATGAAAAAACAGTGTGTATTAGTGACCCACATTTTTATGGCCATATAGCAGACCATTGCAAAGGCATGGAAGATGCCCTTCTGATTGATAAGGTGAAACGGCAGGCACACGGTACGCTTGTGAATGAGAAATTAACGGCAATCCTCATGGAAACAATACACAATACATTTTTACGTATTTGGCAGCACTGTCTTGATCAGTTTTGTTGAGGATTTTAAAACACAAAGGAAAAATCGCCAAAATCCGCACATTCCTAACCCCAGAAACCACTAAACAGCTCATCCACTCCCTCATCATATCACGACTCGACTACTGCAACTCCCTCCTCACTGGCCTGCCTCGCCGCTGGCTGTCCCCACTTCAGTCGATCCTGAATACGGCTGCCAGACTCATTCACCTTTCCAACCGCTCTGTCTCCGCCACCCCCCTCTGCCAATCCCTCCACTGGCTTCCGATTGCGCAACGGATCAAATTCAAAATCCTAACGCTGACGTACAAAGCTGTCCACCACACTGCCCCGAACTACATCACTGACCTAATATCCAAGTACCGCCCAGCACGCACACTCCGCTCCTCACAAGACCTCCTTCTCTCTAGTTCCCTGGTCTCCTCCTCCCATGCTGCCTTCAGGACTTCTCCAGGGTGTCTCCCATCCTCTGGAACTCCCTGCCCCAACCCATCAGATTATCACCTACCCTCCTCTCCTTTAGGCGCACCCTGAAAACCTATCTCTTCAGGGAAGCCTACCCCACCCCCTGTTAACTTGCCGACCTCCTCCACTCTTCCTACCATTCCATGCCCCACAGCTATCTCCTCCTGTGCCACCATCCCCTCCCTCCTAGATTGTAAGCTCGAAAGAGCAGGGCCCTCGATCCCCTCATGTTTTGCATTGTATTGGTATTGTTCTGTCACATGTTCTGTCCCCCTTTGCAATGTACAGCGCTGAGCAAACTATTGGCGCTTTATAAATACTGTATAATAATAATAATAATAATAATAAAGGATATTTTTTTCTTAACCTCCCTAGCGGTCTGATTATGTCAATATTTTTTAATGTCAAAGCGGTGCATTGTTTTGCATGGAAATTTGTTGTTTTATATTGTAGGCCTGCAATTCTTAGAAATAACTCACTTAAATCTGTCGAAACAAGAGTCTAGTAAACATCTCAGGCATGATAAAGTTTGAAACACGAAATCATAAATTATAATACAATAAATAATTTATAAAAATAATAATAAAATAAATTTAATTCAATAATGTAATCAAACCAAAAACACTGAAATTTCTGCTTCTTGGAAACTTCTGATGCAGAGTAGCCAATTGTTGCTCTTGGTACTGGTTTGTCTCAGTAACTATTTTTTCAATAACCTCATCTGTCAGAAATAATTATTAGTATTCCAAGGGGTTGTTGTGTTCAATGTCTACTTTCATACCAGATGCTTCAGTAAATGGGAATCTAGGGTTACTGCCTGATCTATATACCACAGTCAACAAAGCACCAAGTTCACACATCACTGAGCTCAGTCACAGAATCGTCGATGTCGTCACTTTCAGTGTCTGATGACGAATTTCCCCACGAATCATTATCGCTCAATTCTGCAAGTGATGCTAATTCACTATCACTTTTCTAGCTGGTCTAAAACCACTTTTCACCTAAAGGGACGCTTTTTGGATGCCATTGATGTTCTCAAGTTTCCAGGCAGAAAGAACAGTAAAAGTGCAGGCAGGGCACAGGACAAAGCACTCGGGACAAAACTGAGGTGAAATGGTTTGATACAGTAATGTAATCCTAACAGATTACATTGTATTGTGCGTATGTCATGTTTTGTTTACTTTTTTGAATCTCCCGCCGGTTCCACCCCCTGCGTCGCGGCGCTCGCAGGGAAGGGAACCCGGAAGACGGATGCCGGCATTGGCCAGAGGACACAGTGGGAGGACATTGGGGGATCGCAGGGACAAGGTAAGTTGCACTACAGTGTAATCCTGAGTGTGGCTCGGGGTTGCCGCTTTTGGTACTGAAAATTAACCCCGAGGTTAAAATAGGTTAAAATAAAAAAGGGAAGTTAAAATAAAAAAGATGCTATACTACCACGATATTGCACAATCGCTTACCTCCTCTTTGGCATTCTCCCCTTCTGCATTCCTCCTTAGGAAATCGACTAAGGGGGGCACCTGTGTGAGTGCGCTGCCAATCTGGGCTGTGTATATCCATAGACAAACACAGCCCTGGGCAAGCCCCATCCCTGCTTCCTCCTCACAAAGGTTTGACAGCAGTTCTCTTTGCTCTTAGTGTTTCCTGTGAAAGCAGGAAATGAAGAGAGTGGGGGTGCAGCCGGGACAGCATTGGATTGGTGACTCGTCAGGTAAGTGTTTAGAGATGGGGGTGTGTAGATTATGTAGAAACCATTTAGGGTTTGGAACTACTTTAAAGTGGAACTAAACCTTCCTATTATTTACCGGTAAGGAAGCTGCCATCCTAAGCTGGGCATACACTGGTAGAATTTTGAAAGAAAATTTGTTCAAACATTCTTAGGAAAATTCTCAAAACATCCACAAGAAGAGTAACAAGATAGAAGCTGGCAATTACAGGCCAGTGAGCCTAACATCTGTTCTAGTCAAAGGAGGGTCTGATTCCCTTATATCAGGGGTAGGCAATCTTTCAAAGGTTGAGATCTATCTGGAAAAAGGTGGAGGAAAAAAAAGATAACCGTCAAGCCCCCAGTCAAAACACAGCATAGTGTCCTGTGCCCACCCCCACCTACAGTAGTGTCCCACATTTCCCTTCACATCATCCCTCCCACAGTTGTGCCTTCTGCCCTCCCCCACAGTAGTGTCTTCTGCACCTCTGCCCCCCATACAGTAGTGTCCTCTGCTTCCCCATAGCAGTATCCTGCCCCTCCCCCCCATACAGTAGTGTCCTCTGCCTCCCCATAGCAGTGTCCGGTCCCTCTTCACATCACCCCCCCAGTGTCCTCTGCCCCTCATGGCACTGTCTTCTGTCCCCTTTACCCTCCAACCGTAGTGTCCTCTCTCCCCTTTACACCCCCCCCACTGTAGTGTCCTCTTCACCCCCATAGCACTGTCCTCTGTCCCCTTCACCCCCCCATGCAGTGTCCTCTGTCCACTTCACACACCCCCTTCCCCACTGTAGTGTCCTTTGTTCCCTTTACACTAACCCCCCCCCATAATGTCCTCTGCCCCTCCACTCCACTGTAGTGTCCTCTGTCCCCCTCCCCAATGCAGTGTCCTCTGTCCCCCTCCCCCAATGCAGTGTCCCCGTCCCCCAGTGCAGGATCTTTTGTCACCCCCCCAAATGCAGTGGCCTCTGCCCTCCCCATGCAGTGTCCTCTGTGCCCCTCATGGCACTGTCTTCTGTCCCCTTTACCCCTCAACTGTAGTGTCCTCTCTCCCCTTTACACCCCCCCCCCACTGTAGTGTCCTCTGCACCCCCATAGCACTGTCCTCTGTCCCCTTCACCCCCCCCCCATGCAGTGTCCTCTGTCCAATTCACACCCCCGCCCCTTCCCCACTGTAGTGTCCTTTGTCCCCTTTACACTATCCCCCCCCCCATAATGTCCTCTGCCCCTCCACTCCACTGTAGTGTCCTCTGTCCCCCTCCCCAATGCAGTGTCCCCGTCCCCCAATGTAGTATCTTTTGTCATCCCCCCCCAAATGCAGTGGCCTCTGCCCCCCCCATGCAGTGTCCTCTGTCTCCCTCCACCAATGCAGTGTCCTCTGTCCCCTTCCCCCAATGCAGTGTCCTCTGTCCCCTCCACACCTCCCAGTGTCCTCTGTCCCCTCCACACTTCCCAGTGTCCTCTGTCCCCTCCACACCTCCCAGTGTCCTCTGTCCCCTCCACACCTCCCAGTGTCCTCTGTCCCCTCCACACCTCCCAGTGTCTTCTGTCCCCTCCACACCTCCCAGTGTCCTCTGTCCCCTCCACACCTCCCAGTGTCCTCTGTCCCCTCCACACCTCCCAGTGTCCTCTGTCCCCTCCACACCTCCCAGTGTCCTCTGTCCACCTCCCAGTGTCCTCTGTCCCCTCCACACCTCCCAGTGTCCTCTGTCCCCTCCACACCTCCCAGTGTCCTCTGTCCCCTCCACACCTCCCAGTGTCCTCTGTCCCCTCCACACCTCACTGTGTCTTCTGTCCCCTCCACACCTCCCAGTGTCCTCTGTCCCCTCCACACCTCCCAGTGTCCTCTGTCCCCTCCACACCTCCCAGTGTCCTCTGTCCCCTCCACACCTCCCAGTGTCCTCTGTCCCCTCCACACCTCCCAGTGTCCTCTGTCCCCTCCACACCTCCCAGTGTCCTCTGTCCCCTCCACACCTCACTGTGTCTTCTGTCCCCTCCACACCTCCCAGTGTCCTCTGTCCCCTCCACACCTCCCAGTGTCCTCTGTCCCCTCCACACCTCCCAGTGTCCTCTGTCCCCTTCACACCAGTGTGTATGTAGCACTCTTCTCCCGTACATTGGTGTACAGCAGAGCGGAGAGCAGGAAGAGTTACAGTACTGGATAAAGGGTGGAGGCGGGAGCTGCTGTATTTACCTGTTCATGTTAACAAGCAGGTGATAGGTTGCTAGGACTGCCTGCCAATCAATCACCTGCTGCTTAATGTGAAAAGTTAACTCCGGCAGCTCCCGCCCTTTTCAGTGAAGAGGAGAGCGGCGGAGGCTTGCCGGCCCCGCCTTATCTAGATCTTTAGTTAGACCTCATTTAGAACACTTTAGATCTTTAGTTAGACCTCAATCTAGATAGAATTAGTGCAGAAAAAAATGGTGAAATGACTGAGGGATGTAACCTATCAGGAGAGACTTAAGAACTTAATATGTACATCTGGAGGAAAGAATGGAAAAAGGTAGACATGACCGAAACCTTTAAATACATCAAGGGGGCAAATAAACTTCAGGAGGGCAGGATTTTCATTATGAAGTCAAGATTACCCAAACGGGGACATGACCTCAAAGTAGCAGGAGGAAAGTTCAAAACTAATCTTAGAAAGTATTATTTTACCAAAAGAGTAGTTGATACTTCGAATAGTAAGTGGATTCAGACATGCTTGGCTCAAATATAAATCGAAACTCGGATAAAAAAAAAAATGGGGCAGACTCGATGGACAACTTGGTCTTTTTTCTGCCACCATTATTCTTTGTTTCTAACATTGATGCCACTCATACAGTAGTTTAAGATTTTGTTTGCTTTTAGCATTCAATTTGCAATGAATGGACTTTACCAAGTGAAATCCACATACACTGTTATGAATTAATATATTCAAGAAAACATTTCCTTCCTGCTCACTTGAATTTTCTTGTCACTGCAATTAAAAACAACATCAATTTAACCCCAGTAATGAAAAACGGAAAAGGTTCAACAAACAAAATTCTACTAGTGTATACCCAGCTTTATCCTCTGTTTGATCTGCACTTGCCATGGTGCTGCACATGTGATCAGTTATGACATCAGCCATCTGATTGCTTATTTATTTCAGGTATTTATATAGCGCTGTTATTTTACGCAGCACTTTACATGTTTATTATACATTCATATCATTGCTTATGTTAGCTTTCAGGTTATCTAGTAACTCTAAGGCTGCATTCATGCCTGAGTGTCGTGTTTGACAGCGCGTTTTATGCATGACATCACTTGTTGCTGTGTGAGCATATGAACATAAATACGTTTATAAACACGCAATGAAACATATGTATTGCTCACTTTTGCATGCGCCAATGCTTTTCTATAGGACTTGAAAGGCTGCTATCTGCTCACTTTGAGCTACAAAAAAAGCTCCAGAACTTTTTTGAGCTTACATGTATTTGTGCTTTCAGTTGTGAACAAGCACCATAGAGGATAATTGATTTTTTATGTTTGATCGCTTTGTAGCTTCAATCTACAAAATGCTTAAGTGTGAATGAGGCCTGGCAGTTATCATTTAAGGCATGCCTTTAATGTAACTGTTTTGGAAAATAGTTAAATTGGAGGGTTTAGTTCTGCTCTACCTGTAATTCAATAGCTGGAGTTCGGCTTTAACAGATAGAGGACTGAAGGTAGCCACCCTAAGGGCCAATTCACACTGCATGCGGTGACAAAAAGGAATTGCACTGCAATGTCAGGCAGCACAGCCCATCGCGCTGAATGTTTTGTACACTTCAAATAAAGCTAGTACAAAATAAAACAAACGGGGGTTGCGGTGCGCTGAATCGCTCAGCATACTACCTTCTAGTCAGTTGGCAATACAGCGTGGCCAGGGCAATGAATGTCCAACTGTTCTGCGATTTCATGGATGACAAGTGTAATTTTGCCCTAAGAAAAGACGTGTGTTACTGACCAGATCACCAGTTCAAAATAAAGGAAAGAAACCTAGTCAAAGAAAACTGGCAACTACCACATCTATGGATTATTACTTTTAGTTTTAGATAAAATTTAACTGTAGTATACAGTGCCTTGAAAAAGTATTCATACCCCTTGAAAATTCCACATTTTGTCATGTTACAACCAAAAACGTAAATGAATTTTATTGGAATTTTATGTGATAGACCAACACAAAGTGGCACATACTGTAATTGTAAAGTGGAAAGAAAATGATAAAAGATTTTCAACATTTTTTTACAAATATCTGAAAAGTGTGGCGTGCATTTGTATTCTGTCCCCCGGAGTCAGTACTTTGTAGAACCACCTTTCACTGCAATTACAGCTGCAAGTCTTTTTGGGGATTTCTCTGCCAGCTTTGCACATCTAGACAGTTAGAGTTCTGCTGCCCCTTCTTTACAAAATAGCTCAAGCTCTGTCAGATTGGATGGAGAGCGTCTGTGAACAGCAATTTTCAAGTCTTGCCACAGATTCTCAATTGGATTTAGGTCTGGACTTTGACTGGGCCATTCTAACACATGAATATGCTTTGATCTAAACCATTCCATTGTAGCTCTGGCTGTATGTTTAGGGTTGTTCTGCTGGAAGGTGAACCTCCACCCCAGTCCCAAGTCTTTTGCAAACTAACAAGTTTTCTTCTAAGATTGCATTTTGTTTGGCTCCATCTATCTTCCCATCAACAATGACCAGCTTCCCTGTCCCTGCTGAAGAAAAGCATCCCCACAACATGATGCTGCTACCACCATGTTTCACGTTGGGGATGGTGTGTTCAGGGTGATGTGTAGTGTTAGTTTTCCGCCACACATAGCATTTTGATCTTAGGCCAAAAAGTTCAATTTTGGTCTCATCTGAACAGAGCACTTTCTTCCACATGTTTGCAATGTTCCCCACATGGCTTCTCTCAAACTGCAAACGGAACCTCTTATGGCTTTCTTTCAACAATGGCTTTCTTGCCACTCTTCCATAAAGGCCAGATTTGTGGAGTGCTCTAATAGTTGTCCTGTGGACAGTTTCTCCCACCTGAGTTGTGGGTCTCTGCAGCTGCTCCAGAGTTACCATGGGCCTCTTGGCTGCTTCTCTGATTAATTCTCTTCTTGCCTGGCCTATCAGTTTAGGTGGACGGCCATGCCTTGGTAGGTTTGCAGTTGTGTCATACTCTTTCCATTTTCGGATGATGGATTGAACAGTGCTCTGTGAGATGTTCAAAGCTTGGAATATTTTTTTTATAACCTAACCCTGCTTTAAACATCTCCACAATTTTATCCCTGACCTGTCTGGTGTGTTCCTTGGCCTTCATGATGCTGTTTGTTCACTAATGTCCTCTAACAATCCTCTGAGGAATTCACAGAACAGCTGTATTTATAGTGAGATTAAATTACACACAGGTGGACACTGTTTATTTGTAATTAGGTGACTCCTGAAGGCAATCGGTTCCACTAGATTTTAGTTAGGGGTATCAGAGTAAAGGTGGCTTAATACAAATGCATGCCACACTTTTCAGATATTTATATGTAAAAACTTTTGAAAGCCATTGATCATTTTCCTTCCACTTCACAATTATGTGCCGCTTTGTGTTCGTCTATGACATTAAATCCCAATAAAATACATTTATGTTTTGCAAGGCACTGTAGAAAAATGAAGTCCTCAGACTGGCTGTACTGTTTAAACCTTGCAACTGAGTTGACCGTAGTACAAATACTTTGTCAGGTAAAGCAAATTCCGTATATGTGTTTTAATGGTATAGTTAGCTGTTTGTATGCATAAAGAGTAACATTAAGTTGCTATAGGTGACAAGAAGATTTTATTTTCTTTTTGATCTTTGCGGCATGAGACCCCCTCCCCTCATCTAATGTGTTGGAACAGCAAAATGCAGACAGGGATTATCACTAGATACTCTCCCTGGCTGTTATAGAAGATCCGTAAGGCTATTTCCCGTCAAGTTGGCACGCACCCAGCACCACTTCATTCTGCGGCTCATGCCCCCTGCTGCTTGGATTAGGTGGCACGTGGCACTCACACACCAGATTTACAATATTTGTTCAGCTCTTTCATTGCTAGATGAATAACCACATACACTATGAGAAAGCCCTCATGTAAGCATCAGACTGCTTTTCTTTTAATTCTGTGCAGTGGTGTCTAGGGATTTGGGGCCCTGGGCACTAACTCTGTAGTAATTTAGACGTGCCAATGCTTCCAGATTGGACAGGAGACTCAGCACTTTGTAATTGAATCTTCTCCTGAGAGCTTTGACCTACCTCCCATTTTATCCTGAGTAGTTTGGTGGATGAAGTTACTGCTGCCCAGACATGGTCATTTCATTTTGGTACACATGCACAGTGAAAAGTTTCTCTCTTGTTACGCAATTCTACGGCATTCTTTATGGGTCTGTCACGTTTACTTGTGATGTCTATTCCAGATATACTGCTGCTAGAAACCTATGCTGAAAAGGAACTTCCCAGAAAACTGCATCCACTGCACCACCAATGAAACTACAGGCGTACCTCGGTTTACGAACGCCTCTGTTAACGTAATTTTCGGTTTACGAATGAAAATCCATGGAAAATAATGCTTCGGTTTATCATTTTTTTTCGCAGTATGAAGCAAGTTTCCCCAGAATGCATTGCGCCTTGGAGATTTATAGCGACAGCCCCGTGCCTTTAAAGTGCATTTTATAAAGTGTTTTGAACAGATAAAACTTTTTTTTTTTTTCTGACCTCCGGAACGTATTTATTGGTTTTCAATACATTTACAAAATTTTTTCGCAATACGAAGCAAGTTTCTCCAGGATGAATTGCGCCTGGGAGGTTTATAGCGCCGCCCCATGTATGCTGGAGTCTGTGGGTAGCAGGTAGCGTCTAGTGTGGAGGTGTTGGAGCGGTTTTTGCATCGAATTTTGGAGCCATTCTGGATATATTTTAATCATGTCCCTGTACAGTATTTATTCCTTTAAAGTGCACTTTATGAAGAGTTTTGAACAGATAAGACTTTTTTTTTACTTTTTTCTGACCTCCGGAACAGATTAATTGGTTTTTAGTGCATTCCTATGGGAATCCACGTTTTCGGTTTATTAATTTTTTGCAATGCGAAACGTCCCGCAGAGCACATTAAATTCGTAAATCGAGGTACGCCTGTAGTAACATTCTCTAGTAACCCTGCAGCACTCTCTTGTAATACATGTAGATGCAATAATATATACTGAGACATTTTATTAATCTGCAAAACTCCACACTCCTTAGAGTAGAACTATGGCTTGAAGTTTGTGCATTTTTTCTACAGCTGTAATCACATAACTTACATGTAATGAACTATGTCCCATGTCCTGCAGGCTGATGGTTCCTGTAGAAATCTTCTCAAAAATGACTGTCTCCAATCAGTAGCTTTGGGTCTATCATAGAAGTACATTGCGACGAAGGTCCCAATGGGCATTCACCCAATTCTGTCCGCTCCTTCATTCATAAAATCTCTTGCATTGTTTTCACTGAATGCATCACATTTTCTGAATGAGGGAGAGGATCCTATCATTCATTCTCCTCAAGACCCTCTTCAGTGTACTTCAGTGTTAGATATGAAACTAGTAACCTTTGCAGCACAGAAGATTCAGCACTGTGAAGAGAACTAGACATTAGTGGAGAGATTTCTATAGGAACCAATCGGCTTGCAGGATGTGGTACATACTTCATGACAGGTAGGTTATGTGACTGCAGCTGTACAAAAAGAAAAAAAAGTTACAGTAGTTGTAAAGCCTAGACATTTTTTTTTTACCTTAAGTAAGTATAAACCTGTTTATTATTAAAAAAAATGTTAGACTTAACAATCACTTTAAACTTCAGCATTACCTAAAAGTGCATGTACGCTGATAATTTTTTCTTAGCTCCCTTGCAAAGTCCCACAAGTACCTGCTGAGCCTGCCAGTCCACCTAATGCAGCTTCCTGTGATGGCGTGGCAACAATGTTGCACTGCTATTGAATTCAGAGCATAGTTGCCACTTTCGGGTAACTTGAGCCTGCTTGCACTACAGTGCAGTGGGTTGAAAAAATGTATGGGGTGTGGCTATCAGTATTGTCACTACTGATTCACAAGTCTGTAGTTGTCAAGAAGCACTTGGCTACACCTAATCTTGCCCCCTAATATCTGGATGAGCAGTACTGCCTCTATTGCTGAAACCTTCCCTCTGTGAGGTGCAGTGTCTGGGTTGTGGAGCATGTGAGACACAAATGAAAAAGATTTTGCTCCACCAGGAAAAGCAAAAAACCTTTTTGGTTACTTTAAAGTGTTACTAAACCCAGGACCCTGCATTCACAGTACACGGAAGTAAACATAAACTGCTAAATACCTTTTCTCATCAGCAGTTAGATCAGTCTTGTGACTTATGTCAGTGTTCAGCAGAGCACTGGTTAAAGCTTGTAGGAGGAGTTTTTTTTTTCTGCTCTAGGAGCATACAAAACCCCTGACCTCTGTCTGGATAGTGCTGATTGGCCCTATGCTGATCACATGCACTCTCCCAAGAAAAATAAAACCTTTCTATCAATCACTAAACTGAGCATGTGCTTGTGGCTATGGGTTCAGTCTGTCTTATTAGGAGAGAAGACATGGACATTTGAACAAGAGCAGGGGCAGAGAAAACATCAAATGGCCTTTTTACACAATGCACAGGATTAACCCCTTAGGTTCCACAGTGAGTATAACAAGCATGCCTTACTGCATATATAGACTGATTATACTGTTGTTGGTTTAGTAACACTTTAAGAGGCTTCTGCGTCACATAGTACCTGGATATGGTACTTGTTTAGTTCGTCATACATGAGTGTTTAGTTGTGTTTTAAAGGAACTCAAAAGCAAAACAATCGTATTATACATGGTGTATTTATAGCCCTGTCTTTTCTTTTTCTAATCCAACTAAAAAAGGGTTAGAACTCCTTTCAGTTAATTTTTTGCTGTCTGTACCACTGGGAAGATTTCCCTTTTCCCTTTCACGCCCTGACCTGGAGATGCAACAGAAAGAGGGGAGAAAATCTATACAGGGTTAATCTCTTCATGCCAGCCGCACACAAATGTGCGGCATCCCAGCGTCTGGGCCTAGACGCCAAGCGGCCGCACATTTACGTTCTATTAAAAAAGGACATATGTGCCGAGAGCGCGTGCCCTGCGTGCTCCCAGCCCACGTGTCCAGTACTCATGGAAAGGTCCCGATCTCTTCTTTCGATCGGGACCATTCCCGATCATGTGACCGCCGTGATGGCGCGTCACATGACCCTAGACCCAGCCTCCTGGCTTCTGGAACCCTTAAAGGGCCTGGAGGCGCTGGCGTGAAGAAGGGGTTAAGGGAATTACTCTCTTAGACAGTTATTCCCATTGGAAAACTTAACCTCAGCTCTTGGTTTGTGCAATTTTGTATTTCCAATTACTCTGGCCTAAATGGAGAGCTTGACTTAACGGTACAGATTGGGCTAAACATAATTCTTATAAAAGAAAGGCAATACAAAAGAGGAAGGGTCCTTGCACACGTGGTTCTGTTTTTTTTTTTTTCAGTTCAGTCACGTTTTTTTCAAAGAAAGTTGAGTTTACATCTGTTTTCATCCATTTTTTCATACGTTGTTTCATCCGTTTTCATTGGTTTACATCCGGTTTACATCTGTTTAGATCCGTTTACATCCATTTTTAATCTGTTTATGTCCATTTTCTTACATTTACATCCATTTTTGGTCCATTTACATCCGTTGACATCCGTTTTTCGTCCGTTCCGGGTTTTTTTGCGGAAGAAAAAGAGCTTTCTTCCGTTCAAAAAAAATGGATATTGACAGATGCGGACATTAACGGATGTAAAAAGATGTTCATCCGTTTACATCCGCAAAGTCCATAGAAATACATGGGGGTTCGTATTTCATGCGTAAACAGACAGATGAACAACGGACATACGGAACGCCCGTGTGAAAGAGGCCGAAGACAGTAATTAATCTTAGCCCATTTCAAAATAAGTCAGGCAGTTACTTGTCTTTGTGTAGCAGATACATTGGTTTAATGTTCTTTAATGTGTACCATTCTTGTCTATAGATGTCATTACAGAAGCTGAGAATTGTTGGCACCCCCACAATTTACATCTCCAGCCGTACAGACACTGGGGTCCATGCACTCTGCAATTCTGCTCATGTGGACATCGAGAGACCACCAGGAAAACATCCATTCTCAGAAGATGTTCTGGTGAAGGCTTTAAACTTCCATCTAACGCCAAAGTGCATAAGGTGAGGCAGTCAATGCAAGCCAGGAACACAAGAAAATTCCATCTCTGCAAATTAGAGCTTGTTCATGTCACTAGATCACCTATTACAACTGCATGGGTAGATTTATATGTAACTTGTGGTGTCTTGCAGCACAGTATGGGGGGTGGGGTGTTGTGGCTTTGTCCAAAACATGGTGATTGTAGGATATTGTAATATATACTGTATATGTATATATATATATATATATAAAAACAAAAGTATATATCCCAGCGCCAAAAAAAGAAAAAACTATATGATTATGCAGCTGTGCACCAGTGAAAAAACACCAATAATAAACAACAAAAAAACAGCGCAAAATCTAAAATTAAAATAACACAAATAGATAAACACTAAATTTATAATAAGTGTCCGTGAAAAAAAAAAAAAAAGTATATACGTCCTTATTCCCATCAAAACCAAAAAAAATCAATCAAAAATCTTCCAAATGTGCTTCCACCTATCCACCACGTGAGAAATAATGTTGACCGCACTCACCAGATGGAGGTGAGTAGTGAGCCTTATAGGATATAAGGGATCCTATAACCCCTCCAAAGGAACTCAAATCTCCTTCTTCACCCTGCTATGGTATAGCCCTCGTCTCCACTCTCTTTCTCCATGGATTCCTCAATGGTGTGCAGAGAAAAAAACTACTTAGTGTAATACTGCCACTCCATATAAAATATAAAGATAGAATAAGGCCACTCACATGTTTAAATAAAATTAAAAGCCTTGTTTAATAGCCTCAATGGCTTCAAGATAACACATTTTCAGAATGTAGATATAGGGATCTCACGCTTCTATAGTCACTGCAGAGGATGAACAGCCTTCCACCTCCATCTGGTGAGTGCGGTCAACATTATTTCTCACGTGGTGGATAGGTGGAAGCACATTTGGAAGATTTTTTTTGGTTTTGATGGGAATAAGGACTTTATATATATATATATATATATATATATATATATATATATATATTTTTTTTTTTTTTTTTCACGGACACTTATTATAAATTTAGTGTTTAAATATTTTTGTTATTGTAATTTTAGATTTTGCGCTGTTTTTTTGTTGTTTTGTGTATATATATATATATATATATATATATATATATATATATTGTGGGACCTCGCTTCAAGTGGTAGAGCTTCTTCAAAGCACACGGCAACTCGCTTATTTTTTAAGGGCCTGTTTGCCCACTTTTATTTAAATGTCAGTTCAATAACATAAAGGTTTCCCACGCAGGGGTATCCACCATCACACGAATTCAAATGAACAGTATTCAGCCTCCTGGCTTGTACGCAGTTTTAAGTCTGCCTCCTGCAGACTCTTCCCAAAGTATGGCACTAGCACACAGCTAGTCCGGCTTCCACCTCTCCTAGGTGTAGCCCACCTGACTCCACGGCAGAGACCTCCCGTCTGCCTGGGTGGAGTCCTCCTAACTGCCGGGGTGGAGCCCAGAATCATGGCCTGGCTTCCCCTAAAAGGCCTGCACACACCTGTGCAATCAGCACGCTGGCTGCTCCCAAAATATGGGCCCAGGATTGGAGATTTCATCCCTCCCAAATCTCTAAGAAATCTCCAGGCTACAGGTCCCAAAACAGGCTTTACCAACCAAAGAGGAAACTGATAAACCAGTTTCCTCTGCATTAGGAGATCTGCCTGGAGCCCCTCAACCTGTAAGGTTGAGAATCCTGGGTCTCCATCGTGCTTTCCACCGTGGCAGGATACCGCACTGCCACATATCCCCCCCTTTGTTTTGATCCCGTAGGGGGCAGAACACACAAGTCCAAACTCTTTACTTTGGCACCTCTGTGCCAGCTTTCACCTATATGAGCCCCTTCCTGACTGACATCACTTTCAAAGGGAAACTTTCCTTCCTGTCTTACGAGGCAACTTTCCCTGTGTTCTCCTACTACACGGACTAGGGCTTTAAAAAGACACTGCGCCTTTTTACGGGTTCGCTTCCAAAAGCGTTGCCTTTCTATTTTCCTTGGGGCCACCCAAGTCACCTTCCCATTAAGGAATTTCCAAAACTTGGGACCTTTCTGAGGATGAGGTTGACGCCTGAGTTTTAGGTGTCGGATAACATTAAAGCTACGCTGCACTCTCAACTGCCGGTTTCCCTTTACCTTTGAAGGGGTCACGCTTTTAAACACAAAAAGTGTGGGCTCTTTTATTGGGGTTCCCTTAGTCCCTCTCTGCATTCTATGTACATGCATCCTTTTACTGACAAAACCTAGCTCGGTTGGTTTCCCCCCGTAGACTGCATGCTTCCTTTTGTCTCTGACATTCTCAGATGACAGCAATGTCCTACTCTCCTTCTGAAGGACAGACCGATTGTCTTGCTCTTCAGATGTTTTTATGTCAGGGGACCTCTTTAAATTATCCACTTCCTTAAAGTTTTCCCTCTGGGCAGATAAGCTATTTAAAGTTTCTCTTCCCAGAGTACCCTCCTGAACCTGTAGGGGGCCTAATTCAGCTGCAGCTTTTAGTTCAGCTGTGTCTAGCACATCATTACCCACCACATCACATGTTTCAGGGTTATCCGCATGCATGTCCTCATGACCTTCAGGTGCATCATTAGGCTTATGGTCACCCACAGAAACTAACTGATCTACATTTACCAGTGCCTCGCACTTTTCCAAATCATCATATTTACCATTTACCAATGCATCGCACTTTTCCTCATGGTCAGAAACATCCACACCTTTGTCAGAACTCATTTCAATGTTTGGCAGGGCAGTGTCTGGAAACCAAGTGCACAGCGGGGAGTGGTTGTCTCCCATGGCAACATCGCTATCCACCAGCTCCACTGGCACATGAACCTCTTCCAGCAACTGTCCTGACACCTGACCATCATAACATAATTCTACATTTGGTTTACTGACCCCAATCACTTGACGTGTGCCATCTGACACTTCCACCAACACGGGCTCATTTGGGATCACACTATTCATTCCCACACCACTGGATCCTTTGTGGTTTGTGGGCACGATCTCTTCTATGTGCTCAATCTCACTTGGCCCGTCCATATTGGGAGGAAGATCATCTGCAGCAACAGCAAGTGTGCCCTTGTCTATAAGCCGCTCTGCAGTCCCTCCATTTAGCACAGCAGAAGTCGTGTCCACTCCACTGTTGGAAACAGAGGTCCCTTTCAACAAAGCCAACAGGTTTTCAGCCCATCTGTCCCAGTCTACTTTCTCTGCGCTCCAATCAGAGGTACTACGCAGTACCGCACCAACTGCCGGAGGAGACACAGGACAGAGTGGCTCAGCAGACACATCACATATATCACTTTTGTTCAACCAAAACTGTGGCACTAAATTTTTAACCTCAACAGGTTGCAATACCACACCTTCACCACCGTACTCTGATGGCGCTTCATTCACCTCAGGAACACTTCCATACATATTGTCAGTACTGACAGACTCAGTTAACCCATTATCACCATGAGCATTTTCAAAGATTTCAGTTTTAGCATTTAAATCATCATTTGTGTCAAGTACTCTCTTGTCCAGAGCAGCAACATAGTTGTCCCAGGCAACCTCTGGCTCCAACACACAGAGCTCCCAGGAAGTTTCCATGGACACCTTTGCAGCCTTGGATACTGTTGCCAAGGGCAACAACATATCTTCAATCATATTCACATCAACACTGTTATCCTTAGTGAGCTGTGCTAGCCCATCACCAACCATAACCTTACATTTACCAACAGTAACACTTTTGTTGGCATGACCATCAGCATTCTCATTACCTATAGACATGACTGCAGCTCCATAGCTGACCTGGGAAATCCTCTGCTCCGTCACTGCGGGCTCCTGGGAGGTTTCCCTGGGCATCTCTGCAGCACCTATCACTAGGGAACACGGTGCCATGGCAGTTTTGGTCACCCCTAGGTTACCATCCCCAGCCTTCTGCTGGATTATAGCAGGCACCTGCAGAGTCCCCATGTCCTTTTCCATATTTAGTCCTGCTAATCGTTGGGCTGTTCCCTGTGCCTCCCCACTACTCAGGGTAGCACACAGCAGCCAGTCCATGTCCATCTGTATTGTGGAACTCCCTGAAGGACACACCCTCACTTCCTTGGACTCAGTCCCACAAACAGTCTTACCATTTCCTGAAGCAGGTGTCATAGCCTTCACTTGAGTGCGTAGTCTCTCCTCTGCTTGGCTTTGGCCACCCAGTTCATCCATGCAGCTATAGGATGATACCGTGGCAGGCACTTCTGACTCCTTGGCACCCCCTGCAGGCACAACAGGTACTTTTTCACTGTTGCCAGAGGTGGCTGCCAACATTTTTAAAAAGGAATCTGGGCTTGCAGATGAAGACTTTTGCTCAGTAGCACCCTCATCAGTGGTATTCCATAATCTGGGGCAGAAAAAGATACCATGCCCAAACTGACCACATTCCAGGCAGGGTATGGTTCCACCGATAACCTTCTTGGGATACGGAACGACATCTCCCTTGTAGCCCCTTCTCCTGGTTGCCAGGCTTTCTCCTGTTGCTATGGGAGATGGCACTCTCCCAGCTGAACTTTGTGGGTTCCTCCAGATGCGCTGAACTCTCATTTCTGCGTTGTCACAATCCTCTGCAGACGACACTCCTCTTACAGGGTCCGCAGGCCTGAAGTCACATGTGTTGCTATGGGCAACCACATTCTTCTCAAACTTGTGGTCAGGCTGTCGCTCCTTCCTTGCACTCAGAGCCGGCTTGCCTAACACAGATGCAGTCCTTTGCTTTGATATGCAACTTTGCAATGGAGGCTGAGACAAAGGGCATTTAGAGACAGTGTTCCCCCACTCCCTGCACCGCAAGCATCGCTCTTGCCAGCGTGTCTTGTCCAGGCTCCCCACATTGCAGCCTTTTTCCAGCTTAGGACTCTGCACATTCATAGCTGGTCTCCTTTCACCAGTGTTGCCAGCAGCAACAACATGCACTTCCCACTTTGGCAAACTTTGTTCATCCATGTATGGGGCTCGTTCTGGTGATAACAACTCCTCCAGCCATAGGGCTCTGTCTCTCATTTCCGCAAATCTTTCTTCTTTTCTTTGCTTTGACCACCCCATCTTCACAGTCACTTCACAACACTTTTGCACAGTCCAGCATCAAGAAATGAAGCACTGTCTCTTTAAGGCAGGTTCTCCTCACCTGCACACACACCAAATTGTGCTGTCCATTGCACAGAAACACAGTTCATATAACTGATGAACTTACTTTTGCAGGGATCTCCAATTATGCCCACTGCATCCTCCACCATATGTGGGACCTCGCTTCAAGTGGTAGAGCTTCTTCAAAGCACACGGCAACTCGCTTATTTTTTAAGGGCCTGTTTGCCCACTTTTATTTAAATGTCAGTTCAATAACATAAAGGTTTCCCACGCAGGGGTATCCACCATCACACGAATTCAAATGAACAGTATTCAGCCTCCTGGCTTGTATGCAGTTTTAAGTCTGCCTCCTGCAGACTCTTCCCAAAGTATGGCACTAGCACACAGCTAGTCCGGCTTCCACCTCTCCTAGGTGTAGCCCACCTGACTCCACGGCAGAGACCTCCCGTCTGCCTGGGTGGAGTCCTCCTAACTGCCGGGGTGGAGCCCAGAATCATGGCCTGGCTTCCCCTAAAAGGCCTGCACACACCTGTGCAATCAGCACGCTGGCTGCTCCCAAAATATGGGCCCAGGATTGGAGATTTCATCCCTCCCAAATCTCTAAGAAATCTCCAGGCTACAGGTCCCAAAACAGGCTTTACCAACCAAAGAGGAAACTGATAAACCAGTTTCCTCTGCATTAGGAGATCTGCCTGGAGCCCCTCAACCTGTAAGGTTGAGAATCCTGGGTCTCCATCGTGCTTTCCACCGTGGCAGGATACCGCACTGCCACAATATATATATATATATATATATATATATATATATACACACACACCATGTTTCCCCGAAAATAATACCTAGTTGTGATCAGGGCTTTTTTTCAGCCACCTCTGGCACTGGCCTTGCGCACACCCATATCTACTGTCTCTTATAAACACAGAAGCGTGGCTGAAGTGACAGCACCATCCGCTCCCACAGAACCTCCCTACCTACTGTGGGACAGGGATCGAACAGCTATCTGTGGGCGCAGTATGTTTAGGGGTGGGGCATCTCCTCCTGCTGTCTAATGCATGGAAGCCGATGCCCCAGGGGTGATCACCGGCCAGTGGGGAAGAGGCGGAGCGGTGTGTAAGTGCGCTTGTTGCACTGTGTGGGAAGATAGGACCCAAAACGGGAGTTACTATAGAGAGGGGCTGGCTGCTGACAGCTGTGTTTTGCAAAGCTAGCTAACCATATGAGGCCAGTGGAGGGGGGGTGTGCAAAGGTAAGCTGCAGTCAGGTGTTGCAGAGGTAAATTGAGTGAGGTGAGTTGCAGGCAGGGTGCATAGGTGAGCTGCGGCTAGGGGGGTGCAGAGGTGAGCTGAGGTGCAACCCACCTTTGCACCCCCTGGCCACAGCTCAGCTCTGCATCCCCTGGCCACAGCTCAGCTCTGCACCCACTGGCCACAGCTCAGCTCTTCACCCCCTGGTCACAGCTCATCTCTGCACCCCCTTGCCACAGCTCAGCTCCACCCCCTGGCCACAGCTCAGCTGTGCACCCCCTGGCCACAGCTCAGCTCTGCACCCCCTGGCCACAGCTCAGCTCTGCACCCCCTGGCCACAGTTCAGCTCTGCAGCCCCTGGCCACAGCTCAGCTCTGCACCCACTGGCCGCAGCTCAGCTCTGCACCCCCTGGCCGCAGCTCAGCTCTGCACCCCCTGGCCGCAGCTCAGCTCTGCACCCCCTGGCCACAGGTCAGCTCTGCATTCCCCGTCTGCAACTCACCCCTTCATCCTGTCTGTGGCTCATATCTGCACCCTGTCTGAAATTCACCTGTCAAGTCACCCCTGCAACACCTGACTGCACCTCACAACTGTCATCAGCCAGCCCTCTCTATAGTAACCCACATCCACAACTTCCTGCAGCTTACCTCTGCACCCCCTGTCCACACCTGGACATTTAAAATATAAGACCTAGTGTGTTTTTTTTGAGCCAAAAAATATACGACAGTGTCTTATTTTTGGGGAAACACGGTATATGGTGTGGTGCATATTCATGTTATTGACTAAAAGAATAGCCAAGGACTCCTCACTGTTAATTTATGCACGAGGTAATTACCTTACCTTTGTTATGTTGGGCTAATCTGTTTTTGGATAAATATGTGGAGAGCTGGGGAGTTTCAGAGCAGGTTATTTGCAAATCTACCAGCATTGTAAAATACAAGTTTGTCTGATTTAGATTTGGAAAGGTCTTAAATATTCATAGTGTACTTGTTTATGGTGAAGAGAGTTTCAACATGGGTGTCATGTCCACCTTTGTACAAGGATGTTAAAGATTGCAGTTTTGCCATAAACAAGACAAGGAATATCTATTTAACTTTTTAGTTAAAATCTATGCATACAGCTGTTCTAGGTCTAGACATTGTTTGTAACACATACGATCAAGCATGCTCATCAAACCAACTAGTCAGATTGCACAACACTTTGGTCAATGGGAAAAGGTGTATATTAGGGAAGGTTTTTTGGCTCAGTTGTGACAGGAGAAAGTGGATCCTCAGAATATTCATGCAATCATCAGACACCTTCAGAGGACCCTGTCATTTGCCTTGTCTGTACCTCTGTCTTATGGATTGTTTTTGAGCTGATTAAATGTTTGTTCAGTGTAATGGCTGGGCGTGACTCTGTTATCCTTGTTATTGGAACCTTTCTACTAGCTCCTCCTAGAGTGGGCATGGCGCCTACACACTTCAGGAAAGCTGCCAGAAACAGGGCTTAAAACGGAGAGCTTAAACGCAGTCAAGGTAGGGGCCTTCCTATGCGAAAGGGGACACTCTGATGCTGGGACTCTTGCCAAGGCTATATGGGCTCATCGATTGGTCACGTTTAAGGCTTGTCCACGACCCCCTGTGCATTATGGTTCCGATGGGGTCTGTTCCTTCCCGTCTTCCCGTAGCTTTGGTGATGTATTAATTCTATGCTGTGACGCTGTCAAAAGATGTGTCTGTTTCATGCTGTAATGCTGTGTGTTATTATGTAGATTGTGATGACTATAAGATATATCCTCCTGTGTGTCGTGTGATAATAAAAGTGGAGGTTTTGACAGTGCAAGAATATTGCAGTTGGATTCTGTTATTTCTTGGAGTGTCGGGTGAATGCTATGATGTGCAAGGGCAGGTGTTCATTTGGTAGTGGGTTTCACACATGCTTAGAATAATTAATGGTCTAAATGCTGGTTAAATGTACCTGTGTGTTTGACTACCTGTGTATTGTGTGTATATGACTTGTTTTTGGTTATTGTGTCTAGCATTGCATTACAGATGTAGACTACAAGTGGCTATTTCAACACACATTGTGCAAGAATTCTGCTTAAAGCTCATGACCCTCACCTGAAAAATTGAAGAGCAGCTGTCCCAGCCATTGCAAAGGATGTAGATGAGATCTCTCCCATGGCCATCAATCGCTGTAAAAACCCAGCCAGGGGGTTTTGTCTTTCCAAAATATCATAAAACCGTTCCTTAGAAAAAAAACTGCATCTCTCTGTAGAGTCCTGCAAAATCTAGAGAAGCTGGTACAAATAAACTACTTGAGAAATGATCTTGGCCTGTAATCCAGTACGTTTGTGAGATAATTAAGGGACTGAAAGTCAAGTGTTTTAGATTACATGTTTTTTTATCTCTTTAATTATTCGGGTAGAAGCTTGTTCTGAGGTCAGTAAAGCATGCTGCTCCTAAAATCTATTGCAGATGCCTGTGGCAGTGGAGAAAATCCAGTAAAGAGATAAGTGGGCAACACAGTGCATGTTTATTGTTGCTAACAGATTAGATGGAGCGGGAATGATTCCTGGCTTGTGAACACAGAAATCTGTACATTCCTGTTCTCATTGCATCCCTCATACACAAAGGCCTGTTCCCATAGTAACTAATTAGCAATATAGTGCTGGGGGTTCATCTGGTACCTTGAAGGGTAGTAAGAGCAGGTTTGCTACATAAGCCTGTGGGACCCCCTGTGTTGGACAGTCTAGATTGCTTCACACTGCAAAAAACTTGGATCAAGTCATTAAACCTTTATAATGCACATTGGGTTAAAGTGCCAGCAACAAACATATTATCTTTGTAAATGTGTACACTGTCCTCCATAAATGTCAAACCGTGCAATATAAAGATATATATTAATTTCCTGTAACCCAACTACATATCCCTTCACAGACGTTACTAAAGGGAAAACGCTGAAAAGAGATTCTTTGATGGGGACTGATGTAAGGGAGGTATCTGGGGACTTTGATGTAACGAAGGTCTCTGCGGATTCTGATATAAGAGGGGACTCTGTGAGGGGGGAATGCTAGGGACTTTGAATTAAGAGGGGACTCTGATGTAAGGGGGGATCTCCTTGGAGACTCACCCCTTCAGTCTCTGCCCGAATCACTAGCCTGCTGCACAACATATCAGATTGAATGTCGATCCACTTCCTTGAACTGAACCTCTCCAAAAGCTCCTAGTTTTCCCCCCAGCCCGTGCACCCCCCCCACTGACTTCTCCATCATTTCCAACAATGCCACCATCAGGCCCATCCCGCAAGCCAGAGTACTTGGTGTCACTCTTGACTCCAATCTATCCTTCCTGCCCCAAGTTCAATCGCTAACAAACTCATGCAGACTCCACCTCCGCAACATCGCCAAAATATGCCCATTCCTAACCCCAGAAACCACTAAACAACTCATCCACTCCCTCATCATATCAAGACTCGATTACTGCAACTCCCTCCTCACTGGCCTCCCTCACCACAGACTATCCCCGCTTCAGTCGATCCTGAATACGGCAGCCAGACTCATCCACCTTACCAACTGCTCAGTTTCCGCCACCCCCCTCTGCCAATCCCTCCACTGGCTTCCGATTGCCCAACGGATCAAATTCAAAATGCTTACACTGACATACAAAGCTGTCCATAATACCGCCCCAAACTACATCACCGACCTAATATCCAAATACTACCCAAATCGCACTCTCTGCTCCTCACAAGACCTCCTTCTCTCTAGTTCCCTGGTCTCCTCCTCCCATGCCCGCCTCCAGGACTTCTCCAGGGCATCACCCATTCTCTGGAACTCCCTACCCGAATCCATCAGACTATCACCTACTCTACTCTCCTTTAGCGCATCCTGAAAACCCACCTCTTCAGGGAAGCCTACCCGCCCCCTGCTAATTGCCGATCTCCTCCACTCTTCCTACCACTCCATCCCCAACAGCTTTTCCTCCTGTACCACTATCCCCTCCCTCCTAGATTGTAAGCCCCAAGGAGCAGGGCCCTCGAACCCCTCGTGTATCACATTGTATTGTTATTGTACTGTCTCATGTATTGTCTCCCATTGTAATGTACAGCGCTGAGCGAACCATTGGCGCTTTATAAATACTGTATAATAATAATAATCTGATGTAAGGACGGACGCTGAGGACTCTGATATAAGGGTGGACTCTGCAAACCCTGATGTAAGGGTGAACTCTGATGTAAAGTAGGACTCTGGTGTATGGGCTACAACTGGGGGCTCTGATTTAATGGGGGCACTCTGTAGACTGTGATTTAATGGGGAATGCTGGGGACTCTGATGTAAGGGGGAAGTGTGGATGAAAATAGGGAGCTCAGAATGACTTCTGCACTCTGTATGTTCTATTTGTTGTTTACTCCTGACCTATGTAATTTGTACATCATACTGTATTGTACAGTCATGGCCAAAAATATAGGCACCCTGCATTTCTGTCAGATAATGCGCCACTTTGCCCAGAAAATTGTTGCACTTACAAATGTTTAGGCATTCATGTGTTTATTTCTTTGGTTTGTATTAGTATGACACAAAAAGTGGAGAAAGAAAAAGCCAAATCTGACACATTCCAAGCAAAACTCCAAAAATAGATTGGACAAAATTATTGGCACCTTCTCAAAATTGTAAGAAATAATTGCATTCCAAGTTTGTGATGCTCCTGTAATTTTTAAATAAAGTCCCCTGTATCAATTAACAGGTTCTAACAATATAGAAATCACTCTAGCAACCAGTTAAACTGGTGAAAAATTGACTCAGCCTTTCTGTTGTGTGTCTCTGTGTGCCACATGGAACATGGAGCATGGAAAAGAGAACGAGCAGCAAAGAGCTGTCTGAAGACTTGATAACAAAAATTGTGGAAAAGGATGGACAATCTCAAGGTTACAAGTCCATCTCCAGAGATCTTAATGTTCCCATGTCCAATGTGCGCAACATTGTCAAGAAGTTTACAGCCAATGGCACTGTAGCTAATCTCCCTGGGTGTAGACAAAAACGAAAAATTGATCAAAGATTGCAATGTAGGATTGTTTGAATGGTGGATAAAGAACATTGATCAACTTCTAGACAAATTCAAGCTAACCTTCAGGCACAAGATACAACTGTGTCAGCTCACAGTATACGTCACCATCTGAATGAAAAGATGAGACTGTGGTATGAGACCCAGGAGGACTCCACTGCTGACACATAAGCATAAAAAAGCCAGATTGGAGTTTGCCAAAACTTACCCAACTAAGCCAAAATCATTTTGGGAGAATGTGCTGTGGACAGGCGAAACAAAATTGCAACTTTCTGGTAAAGCCCATCATTCTACTGTTTTCAGAAAAAGAAATGAGGCCATTAAAGAATAGAGTTCAGTCCCTGCAGTCAAACATGGTGGAGGTTCACTGATTTTTTGGGGTTGCTTTGCTGCTTCAGGCACTGGATGTCTTGACCGTTTGCATGGCATTATGAAATCTAAAGACTACCAAAGAATTCTGGGGTACAATGTAGGGCCTAGTGTCAGAAAGTTGGATCTCTGTCAGAGGTCATGGGTCTTACAGCAGGGCAATAGCTCAAAGCACATGTCAAAAAGCACCGAGAAATGGTTTAAGACAAAGCGCTGGAGAGTACTTGAACTGGCCAGCAATGAGCCCAGATCTCAATCCCATAGAGCACCTGTGGAGAGATCTCAAAACAGCAGTTGGGAACAGGAACCCTCCCAATCTGAGAGACCTGGAGCAGTTGGTGAAAGAAGAGAGCTCCAAAATTCCAGTAGAGAGGTGTAAGAATCTAATTAATGGTTAAAGGAAGAGACTGATTTCAGTTATTTTTTCCAAGGAGTGTGCTACCAAATATTAAACTGAGGGTGCCAATAATTTTGTCCAGTCCATTTTTGGGGTTTTGCGTGGAATGTGTCAGATTTGGCTTTTTTGTTTCTTTACTTTTTTTGTGTCATACCAATACAAAGAAAAGAAATAAAATTGAGAATGCCTAAACATTGGCAATTGCAACAATTTTCTAGGCGAAGTGGTGCATTATCTGACAGAAATGCAGGGGTGCCAATATTTGTGGCCATGACTGTATGTCATATAGACATGACCAAAATGTTCACTGAGTTGACGGTTTTAATAAAGTTCTTCTTTAAGGTAGGCTGTATTAGACAAAGTGTTTTTTTTTTTTCTATGTGCAGAAAAACATATTTACTTACTTGCCCTCCAGAGGATTTACCCCCCTTCCTGACCAGGCCATTTTTTGTGTTATGGCACTGCATTACTTTAACTGACAATTGCGCGGTCATGCAACTTTGCACCCAAACAAAAATTATTTATTATTTTTTACGCTATAAAAAAAAGGCAATTTTGAGAAAAAATAACAATATTTTTTACTTTTTGCTATTACACATGTCCTGTAAAAAAAATGTAAAATATCACACTTCATCATACATTTAGGCCAAAATATATTCTGCTACATGTCTTTGTTTAAAAAAATCCCAATACGTGTAAATTAATTGGTTTACGTGAAAGTTATAGCGTTTACAAATGGCAGTATGTATACTGGGATTTTTTTTTTTTTAACTAGTAATGGCAGCGATCAGCGACTTATAGGGGACTGCTGTGGACATTCTCACACTGGGGGGAACTGTCTTGGTGTCACTGACATCCCCAGTGACACTGTACTAATGGCACTGGGCAGGAAGGGGTTAACATGTGGGTGCGATCAAAGGGTTAACTGTGGGCTGTGTTAGTACTTTTCAACTGTAAGCACACCCTAAGGTGGCAGAGCGATGCAAAGCAGTGTGCAGGAGCTGACATGGGAGAGTAATCACCGGCTGGGACCCAGTGATTGACAGTCGAGGCCACGAATAGTGGCACGGGTAGGGCACGCGGCCCCTACCCAAAAATGCAAAATCACGTATATATAACATGATTTTGCACACCCCTGCCATCCTGTAGCAGTATATAGGTGGTGGGAAAGCGGTTAATGAAAATTAGATTATTCAATTATAATTTGTTTTGAGGTATATGTGTGTGAGACTGTCACTTATGACACAGTAATTCAGAGTATTTTGTTGGTATAAAGACTGTGGCATATGTGTGCAGTGTATACAGTAAATAGGCACAGATTATGTATTCTAATCCCCCCTTTGCCCCTCCTACTGTTTGGACACTATATGTTTTTCGGTTCTATCCCAGAGTGCCGTAGTTCTTTCATAATGCTACTCATACTCACATTTTATCACACTGTTTTTTTTTGTTTACAAACGTTTTTATTTTGAAAAATAGACTGTAAAACAACAGTACAGTTTCAAATGATAACAGCAAAAACAAGGTACTTTTGAAAAGTACAATACATAAAATTATATTAGTATAAGAAAGAGAGGAAATAGAAAAAAGGTAGATTGCAAGTACATGAAATGTGTGAATGATTAAGTAGGCTAAATATTACTTCTGTCAGCAATATATACCAGTCAATCTTCACTTGGGATGTTAGTAAACATGTAATAAATGTCTATAATCCTTCCAAGATTCCCATTTTTTATCAAATAAGTGCATCTTATCCAATAAGGTATAATGAATACGCTCCATGAGCATCACAGCATCAACTCTATGCAAAACGGTGGTTAAGGGTACAGTGTTGGACTTCCAATGTGAGGCAATAGCCCACAAAGTGGCAATACAAATAGTATATATCAATCTCATAATGTCATTAGAGACCCCTGGGATATGAGTCCCCAATAAACAGGTCTGTATAGACAATTGCACTGGGATACCCACCAATGAGGTAGCCACCTCAGATAACTTGCGCCAAATCAGAGATATGGTTGGGCAATCCCAAAATATGTGAACCGAGGTACCTGTGAGGCCACAGCCCCGGAAACATAAAGGGGATGTTTGTGGGAACAATACATGTAGTCTTGATGGGGTATAATATAATCTGGTTAAAACCTTAAGGGCAGTCTCTCGAACTGAAAGATCTAGAACACTTACATATGTTATCCACCATGGAATCCCAGTCCTCATCTGAAAAAATGATACCGCTATCCTCCTCCCATTTTCGTCTATATAAAGGAGGTGTAGGCGAGGAACAGATCAAAAATTGGTGATAAAGATCAGAAATAAGACCCCCACCCCCAGGAGAGTCACAGCTGATACGTTCAAAAAATGAAATCTGAGAAGAGGGTATAAGGCCAAAATGTGATTTAAAAAAATGTCTAATCTGTTGGTAATGGTGGTATTCACGAAGAGGAACATCAAAACACACGCGGAGCATATCAAAAGTAATATTAGATCCTCCTCTTTGAAAGTCAGATAATCTAATGAAAGAGTGATCATACCACCAACGAAACGCTTGAGGAGAGGAGAAGGCTACATTAAAAGTAGGATCACCAAAAAATGAGGCACCTGGGGGGACAGAAGAGACCAGGTTTAATTTAAATTTCTATTTGGACCAAAGTGTCAGTGAATGAGTCACTATGGAGTTATGAAAAGTAAGTGATCGAGGGGAAATTTTGGACCACAGAATTTCCGGTAAGTAAAATGGGCGTATAGATTGAGATTCAAATTTGATCCACGGGATCTGAGAGTTAATAGTTGCCCATTGTGATAACTGCGCAAAGCGAGCTGAGAGCTAATATAGCCAAAAATTGGGAAGGCTGAGACCTCCCGTCCGTTGCGAGCGGTACAAAACCGATGAGGTAAAACATGGATGTTTATTACCCCAGATAAAGTTATTAATAGTCCGCTGAAAATGATCCAAAAATATTTTCGAGACTGGGACTGGAAATGCTCGAAAAAGATAAAGGAGTTTGGGCAAAATATTAATTTTAACCGCCGTGACTCTACCTAGAAAGGAAATAGGGTAACCATGCCAAATCTTTAATAGAGTAGAGAGACGTGATATACATGGTGGATAATTGGCAGCAAATATATCTGAGTATCTAGGGGTGAGATTGATACCCAAATAGGAAATCCGATCCATAACCCAACGAAATGGAAACGAACTACGGAGAGATGCACCCAGGGAATCCGGAACATTCACAGGCATAATCACCGATTTGGTAAAATTAACAGTGAGACCTGACGCTATAGCAAAGTCATTCAGTACAGCACTTATCACACTGTTTTGACTTTTTATTTGTAAAGCCAGACAGATTATTTGTTACGGGCAGAGATGTAAATTTTCCAGAAATTTTGAAGCCATGAGAAAAAAATGTTTTTTTCCTGTGTTTTTTCCGGAAAAAAATTAAATTTTCAGAAAAATAAAAAAAAGAAAAATTCAGTGTGGATTAGTTTTACAAATTGAAAGTCAATGTGTTTCACTGGGAAGGTGAAATGCAGTGTATATAAACATGTTATGCTTGAAATAAAAGCACAGCTTATTCAATAAATAAACTAAACTTGCTTTTTAAAATTGTATTTTGTATTACAAATGGAATAACAAAGACTATATGTTAGGAAGATTTTCAGCTGTACATGAGAATAGGTAACCGCCCCCCTTTTCCTTTACTGATCCAAGAGCATATATTGCTCTAGCAAAAGCTTGACCAATGTTATCCTGATTTTCAGGTGTAATTTTATCTATAAATGAAGGATTTTTGTATTTTTGGGAGACTGTGGTTTGCAGCCCTATTTGAAGATGCCGCTGGTGACGAAACACTTTGTTGATCCAGAAGCAGCAGAAAGAGTTTTCTAGAATGAGAACTCTGGAGGGAAAAGCTACTTTCATTATTCAAAAAGCTACTTGTCCTCATTTAATTCCATAAAGTATTTGTTAATGTCTTTCGGGCACCTCTGGCATGCAGGGATGTGTTTTGTCATCCCTGTGGCATTTAGAAAAGAATATTTCTTCTCACAATATTTGTAAATTGCAGCTTCGCTCTCAGCAGAAATTGTACTGTGGAAATGTTTCCAATCTCTAGATGTTGATCACACCATTTTATGGAAATGAGGAAAATAAAATCCAATTTACTGAACAGACTATAGGTAAACACTATTTTGTGATGGTGGAGAACATTAATAGGAATCATCTACAGATAAACTAATTTGTCAGACAAATTTACCGTCCTGTGAGGAGAGAGAGAGAGAGACCAGCGCTGCAGACGTGCACAGCGCTGGATCGAGAAAGGATTATATATAATGGGGGTGAAGGGACAATACTTCCACTGGAACATTATTTTTACCTTAATGCAGGGAATGCCTATCAGTCTGTCATGTGTTCATCTGTTGTTAAAATATTGTTTCATAACTAACCTATTTTGTATGTTTCTTGCACCCAGAGTTCTGAAGGCCATCCGTGTAAGTAATGACTTCCATGCACGGCATGATGCACTGTCCCGCACGTACATGTACCGTCTAGTGACTGGATATGGGCACGAAAATTTACCAGTGTTCGAAAGGAACTTGTGCTGGGCTGTAAGTGAGAGGTAAGATGAGCAATAGATTATCTGTAAGGTTCTGAAGGGAAAAGAGCATAACCATAGAATTTGAAAATCCATAGAATTTGAAACAATTTCAGCCTACAAAACCCTTTGAAAAAAAGAAGCTGCATACTTGCCTCTTCAGCTAGCAGTGAGACAAATATTTTATATTTTTAGATTCTTCCACATTTTATTTTTATTTATTTTTTATTCTTTCACAGTTTCTGGTGATGCTGCTGCCTGACACTTCCGGGTGTGTCTGATAGCATATTCCCTGCTGGGCACCCTGGTTCCTTCCACCATCTGCTACATCGCTGCTTTGTATTGTAATGATGTAGTGGCTGGTAGGAAATAACACAGTGACCAGTGGGGGACATGCTATCAGACACCTAAACACGTTGGATAGCAGTACCAGCAGCTACTGTGGAAGAAAACAAAGATTTGACTCTTCAGAGGGATAAGTATGCAGCTTTTTCAGCATGATGCTGCAGGATGGATTTTCTTACTTATTTTTTTATTTTGTTAAGCTCTGGAAAATTTGAACATTTTCCCTTGCATTGGGGGCTGTGCCCAAACTGCTAGGGTTCATACTCATTTAGATTTAAAGGGCATGGTAAAGTAGATTTACTTATCCAATCCTCCCTTCCTCCTCACTGATAGACCAGTTTCTGCAGTCAGACGGTGCATCACTGTTGCATAGGAGAGGATCAACTAATTTATAATACCTATTCTAATCAAGCATTTAACCCTTGCAGTACAAGCGCAATACCCTCTCATTTTTGATAGAGTAGTGGAAGGTTATGACCCACCCCCCCCTTTTTTTTCTGCTGTGTCAAATTGGGGAGATTTTTCTTCACTTCCTGTCCTGTAGTTAAAACAAAGTGAGAGGAAATTCCTCCAAAGTGACCAAATTCCTGGCTGTCACCAGACCTAGTGTCCCCACTGGAAGACATCCCATATATTCTTGTTTTGGTGAAAGCCCAAAATTTTGAATTTTCTATCACTTTCACTCTCAGTGAACACAGTAAACAGGACAAATAGAGAACGGGCACAGACATCCCTCTGCACTCTATCCAAAACTAAATGTTTTGCCTTATTTATGCTTTAAACTTTGTGCATATTACCATTGCTCTTGCAGATAAATCCCAGGCAACAACTGAAACCAATCACTGAGCTACCATCACTACAAACAAACACTGCAACTATGCTATATCAGAAAGTTTACTCAAGTTCTGTTTAGTCCTCTTTAGCCAGATAGCACCATACAGGTTCACTGGAATTGTATTTCCTAGAACAGTTTTTATTACTTTTGCTCTCTCTGATTTTTTTTTTTTGCCAGTCACATCAAAATGTAACCCCAGGGCTTCAACATTTGCACATTGTGGCAGACTTCAGTGCTGCAATAGTTATGATGTCCCTGCAGATATGGCCACAGATATTTTCCCGCAGCCTTCCTCCCGGTTTAGGGTCTTCAGCCATCTTAATTGGCTGGGCTGTGGTGACATAAGACATGTATGTGCACATAGGAGTTAATGTTACTAAACCCAGGACCCTGCATTCACTAAATCTAGTCTCTCACAGTACACAGAACATGGTAGTGTAATTATTTTAGTAAATATAAACTGCTAAATACATTTTCTCATCAGCAGGTAGAGCAGTCTTGAGACTTCTTTCAGTGTTCAGCAGAGCACATGTTAAAGCTTGTAGGATGAGTTTTCTTTCTGCTCTGCAGAGGATGCAAAACTCCTGACCTCTGTCTGGACAGTGCTGATTGGCCCTGTGCTGATCACATGCACTCTCCCAAGGAAACAAAAACCTCCCTAGCAATACGCACCAAACAGAACATATGCAGAGTGTCCACACAATATGTCTTATCAGGAGATAAGAGGGGGGCACTGGAAGAAGGGGATGATCAGAGAAGTAAGGATCAAACATCTTTTTTACACAATGCAGAGGATTGACCCCTTAGGTTCCACAGTAAGAATAACAAGCATGATTTACTGCATATATAGACTGATTTTACTGTTGTGGGTTTAGTAACACCAGTTATTCATACCAGTATATGTGGCTTAGTGCACGTACATTTAAAAGGGAAAAAAAACATTTATGGCAGATAGGTAAGACCGTTTTTTTGTTTTGAGATGAGACATACAGGGTCTCTCCTGCATTTAAAATAGCCTGTCCGCAATGGTTTTTAAACTTGAGTTTAGTTCAACTTTAAGACTTCTACAAAACTTCTTGCATCTCAAGTGGGCCCCCTAATACCATTTTGAAGAAACCATGTACCTTTTTATGAAAAATCCTCATAATGCTTCTCCAGCAAAGTGGTGCAAGGAGCAAAGCACTAAATGTGCCCATTATACATTAGATGATCATCTCCTGCTTTTATTGGAGAATGTTCTGATGTTTATAGGTCACCTACAAAAATTCCTACATTAAAGTTTTCAGGGATTAACGGCCAAGTCCAGTTTTTTATAATTATTTATTTATTTTGATAAACCAGCATCTTAAAAAAAAAAAAAGGCCATCCTGGTGTCATCTGGCAACCCTGGACTTACAGAAGAATGCTTTGGAATTCAGGACCAACCTACTATTGGAGAACAAATAGAAGAAAGAGGACAGGGTCACAGTGAGGTTTAGGGCTTGTTCACACAGTGTGGTGACCTGTGTTTTTCTACACTTGTTCCACATATGTCTCCACAGGATACATAGAACAAAATGTATTTTCTATATGCATCGTTCACACTGCAGTGCAGTTGGGATGTGCGATGCTGCTAGCTACAGTAAAATGCAGATATGCAGACACTGGTAGGCACTGCATTAAACCATGGGGCTTTGTGGGACCATTAATAGTCACTTTATGGTACTTCAAATAAAGTTTGATTTTTGTTAAATCGAAAAAAGTAACTGCAATAAACTGAAACACGCGTCACACCACCCCTTCACTGCAGCACACTGCAAGTACAAACTGACAGCTGCCTGCACACAAAAATGGAGCATTCAGCATGTGGGCAGTGTGATAGGGCCCTCAATTGAAGCAGAACTATTGAGGGTGGTGTCCACAGAACCAGGTACCATAATGTCATAGATTTATCTCATGCACATTCTCAGAATGTACTCTACTCTGCTCATGTACCAAATGCAGTGTACATTTAAAATGAGACTGCTAGCAAACAGTTAAATGACATTTTTGATAGAAGAGAGATACAATATCCCTTCTACTGAAATACTACTCGCTCATATGTTATTTTTTAAGTTTAGTTCTGCCCTAAAGGGCTATATGTCATATCTGTAACATTTTGGTTAGATTGCAGTATGGTATTTCACTGGTTTTGTAAATGGTACATGTCCTATATCAGTGTTCTGACTTTTTTTTTCATAGTAGCCTTGACGTAGTAAAGATTCGGGAAGCTGCGCAGATTCTCCTTGGAACTCATGATTTCAGTGCTTTCAGATCCATAAACTCTGAGACTTCTTTTAAATCTCCTATCAAGACGTTGGAGCAGGCAGATTTTACTGCTTCTTCAAGCTTCCTTCCAATCTACAGCCCTAACAGGTAAGACAATTAATTTGTTCTGATGCCCAATAAGTGACTTCCATTGGAATGTGGAAAGTACAGTATCCCACAGTAACAATAGGTGGAGGCTGTTTAAAGCTGGGCTCCAGGCAGATATAAAACAAACACTTGAATAGGTGTGTATACAGTCATAATTAAATTTAATTAATTTTTTTCAAAGCAAGCAGTGTAAGTACCGGAATTTGACCTGGCATCAGTCTATACAGCAGAAAGAAGAAGCAGCACAAGGAGCTACTCATTTGTTCTTCAGTGCAAGGAACATGCTGATAGGCGGTGAAGGCAGAGTGACAAAGAGATGAGCTCATCAGTCTGTTGCTTCTCATTTCACTATCCAGTCATAGGCCAGGGGAGGGACAAGATCATATGTGTTACTGAACTGCAGCAGAGGAAACCAGGACCCTACACCAGACAGAGCTGTGCTGTGTGGCATACCAATGTAAATGTCAGAATTAAATGGGCAGAAGTACAAATATTCTTGCAGGTAAACAGCTCTCATATGCTGTTTGTATTTCATTTGTGTATTTATCTGCTGCCTGGAAGTTAGCTTTAAAGTGGAAATTTAACTAAAAAAGTGAGTATTTTCAGTGTTTTTGGGTGAATATAGAAATGTTGTAGTGTGCCCTGTATAATAATGGTAATTCTGCCTGTGCAGTACCCTGAAAAACCCACACTTTTGTCTGGACTCCTTCCTGAAAAATAGCTGTACTGTTTATGGTATGTGAGTGTATCTAGGTACTCCTGTTCCTCATAGTTATCTGTCTAATATGTGAGATCTCAGGCACTGCTGCCTTTGACTGCTAGTTTTAGCAGATTCATAGTGAGGTTTTGCTGGAATGAGGAAGCAAACCCCTGCCTCTAACAAAATGGTCCTTGCAGTGACACACAGACACAGTGCAGAGCAAAGCATGGTAGATCAATTAAATATCAGCTGTAGGGATGCCACAGGCAATACTGTTTACTAGTCCTTTTTCCTCTGTCTGCCCTTTATTCTGGGCACATGTTGTTTGTCTCGCTCTTTTTCTAATCCTATTCTGTCAATGCTTTTTGAGTCACTGACCGTATACATGTATGCACATGAAAGATTCTGGCTCCATTTGCCTTATTCATATTCAAAGTCAGAAAGTGTTCAAGTCATATACAGCTAGGTAACTAGCATTTTTTAAGTAAGGGCAGAAATGTCAGGTTGATATTTCTCTCAGTGCAAGTTTCAGTTATGCTTCATTTATATGAATCAATTAATTACACTGAAGCAATATCTGCCGGAGAACAAAACCCCTCTTTCTCTGAGAGTCGTTGGCACCATAAGGGGTTTTTGTTTAAAGCTGTAGTAAACTCTGTGTATGAACTTGTACCTACAGGTACAGTGAATATCTCCTAAATATGCGGTATTTAGGAGATATTCACACAGGATGCAGCCAGTACTGTCATCAGTGCATGTGCTCTGAAGGGCGGCATATTCATGCTGTCCCTTTAGAGCTCTGTGTACTGGCTGAGATTGCTGTGCGCCATTCAAACGGCTGCAGCCCATGAACCCGGAAGGAAGACTGGGTGAAGATGGAAGCCCTATCAGTGGTGACAGCGTGCTACTGGAGGGCGTTGTTTTAAGGTATGTCATAAATGGTAAGTTCACCTTTCAAAATATGTTATATGTTACATCCATATTCAGGGTGTAACATGTTATGAATAGACCGGCCTTTGCTCCCCTGCTTTGACAGCTAGTGGGGGTCTTCTCCTGCTGCTAGCTTTCAAAATTTTAAAAAATTGCTGCCATGGGGGGCTGTGCCTGCCTGGCTGTGTCACTCATTCACAGTCCTCTTTGAACGAGAAACAACAAGTCCCAACAGCCTTAGTGACTGTCGGCTTGTAATTCTCAATGAACTAACACTGGCAGTGGCAGTTCATTGATTCTTCCTGTAAATATTTCTGCTTGCCCATACATCATGTAAGAAACACCTGCTGCATATGCCCTTAGATGGTGAACACCTTTTTGTTGCTTCTTTAGACAGCTTTTCAAGGATGTCACATAAGAACAACACCCTTTTCCACAGCACAAAAAGGCTAAACCTCAATAAGCAAATCTGTCCAAGACCAAACCTGGGGCTCAGTTCCTTTGCAAGGACCCCCAAACCTCCAAGCCCATGACCACGTAATCTTGGCCTGAAGAGGAATGTCGACTTCCCTGTAAATTCAATATCTTGGAGTACAGGACATGGGCCACCCTCTCTAACTAACTATCCTTATTACTCTGCATTGCTTGCTGCAAAATTGAGGATTTATGGAGTGGTGTTGGGTAATAGCGGAAGTACCCAAGGGAGGACCTGGTTTCAAAAGCTTGCCAGTGTCCAGTCACTTAAAAGTTCTCGACTCTAACCCAGGATGTATGAATAGGTTGCCTGTGTCCTGTACTGTACGATTAAGACAAAGGGATGCCGACATGGCACCGACAGGACATGCAGACTAGGTGCTCCTTGGTCCCCGCTTAAGGGAAGAAATGTATAGAGAGAACCGCACCTGAATACATGCAGCCCCCTGCCCTACCTTGTCCCGCTGTCTGAGAGGCCATTGCCGGGCCCACGGTCTGGCACGGAGCTGGAGGAGGCAGCAGTGTTTCCCGAGAGGAGAGTCCGAGCTCTCGCGAGGTGGGATGGAGGAGATCCGGAGTGGTGAATGCTGGGAGTGACCACGCCGGGAACCCAACAAGTCATCGCCATGGGAAAGGAGAGAGGAGCCGGTGCAAGATGCAGGCTGCGGTCTCCATGGATCGTGACCCCCCCTGCATGAGTGACCACCCCAACAGAGCTGGCAGGCGGAGGAGGCAAGGTGAAGGAGGAGTGAGTGACCCGCAAAGAGGGAGGCTATTGGAGGTGCTGAGTTACTGCGGAAGCAAGGAACACACATACACTATACTATACTGTATCTTGTGGACTTTACATACTTTCACCCCCACTGAGGAGAATGTTTTGGTGGGGGGAGAGATAGTAGAAATTTGGGGTCTCCCAGTAGAGATAGAAGAAAAGGAGAGGAGGAAAAGCTTTGTGCCTAACTGTGAATTTAAAAGTATCATCTATTTTCGGGAAAGAGTGTATCTTTGTGCATGTTAAAGTAAGAATAAAATTGAATACAATGAAGAATAAATCTGTGAAAGGAGGAGGAGTAAAGACACCACAAGCAAGAACAAGCACAATTAGGAAGTATATGCACCCGCAAAGGAAAAGTTCTGAGGATCAAACTCCAGAAAGGCAGCAGGGAGTAAAAGGAAAAGGAAACTTGGGGAAAAAACAAAGGAGATCAACCCAGATTGTCATCGGGAATATTGAATTTTAATCCAGACTAAAGAATCCATAACTATGGAAAATGAAAGGGAAATCGAAATTTCAGAAGATCAAGGAACAAGTGCACAGATGCCCACGAAAATGGAAATTGTAGAAATATTTACAAAATTGGAACAATCTATAAAAAACTAAATGGTGATAATACATAATGACTTGAGACAAGTTTTAACATGAGTAGAGGAAACAGAAGAAAAAATAGAGAAACATGCTCAAGTAATTATTAGTTTGGAAAAACAAGTAGGAGAAATGCAAAAAGAACACAGGAAGCTGGCTTATAAACTAGGAGACCAAGAGAACAGAAGTAGAAGAACCAACTTGAGAATTCAGGGCCTGCTAGATGGTTTTTAATGGAGAAGAACTACTGGATGAAGTGAAAAGAGTGATTACTCCCTTGGTAGGAAGAGCGGTGGCAGATCAATTGAAAATTGACAGAGCACATAGGATTAGGTGACCTTACAAGATGCCATCAAAAACCCCCAGAGACGTAGTAGTACGTCTTCATGATTATGAAGATAAAGCTAATATTTGGAAGAAAATCCGAGGGATGTCTGTAATAAAAGATGGAGAGATCAATATACACATTTTTGCAGCTCTAGCATCAGAGACCCTGGCCAGAAGAAGATTATTGAAACCTTTATTGGAGCAGATGCGTAATAAAAACATCTGATGTAACTGGAGGTTTCCTCCATGTCTGATAGGTTGGAAAGATGGACATCCTGTGAAATTGAGATTTCCAGAGGATATGTGGGACTTCTGTGAAAGACTAGATTTACAGCTGACAGAAATATCAGGATGATCTGAAGGGGCAAATGAGTGTATAGAGTTAGGGAAAGAGAGGTGGCAATCAGTTCCCAACAATAAGAGAATGAGATAAGGAACGAATACAGGGACTGTGTGCCGGTTTGGGGGGGGGGGGTAGGGAGTGCTATGTAGAAAATGAGTAGAGAGATGTTCATTAGAATAATGGTGGGGTACTAAGAGGAGTATTGGGGACTGATATTGTGACCTAGAGAAAGGAATGGGGGTTCTGTCAGGTGTACATGTTCCGAGATCACCCTTGAAGAGGAATCGACAGTGGGAATTGAACCACATTTGATTCCAGGGCTAGAAATAGGCCAAAGGGTTTTTAGTGTAGGTGGGGGTGGGAGGGGGTGTCTGGAAAATAAAGAAATTCCCGGGGTCCAAACTAGGAAAGAAGGAGGGGGAGGATGGGAGGGGAGAGGAAAATTAACCACCTGGGAGAACTCTGTTGTTTCAAATGTATTATATCTAGATCTCCAGATACAAGGATCTGACGGGGGAAGGAAGGAAATTGGGTGGAGAGTAAAAGTATATAATGGTTGATAGGAATGTTCTAAATGTAATAACCTATAATGAAAAGGGTCTGAATACCCTGGTAAAAAGACACAAGATTCTCAGAAAAATTTATCAATACTCAGCAGATGTAGTCTTTTTTTACAAGAGACAAATTTAGCCCAGGATTCAAGAATTATGTTGCAATCAAGAATTTATCCGGTTTGGTATTATGCTGATTCCCCAATAAAATGGAATGACGAAAAATAGGAATGACGAAAAATGTCAGATTCACAATAGAAGATAGGAGGGTGGATCCAGAGGGTCGGTTCTTATTCTTTAGGGGGTAACTGTTTGAAATAGAATGTACTCTTTTCATAATATATTTTGCCCTAATAAGAATCAAATGATTTACCTAGAAGAAACCCTAAGGGAACTGATGGATTTTAAGAAAGGGGTATTGATTGTAGCAGGAGATTTTAATTTTTGTATGAACCCTCAGATTGGTTCATCGTCGTGTGGGCAGAGGGACGGAGGTAGAGGCCTGAGAGTTATTAAAAAGAAGCTGTACCAATATCAATTGGTGGATGTGTGAAGAATTAAGCATGCAGGAGTGAGAGCTTATACATTCTATTCCCCTACACATGCAACATATTCTAGGCTGGATTACATAATGGTAGAACATCGATTATTGGAGTCGGTTATGGATTCCAATATAGAAGTTGTATCTCTATCTGATCATGCTTCTGTCACAATGAGATTGAAAGTGAGTAGGGTGCAAAATAAAGCAAATGCATGGAAATTAAATGGGACTTTCATTCAAGATCAAGAGTCAGAAAAGAGAATACGAGAGGAGATAGAACAATTTTTTCTTGCAACTGAAACGGAGGGAACCTTGGCAGTCACAGTATGGAAGACACATAAGGCGTATATACAGTGACGGAAATAAGTATTTGATCTCCCGCTGATTTTGAATATTTGCCCACTCACAAAGAAATGATAAGTCTAAAAATCGAATGGTAGGTGTATTGTAACACTGAGAGACAGAATAGCAACAAAAAATACAAAAGAAATGCATGTCTAACAAATGATGCACTGGTTTGCATGTTCATGAGGGAAATAAATATTTGATCCCCTTCACAAAACATGACATAGTACTTGGTGCCAAATCCTTTATTGGCAATCATAGAGGTCAAGCGTTTCCTGTAGTTGGCCACCAGGTTTGCACACATCTCAGGAGGGCTTTTGGCCCACTCCTCTTGGCAGATCCTCTCCAAGTCATTAAGGTTTGGTGGCTGACGTTTGGCAATTCGAACTTTCAGCTCCCTCCGCTGATTTAATCGGATTAAGGTCTGGAGACTGGTTAGGCCACTCCAGGACCTTAATGTGCTTCTTCTTGAGCCACTCTTTTGTTGCCTTGGCCGTGTGTTTTGGGTCATTGTCATGCTGGAACACCCATCCACGACCCATCAATGTCCTGGCTGAGGGAAGAAGGTTCTCACCCAAGATTTGACGGTACATTGCCCCGTCCATCGTCCCTTTGATGCGGTGAGGTTGTCCTGTCCCCTTAGCAGAAAAACACCCCCAAAGCAGAATGTTTCCACCACCATGTTTGACAGTTGGGATGGTGTGCTTGGGGTCATAGGCAGCATTTCTCCTCCTCCAAACATGGCGAGTTGAGTTGATGCTAAAGAGCTCAATTTTGGTCTCATCTGACCACAACACTTTCAACCAGTCGCCCTCTGCATCATTCAGATGTTCAGTGGCACACTTCAGAAGTGTTTTGGTCAGTACTGTCAGCGGTATTCATTCCAGTTATAGAGAATTGGCAGGCGGACTACCTCAGTTGTCTGCTGTTGTTTCTGGGGGAATGGGCTCTGCATCCCAAGGTGTTCTTGGCAATCTGCCAGCGTTGGGGGGTACCCTGACGTAGATCTATTGGCGTACAGGTTTGTGTCCAGGACGCAGGACCTTCTTGCAATAGGGATAGATGCCTTGGTGATACCGTGGGATCAGTTTTCCCTAATATATGCTTTTCCCCCAATTCAGCTACTCCCACGGCTATTACGCAGGATTCGAGATGAGGTGATTCCGGTGATAGTAGTGCCACCAGCCTGGCCCAGGAGGTGTTGGCACGCGAACATTGTCAGGCTAGCAGTGGGTGATCCTTGGCCTCTGCCAGATCAGTCAGACCTCCTGTCTCAGGGACCTATATTGCACCCAGCTTTGCGATCACAGAATTTGACGGAATGGCTGTTAAGGCTCAAATCTTGAAAGATAGGGGAGTGTCTGACTCGGTTATCCACACAATGTTGAACTCTAGAAAGCTGGTTTCTAGGAAAATTTATTATAGAACTCGTACTTTTATACAGGGAGTGATGCGTACTGTTCCTCCTGTCAGACAACCCCTCTGTCCTTGGGATCTTGATCTTGGCAGTTTTACAGAAACCTCCATTTGAATCTATCAGGGAGATTCCGTTAGTTCTGCTAACTCAAACTTCTGCTAACTGTTCTGCTAACTGTTTTTGGTGGTAATCACTTCTACAAAGAAGGGCATCGGAGATGACAGCCCTTTCTTGTAGGGAATCAATTTTGCTTTTACATAAGGATAAGGTGGTGTTACGGCCTTATCCATCCTTTTTGCCAAAGTTGGTTCCTAGTTTTCATCTCAATCAGGACATTGTTCTGCCTACATTCTTTCCTAGGCCTCAGTCGGCAAAAGAAACATCTTTGCATGCCCTGGATGGGGTTTGGGCATTAAGAGTCTTTTTGAGAGAGACTAAATTAGGCGGCATCCAAATCAACTATTTCAAAGTGGATTTGTCAGTTATTCATTCAAGCCTATGGTTTGAAGAGCAAGGTTCCACACTTGCGGGTGATAGCACACTCTACCAGGAGTGTGGGGGCATCTTGGGTTATCCGACAGCAGGCGTCAATTGCTTAGGTTTGCAAGGCTGCTACATGATCTTCAGGTCATACCTTTACAAGGTTTTACCAAGTGGATGTCAGAGCCATGGAGGATTCTGCTTTTGGCCACATTGTTTTACGGAAAGCTGAATAGCTCCCTTTTGGGATGTTGGTGGTGGGTATTGTAATTGTAATGTTACCCACTCCTCAAGATTATTGCATTGGGACTTCCCACATAGCCATTATTATGGCCTGCTCTCTGTCCTGTGATGTACGAGAAAGAAAATTGGATTTTTTTCTACATACGTACCTGTAAAATCCATTTCTTGGAGTACATCACAGGACACAGAGGTCCATCCCCTCTTTCTGGATTTTCATTGCTTGCTACAAAAACTGAGTACGTTTTGTGTAGGAGGGGTTATATGGGGGAGGACTTCCTGTTTGATTGGTCGGCCAGTGTCCATTCTCCTATTGGTGACATATAACCCACATGGTCAGTATTATGGCCTGCTGTGTGTCCCGTGATGTACTCCAAGAAATTGATTTTACAGGTAAGTATGTAGGAAAAAATCCACTTTTTCTTGATAATAATTAGCGTATATAGGGCCCACCACTTTGTCTTTATCATCCACTTCTAATACTGAATTCTACAAATCTAAGCAATGTTGGAAGTGGGGCAAGTTATAGAGTCGGTGTCCAATTCTCCTGAAGGAGGCAGTATAATTCACTAGTCTCTTAATCTCCTTTATCCCCTAAGAAACTCCAAAAATAGGATTTTACAGTGAGTTAGCATTTATAAAGTAAAGAGTTAATCCAAAATTTTAGAGTTGTCCCCAGAAGAAGAGATGGGAGGACATCTTCTAAAGGGGACATCTTTCCCTGGGACAACTGTCTAATAGGGGAGTTCTGCTCACTTTGGAAGATTTTTTCTATCTTCCTGTTGGGACCGGAAGTGATAGAGACAACAGCTAAATAACCAGGCAGTAGTTTTAGGCATTTCTTACTGTATCAAAAAATAGTTTTAGCTATAGATACTTTTTAATATATTGAGTGTAAATTTCTCTGTAAGCAAAAGAAAGATTTGCAGAAGATCCTTTTTCCTGTAGAGGGGGTTGCAGTAACTCATATACCTTCATGGATATCAGAGATGTTGTCACAAGCTGCGGTACTACAGTTCACCTCCAGCATGGCTGACAGAGATACATTATTATTCCTAAGTGTCAGCCACCTTTTGATTGAAATGAAACACCTCTTTAAGGTTGCCTGCATACTTTTGAGTAGCTCTTTTTCTTTTTGACAGAAGTTGGATAAAGTTTAGTCTGCAGAGTAGATTAGTTGTTTGTTCGTTCTTGGGCCTAGTCATGAAGATGCTCAAAGCAGTAATTCCGACACTGGTGAGTCAACTTGTTTTATTCATATTACTGGACCATAGAAACTCAAAGCTGATGCACTCTCTGTCATTTCTGTTTTCCTGACCAACACCCACAGATGGAATTAGGTTTATTACAACATTATTCTAAAGACTTTCACAGCAACAGTTTATTAATTATGGTGGCTGCAGCCAAAATAACTCCTCTGTCTTTTTCCATAACTGTAAATGTCCCACAGTGCTGGGACAGGGTGAGAGCTAGCTCTGTCCCACTGCTAATGTTAAAAATCTGGAGAAATTTGCTTTTGAATTTGTTTCCTTTTCCTTGAACTAGAGATGTTCTAATTGATTATCAGGTGAACCCGATCTGGGAACCTTGCTTAAAGCTGAATTCAAGCCTTACCTTTAGTCATGCACAAATGTAGAAATTTGTTGCTTGAGCTAAAATAGCTTGCTCCGATTTCACTGCATTCTGTGAGCTTCTCACAGTGTGCATTACAAGTTGCAGCAAGTCAGATGCCAGTCAATGCCTGGCTGGGACTCATCTAGCTCATCTGGTCCTTTATTCCCCTTCTTGATTGTCCTTGGCCGACCCCTTTCATTTATTTGATTAAAGTTTTTTTCATGCATGAAGACAGGTGAGCATTCACATGACAACAAGTAATCCCATTGAAAGGTTTCCCCTTTATTTCTGTTCTGGTGGCAATTAAAATGTTGGATTTACACTCCCTTTCATTTCCAGCGACACTGGTGATTAAGACAATTACAGTGGGTGAATCTCCCTATAAAAACCTGACCAGGGTTGTTACCACTCGCCACTTTATTCAAATCTAAAAACAAAACGAAAAAGTTTTGGCTTTAGTTATGCCTAAGATATTGTAGCATATGAACATTGTACATAGCTGTTGCATCTTCTTGAGCCCTTGATGCACGGGTTAAGCCAGCCATAGATGATTTGATTCGAACCCTATATAGCCAGGCTGAATCCTGCTGGATTTTACATGTGATTATTGCTATCAGATATTGTAGCCACTATTGGTAATCACTGTGTTCTCCCAGTGGGAATGGTCCCCCCATCTGCTGCTGCTGGGAGAACACAATGGCTCCGTGGGAGGCATTCCCCTATCAGCACTAACTGTGTTGATGGGGGAATCGAGCGGTTTTCTTTCCTGCAAATAATAGCTCCGTCTGTGGCTGGCTTTAGAGTTGCTGTACATATTGGATGGCTGTTCTCTTTGTCAGCTAGGAACAAGTTAAAATACATTTCTAGGGCGGGACGCTTTTTTCCCATGAATGAAGTGGAACATCTGTAGCAAATAATCAACTTTCCCGGATTCTTTGCGCAAGCATCACCCTGCAGCCGACTCCACCCGTCATTGTAAAAACACAAATTTTTCTAGGCTCTTATATTGGTCGGTCAAATGTGTTGGATCTGCAGCCAAAACCAAAACATTCTGTAACTCTATCCACTGCTCAACATACACATTCCCATCTCACTGACCTTGTCTTACAATGCATTGCTCTGATTATCAGCCACATTCAGACCACTTTACAACTTGTCAAGGTTTATATATCATAAACAGGCCGCCAGGCGTCTACACCAAAATCTTCAATAGGAATGTTTATGCAACTTTGTGTTTTTGTTACTTAAAGTAAGCCTCATGATCTAATCACACACTAGGGAATATCTGACAATGCAAAGAATTTGCTGAAATTTAGATAAATCTGTCAAATGCACTGGTTCCAATCTACCTTAAAAGGACTGCATTAAAACAAGAAGCTATTGAAATCACTACACATACCTAGTTACGATTACTTGCAGGGAACTGATATGAAAGCCAAGTACTAAATATCTTCACAGTATTTGAACCCATAGCCTGCACTGTATCATACCAATGGACAGCACTCATTTCTGAAACAACTAGAGTAAGTACAAAGGCTATTGGGGAGATTGTTTTTAAATCTTGACCAGATGGGTTCAGGTAACAAACACACACACACACACACACACACACACACACACACTAAAATCAGATATTTCCACTTATATTTGATGGCTTTATGACAATACCAATAATACATAAAGCAGACAAACATGATCAAGAGATTGAGTTGTTTATCAAACCAAATAAATTCACAAGGTAATCTACAGTATTTTAGATTAATTGTTGGCACTAGATGTGGTGCTTACAGCATCTCATCTATCATTTTCACGCTCCTTGGACTTTTTCTGAGGAAGGTCAGAGGGCAATGTCCAGAACCGTTCAAGGTCACAGGAAGTCCATAACTGCTTTAATATCTGCACTTTACACCAGCAATGTGCGGAAGGGCGTATCTGCAGCACGTTTAACTGTGTTGAGTACAGCAAAAGGCCTTGTTAGCCTCCACCCTGGTTATCTGACCACATAAAATGAGCCTATAGTGGCCACAGGATCAAAAAAAAAACTGGACCAGTGCGGATGTCCATTTATCATGCAGCAGTAAATAACCGCTGCTCGGTTTTCTGGCATTCTCAGAGGAGACAGCTCTCCTCTGAATGCCTGTTTATGAAGCGGTGTAGATCGCTTCTTCAAAAGAGGAGTGAAGCAATCTACAAAAGCTTTGAACTGTAGTAAACGGCTGCTGTTACTGTAATATTGTGAGATATAGTGAGACAGTAAGAGATCAGTCAAACACACAGTTTAGTAGCGGTATATTACCCTTTTTTGTTGATGGCTCTTTCAGAAGAGACCACTCAGTACCTCACTACACTGCATGCACAAATACACACATTGGGGGCTCTGACTGAGGAAGAAGGAAGTCAGTAATCTTCCTCCTTCCTCCTCTGTTCTCCCGGGATTCACTCTTCTCTCCCTGATTCTCCACCTCTAGGAGGGAGAATTTATACACAGAAGGGATCGCTCCATCATAAACTGGCAGTTTCTGTTTGTCAATGACAGATTTTCTGTGTGTGAAATGATCAGCGGAGAATATGTTCTCCGCTGATCATCTCTTTTTCATAAACCACTAATGTGGTGCTCTGGAATCTCTTGATTTCTGCTTCCACATGCAGACAGTGGGTGAGAATTAGGTGTACACCGCATGAATTATTTAGGATACAGTAGAACACAAGGTGCACAGGATAAATGAACAGATGATAAGACTTTAGGAACTGAGTGATGCTACCACGTCTGCAAGAAATATAATCCCTAAAGAAGGCTTCCAGTACCTGGTTGAATCTGTTATTTGAAGGATTTGGACTGTTGAGAAGGCAAAAATAATCCTATTTTGTACTGGATTGATGTATATAATAAAGAGGTCACAGATCCTGTATGCATAGGTAGTCAGTGGTGTGCATCTGAGGCTGGAACTAAAGGGGAAATGTAAACTTTGTTGTACTTCCCATATTTCTTTTTTACAATAAATATACAATTAATAAACTGAGTGCAGGCTTTCCTTGGAAGTTGCCCCATCCTTATTAAGTAGTAATTGTCACTGGGAATGAAAGTGAGGTGGAAAACAAACTTTTTTGTTTTCATTAACCCCCCTAGCTGTCTGATTATGTCCATATTTCTGTGCTCAAAGCGGTACATTTTGCATGGAAATATGTATTTTGTTTATTGTAGGCCTGTATTTTTTAGGAATTAACTTGAAACACAAAATCATAAATTATAATTTAATAAATAATCATAAAAAATAATATAATAATTTTAATTCAATAATACAATCAAACTAAAAACACTGAAATTTGAAATCTAGCGCCAAGTTCGCACATCACTAAGCAAAGTCGCAAAATCGTTTTCAGTGTCTGATGACGAATTTCCCCACGAATCATCACTCAATTCTGCAAGTGGTTCTAATTTACTATTGCTGTATTCTAGCTGGTCTAAAACCGCTTTTGACCTAAAGGGACGCTTTTTGGACGCCATGGACGTTTCTCAGTTTCCAGGCAGAAAGAACAGTAAAAATGTAGGCAGGGCACAGGACAAAGCACTAGGGATAAAATATATGTGAAATGGTTTGATACAGTAATGTTATACTATGTTATTTTAGTGATTTTAGTGAATGTCACTTTTTGTCATTTTCAAATTTCCCGCCATTCCATCCCCCGTACGTCCCGACGCTCGCAGGGGACGGAACCCAGATGACAGATGCCGGCATCCGCGGGAGCGCAGGACAAGGACTAGTTGCCAGTATTGCCTGTGGTCTCTTAGTAGGTGATCTTTTCCACATTGGTGACTTACTATGCCTTGTTCTGCACTGTGTCTTTGTGTGGAGGTGGTCATCTTGTTAGATGCCTCCTCCTGTCAGAGCCTCAGGCATTGTGACATCACCAAGCAGTGCCTTAGATCTCATACTGCAGATATACAAATATGAGGCGTTAAGTTGTCCACATACTGATCACAATTTGGCTGCTTAAGCAGGGACTGGCTGGATTTTGATCAGTGTGTTGCCATCTGTACTCAACAGAAGTTGATTGCTTGATTGACATGTTGGAAAATTTTCCTTGATCAGCAGCTATAACTTCTATTTAGTGTATTCTGACATCAGTGGGTGATGCTATCAGAATACGATGTCCTGGAGGCAAGAAGTCCTCCACTTACCTCGTTTGTGGCCCACTTGGCTGAACAAAAGCATATCTAATTGTGTATGGCCAGCTTTAGGCACAGGAGTGTCTATGCACCCTCACATACAAGGAAGTACATTGTTATGTTTCAGTAGGAATTCCACACCAAAGGTAAATCTTTCAAGTTACTGCTTAAGCACAATTAATGTTTCTGGATGTTTTCTGTGACATAGCAGAACTTTGCTTTTTTGCAATCAGGTCCACTTTAACATGTCTTTGCAAGTGTTTGGAACAAAAAACATGAATGTTAGAAACTATATTACAGGGGTGTGGAAATATTTAAAAAAAACTACTTGTTCCGGGACTAAATCGGTGCCCAAAATTACTTGTACCTCATGACAATCTACTTGTCGTGGTAACATTTTTTTTAACCAAAAAATCTGCTCTGTATTTAAATCTGCTTTAAGTAATGTCTGGGGCTTTTAAAAACAAAAGGGGCTTTATGGCGACTTAAACGTTTAATATTTTTAACATTGCACTATTTATCTCCTCCTCCCCTCCCTGCCTGTCTCCAGCCCTGCCCCCGGGGACTAGCAGGAAGGAGAGAGACCTTGCAGCGCAATGAGCACCAATTGGATGCTTGTCAAGAAAGGGGAGTGTTGGGCTTATCCTTTAACCCTTTCGCTGCCAGTGCGGTTTTTGCACATGTTTAAAAAATAATTTAAGGCCTGAAGATTACAAAAAAGTCCAAAACATATAGGTGTAGTAGAGTAATAGAAATCCAACAGACCCAACAGTCATGACATGCATGCTGCTGATTCAGTGTAATTGAATCACTAATTGAAAGGGGCATGTTCAAAATAATAGCAGTGTGGAGTTCTATTAGTGAGGTCATTCATTCTTTGAAAAACAGGTGGCAATTATTGCCCTTATTTAAGGAAGGAAGGCAGCAAATGTTGTACATGCTGGTTACAGTGCATTTCTCTGTGACATTCTGAGGAAAATGGGTCGTTCTAGACATTGTTCAGAAGAACAGCGTACCTTAAATAAAAAGTTGATTGGAGGGGGGAAAACATATAAAGAAGTGCAGAAAATGATAGGCTTCTCAGCTAAAATGATCGCAAATGCTTTAAAATGGCAACCAAAACCTGAAAGACGTGGAAGAAAGTGAAAAACTAGCATTCAAATGGATAGAAGAATAGCCAAAATGGCAAGGACTCAGCCAACAATCAGCTCCAGGAAGATCAAAGAAGGTCTAAAGTTACCTGTGAGTACTGTTACAATGAGAAGACGCCTATGTGAAGCTAAGCTATCTGTAAGAAGCCCCCCGCAAAGTCCCACTGTTGAAAAAAAGATGTGCTGAAGAGGTTACATTTTGCCAAAGAGCACATTGACTGGCCTAAAGAGAAATGGCGCAACATTTTGTGGACTGATGAAAGTAAGATTGTTCTTTTTGGGTCTAGTGGCCGGAGACCGTTTGTCAGACGACCCCCAAACACTGAATTCAAGCCACAGTACACTGTGAAGACAGTGAAGCATGGTTGCGCAAGCATCATGATATGGAGATGTTTCTCATACTACGGTGTTGGGCCTATTTATCGCATACCAGGGATCATGGATCAGTTTGAATACATCAGAATACTTGGAAGAGGTTATGCTGAAGAGGAAATGCCCTTGAAATGGGTGTTCCAACAAGACAACGACCCCAAACACACCGGTAAACGTGCAACATCTTGGTTCCAGACCAACAAGATTGACGTATGGAGTGGCCAGCCCAATCCCCGGATCTTAATCCAATAGAAAACTTGTGGGGTGACATCAAAAATGCAGTTTCTGAGGCAAAACCAAGAAATAGAGAAGAACTGTGGAATGTAGTCCAATCATCCTGGGCTGGAATACCTGTTCACAGGTGCCAGAAGTTGGTTGACTCCATGCAACACAGATGTACAGCAGTTCTCAGAAAGAAACAGTGCTTATACAACTAAATATTCATTAAGTGATTCAAAGGAAAGCAAAATCTTCAAAAAATTTTCAGTTTATATAGTGAATGTTTGAGTTTGTAAAGAAGAATACAAACACTGCTATTTTTTTGAACAGTCTAATATTCACTTTTCTTCAAATTTTTTAGAGGAACAACACAAATTTGATATATTTGTCTTAATGTTTTGATTTGGAATAGAATGTGTAGTGTTTCCAATGCATTTGCGTGTATGGAAATAAAAGCTATTAGGATTTTGAGCTTTATTCACTTTTTTCAACACACTGCTATTATTTTGAACACAACTGTGTATGTGTGTGTATATATATATATATATATATATATATATATATTCATGCATTTTCAGTTCTGGGGAGGTTTTGTAACTGCACATTTGTAATACAATCAGGAACCTATTGTATGTGGGCCATGTTAACCTTGGTGATATGCATATTTATCTCTGACTCTTTTACTTTGCAGTGATGTTCAGTTTTGGAATTTTACCTTCAAAAGTAAATCCTTTGCCTATCGCCAGGTACAGTTACTTTTTCCGTTTTGCATGAGATGTACAATATCAGATGAAACCAGGTTTATATCTTCTTATTTTTGCATTTTTAGAAATGCTCAGCTGTTCTTATGGGCATTAATTATGATTTATTTACTTGGTATAAGAAGGAAAACCTGCCATTACAGCGTCTCATTTCTAAAAATAGAATTGACTTGTCCTTTGGCCAGTGTAATAAATGCAAAATGCTACAGAATGTAATGTGGTCTGGCTCTACCCTGCAGGAAACAGGCTTGACCACAGAGCTTTCCATTCAGTACTGTATCTCTCCAATGGTTATCTGTAAGACAGGGATCTTTCATTCACTGGATGACTGTTCATTCTGCTCATGCCCCCAGAACATATGCAACCTTCATAGGTAAAGGGAACCTGTCACAAACAGTTCCAGGAAATACATCCAAATCAAGTATTTTAAATGATTACCTGCATTGTTTTTCTTTTCCATAAAAATGTTATTTTATTCACTTTTTAAGCGCCTATGAACTTGCTAGAACATGTGACTACTTTGGGATGATTCTGTTTCCTAGTGTAACCACTCCTTCCTTGTGCTGTATGTCATAGTTCTGTCTTTTTTTTTTTGCGAGTGTCTGATTACTCTCTGTTCTGGTCCAAATCCTCTGCCCCTTCCTTCACCTCCCAACATCACCTTTTAAGTAGCTAGAGGAGTGAGGGGAGTACTTGAGTGATAGCTTTAAGTCTTCTGGTGCTGCTGACATCAAATGCAAGATGGCAGCACCCGGCAGCAGGCTTGGGTCTTTTGGATATGGACACAAGGTAGACTTTTACAGATAAATATTATGCATAAAATACATTAACTGTACATACAATTTTATGGGAGAATTATTTTTGAAGTGAATGGTTCAGTTATGGGGTCACTTTAAAGAATATCCAGAACATGACATTAAACCTTTTATTTGCTTCCTTTACTTCTGTTGAATTTACCATTGAAAGTGTTTTGTTGTATCCGTTTGATAAGTGCAAAAAGCAAAGGGGATGGATTTTATGGGAGAATTATTTTTGAAGTGAATGGTTCAGTTATGGGGTCACTTTAAAGAATATCCAGAACATGACATTAAACCTTTTATTTGCTTCCTTTACTTCTGTTGAATTTACCATTGAAAGTGTTTTGTTGTATCCGTTTGATAAGTGCAAAAAGCAAAGGGGATGGAGCTTTGCAGTCATAACAAGCTTTCTGTCCTAGGGTGACAATGCTGCTCCTCCATAGACACAGTATGGTGAGTGAGCATTGTCACCCTAGGACAGGAAGTGTGTTAATGGCAGCATCACAAGATGAAAATAGAGTAAAATATAAAACTGATGTGGCCACCACAACTAAGGACTGTTGAGCTGTTATGTATTACAATTGTGTTCTTGGATTTTTCGTAAACTTGAACACTCAGTAAGCAGCCTCTGGTCCCTACACTCAGTGCTCCTGGCTGCTCCTTGCTGGAAATCTCACCACTTTTGTATATAGGGCACACATGCACACCTTCCTGCTCTCTCATAATGCAGCATTCTGTGCTAGCACATAAAATAGCCAGTGCTGTCACATCAGGGATGGGCAATGCACAGAGAAGATTTCAAGAATAGACTTCCAGGTGTGGTGGATCATATGACCTTCTCCCATGTTTAGGTCTAAAAGCCCATCGCTAGGCCTGAGCACTGTTGTATGATGTCACCACTTCCTCTAGCATCTGTCTCCAGCTTATTGGTGACTTCAACGGAGGGGGGAGTGGCAGGGGAACAATGCTAGGTGAGTATCTGTGTGTGTGTGTGCGTGTGTGTGTGTGTGTGTGTGTGTGGTGGTGGTGGTGGTGGGTGGGGAGTGTTTATCTCCCACCCACACAAATTATAGTTTTAGATGTACACAGTTGTGTTGAACAACATAGCAACGTCTTGCGTCTGTTAAACTCTGTTGGTGAGACTTCCCCAAAGCAGTGGGTATCCCCCATGCCTTTCCAACAAGACAGTGAATGAATTATCACAGCTGATTAGTTATTTGGTTAGCCTTAATTATAGAAAGTCCTACAAGGGAGTATGATAGCACTGTTCGGCTTTTTAAAAGCCACATCCACTTGCCAAGCCTTGTAATTCTGGTGGAGATATATCCTTACTAGATTCTCAACAGATACATTACAACAAGGCATGGTGTGTTTAAATTTACCATTATTCACCCAAACCTGAAAAATCTGATATGGGCAGAGTTACAGCATAAAAAAAAGCTTTAGGTGAATTCGGGCAGTTATGAAAAAATCTACTTATGTAATCATTAGAAATGATGTTAAATGTATGTTTCTCTTTTGTGCATTGAGGGACACTGGAAGCCTTAGACCTTTGGGTTAAGCTGCCACCTAAAGAAGGATTGAACACTGGCAAACAGACAGTCCCAGGATAACCCCCTCCTTCTACCACACCCTGCCTTGGTTTTTTTATATTGTCTTAGGAGGGTGGACATCTTTCCTTCAGCTCTGCTGTGTTCAAGACAAACCTGTGATTTTTTTTCCCCTAGAAATCCTTCCTTTATTTTCTTCAGTCAAAGCTATTTTGAACACCACTGCTGGAGAATTCCCCCTGATTTGCAGGTATCCAATGTGGTCATCCGCATCCTGGTAAATGAACCATACAGCATCCAGACCCAACTGCACTGGAGGTTGTGGGCTGAGCCTGGAAGTGATATTTAGTCACTGGGTGCTGTGTGCAATGCTTTCCACTTTGCATTCTGGTTAAGTTAGCAACACAGCACTTTCCAGGTCCAGGGACAATGGTATTGCCTCTGCACTTGCCTGGTTTCCTTGGACTCGGTGAGTGGGCCAGGTCGAGCACCAGGAGCTCCTTTGTTTTTTAGTTACTGAGTGCTATTATTCCCCAGTTTCCTCCAGCTTTGCCGTTGAAGGGTTTAACACAGTGGGACAGAGCGCTGATGTTGTTATGTTTGGTAGAGTGTCACTCGCATGCTTTCTTTAACTGGCATACAGCATCTCTATGCAACTGTTCCTGTAATAAGCCAGGTGGAATTTTGATCTTCAATCCATTTTTGCTGCCCGTCTACAGTGTGTTTGGTCATTTCCGGCTATCTGACCCACCAGTCGCAGAGCCTCACACAACTTTTACAGCTGTCCAGGTTTTGTAAGTACATGGCGCCTTGCCTTTTCCCCTGAGCTGTACATTATGTCTAATTCTAGCCATGGTAAGGATACCCCAAGCCCACTCTGCTAACAGGTGTGGGCTGCTTGTGCCTACTGATAGTGCCAACGTCTGCAGCTTGAAGTCACACTGTCCTCTACTGCTAGCAGGTGCTATAGCTCTGATCTCTGCAGAACAGTTTGAGGTTTTTATTTACCGGTAATCACTTTTCCAATAATGAAAGTAGGCATTTGCACCATATTGGGGCTCAAGGCTTTGAATATTTACATTTGTATGTGCCTTTCCAGTTCACAAGCACTTTCAGAGTATTGCTGTAGGGCCACTGCACTACCAGTTCATGGCCCTGGGTACTAACCCAAGTGCTGGATCCAGTGTTGGCTTTGTTGCACTCTCAGGGTATCCCCATCGTTCAGTACTTGGACAACCTATTATTAAGGGAATGGTGAGCAAGAGCTGAAGGACATCGTATCTCTGATTGTCATATGTTACTGAGGTTTAGGTGGATCCTGAACCTTGAGAAATCATAGCTGAAACCAATTATCACTTGGAGTATCTGGGTCTGGTCCTGGACAAATCTCAAGAGAAACAGGATCTCCAATCTCAGTTTCCAGCTCTTCAATCCAAAAGCTGTCTCACTCTCCACTTCTGCATAAGTGTCTTGGGGAAGATGGAAGCCTCCTTCTGCCTCAGTTTCTTTTGTCTAGTTTCACTTCAGACCTCTAAAGCACAATATGTTTTAATTGAGGGAAAAATTATTCCTGTCTCTGGAAAGTCTGTGGAATAGAGAACGCCTTTCCGCTATGTTTTGAGGAAGAGGAGCGGGGAAGGTATCCACTGTCCTGTAGTTGTCCTGTCCTAAGGTGACATGTTGCTCCTCCCATAGATATAGTACTGTGAGTGAGTGTTCTCACTCCAGGACAGGAAATGTGTTACTGGCAAGATCATGGGCAAAAAATAAGAGTAAAAATGACTGAAAAAAGAAAACTAATGTAGCCACAACATCTAAGTACTGGTGAGCTGCAGTATATTGCATTTGTGTTCTTGAGCTCTGACACAAATCACGCTTTTTTGTTGCAAATTTATTTATTGCATTTCTTTGTTAATAGGCAGAAAGCTGATTTCTTTTTTCAGGTGCGAAGAATGACTAGTGCTTTAGTTGCAGTGGGACTTGGCATTCTAACACCACAACAAATTAGATTTCATTTGGAGACTGGTGAAAAAATGGTCTTCTCAAGATGTACAGTAGCTCCACCTGATGGATTGTTTTTAAAAGAGGTCAAATACACAGAGACAGGTGGGTGATGTTGTATAAAGTACAGTATTTATTTTCATTTATTTAGTTCAGGTACTTATATAGTGCCGTCAATTTATGCAGCGCTTTTACATATATATATATTGTACATTCACTTCAGTCCCTAACCCTCAAGGGGAGTACAATCTAAGGTCCCTAACTTACATTCACATACTAGGGCCAATTTAGACAGGAACCAATTTACCTACTAGCATGTCTTTGGAGTGTGGGAGGAAACCGACGCAGGCACAGGGAGAACATGCAAACTCCAGGCAGGTGGTGCCATGGCTGGGATTCGAACCAACGACCCTAGTACTGCCAGGCGGAAGTGCTAACCATTTAGCTACTGTGCTACAGTAACTGAGTTTAGAACATCCTTCCATCTTCTGAATACTGCTCTACCCCTGCCTGCGCTAGTTAGTAGGTCACCACTTAGGGTAACAGATGTGGTGGGTTTGTTACGTGCTTTGCACAGTTCTTTCATTCTTAAACATGTCACCAGCCTGTAGGAACAAGGTGTGTGGGATATTTCTAGAACATAATGGGATAGGGTTATGAAATAAAGGTATTTGAATATATCCAGTAGGGCTGTTTTTTATTTAGAGTTTGGCTTAAAACCCAACTCTTGGAACATTATCCCTTTCAGTGGGGCTGCATTTGCACTGCGAAGGTTAATTGCTCATTTAGGTCTAGTGCACTTGTTAAAGTAAATTCATTTATCCGATCCTCTGTTCCTCCGCACTGCTATGCTGCTCCCAGTAGCATTTTCTCCTCAATGCTCCAGCTGTCTAAGGTCCTGACATTAGCAAGACCAATACAGAGTCCATAGCCTTACACAGGATGTCTTGACGCCGAGGGAGATTTCCCCATCACATGGGAGAGTGTCATCTTCTAGGGGAGTTGAGGGTCAGGTAAGTAAAAGCACTTTTAGTCTCTCCTAGACTAAATTAGTAATTAACCCTTGCAGTGTGAAGGCAGCCAGTTTCCTGGAGTTGGGCTTTAAAGCAAAAAACATTTTAAAAAAAATATTTTTTATTTTTGAAGATTTTTATTCTTGTTCCAGAAACATCTTAAAATTTTACTTTGTACATCACGGATAGTCCCAATGACAATGGTTATTAGGATAAATAAGTTTAATCTCTCCAGTGGGGACACAGACCGCAAAAAAAAAACCTTAAAAAAGAAATCAAGCTTCACACCCACATTATTGTGTAACAAATATTTTTTATGTTAAACAGACCAATACAAAATTCATATGTATACTCATGCGTTTCAGGAGCTCACAAGTGCCCCCTTTATCAGCGCTTACAAAGTTTGCGTCAAATCAAAAGTGGACTCTATGCGTGGTTTTCGTACCAAATAGGTAGTGAATAAGTGATGGTACATGCTTCATAGCAACTGGTTTAAGCAACCAAACACCTTAAGCTCTTATAAAAGGAGCAGTTTTGGGCTCCCAAAGTGCTTTGTCCACACTTTTGGATTTTTATTCAGTTTATTGGAACAAATTTTTTGTGGGACTTTTGGGTGTAGCATTTGTTTTTTACGTTCCCCTTGGTATTGAATTATGTGCTCTTTGAGTTACTTCTGTATAAAGGAGCTGCATGCTTAGTGTAAACATAATTCTTCTCCACCAACTCAGTCACTGCCTAAACATCTTCCAGTCTACTGCCACTGCCACAGTCATACAATTAGAAACATGCACCCTTCTAGGGCCAGTTAGGTCAAAAGCCAGTTAACCTACCAGTTTATTGTTGGGTTGTGGAAAAAAAAAAACGGCACACACGGAGAGAACATAAAGCTCCATTCCACTAGGGTCCCTGGCGAGATTCAAACCTAGGACTGCACTGCAAGGCAACAGGGCTAACAACATGGTATCCGTGCCTGATTTTATGAAAACTGAAGGAAAGTGCAACCAATCACATTCCATCATTCATTATTTTTAGCCACACTAGGTATCTGAAAGAAGAACTTCTTGTTTCGCTTGTTGCTCCCATGGCTCTTCAACTTTCTTTTTTTACTTCTAGCACAGGTTTGATAATGAAAATACACAGCTATTTGTGACAGAATCCCTAAAAGTTCCATTTCGAAAAGAGAAAGCTAGTACAAAATGTAACTCTATGACACGCAAAGCACAGAATTCCCCCTTGTGTTTGGTCCTTCACAAAATTAAATTCGTTTCAGTGACAAAGGAAGGGAAAACTACTTATGGTAATTTCCTATGAATCTGGCAACATTTCAGAGAACGCTCTCATTTTATCTTCTTACTTATTAGTGACAGTAAGGAAGAGAACAGTGAAAGAAGCTGCCTGGAGGACACAATGCCTGCTCTGTTGTATTGTGTCTGCAGATTTCAGCTCCAAGTCCACATTTTACATCTCTGTCCATCCAAGCTGTACAAATGCACAGCTGCTACAATAATGGAGCCACCACAGTAGTCATTATACGCCCGGGATGTTTAGTTCTCCTAAATAATTCCCTAATTGCACCACTTAGGGGAATCAAACAGCTAAAAATAACATTTTGAAAAATATTTTGTCAGGTAAATACAGTATGAAGTGACATTATTATTTTGTATTTTTTGGGAGAACAGCAGGTGAAACTTTCGGCCTCAGTACTTAAACATACATAGCTGATTGCAGGCAGTCCCATTTATGTCAGTTGGCATGCACTGTCTTTCTGCTTCCAATTTGACATCTGTGCGGGTGCAGGTGTGTGTACCTGAACTCACATTGTCTTCATTTAGGGACATGCGACCCACATGGATGTCATATTGGGAGCAGCGTCTGTGTCTGTGCAGCCAATACATGCCAATTGACATGAATGGAACTGCCTGCATGCGGATCCTTGGAACACCTGTGCATCAAGTGCAGGCAAAACATGGCTCTCACACTGGTGTACACCTAAGTTCTTGAGTGAATGCAGCCTTAGACTGGTTTTTACATATTTATCTGTATCTGTTAACTACTGTGCAGAAAAAAAAAACAACTTTTGCTCAGGTCTGAACTCCAGGTATGACTTTAATTGCAAACTTACATTGGTCAAGCTTGGATGGTTGAGTTTGACGTTTCATTAAAAAATCGGTCTACCCGAAAGGAAGTGATTATTGCTCTATCTTTTTAGATAACCCTTAGTGACTTGGTATTCCTCTGTCATGTATTAAATGTTCATGAATAAAACAACTGTTTTATACATATAGTAAAAAAAAAATGAATACTGTACAACAGTTTAAAAACATATAAACCTAAAACGCAACCTAGGTTCGTAGGATGCAGGCTGAATAATAGCTGGCTGTCATTCAACTTGGAAAACTGGTGACATCCTAACCCTCTTGTATTGTGCTAAATCATTGCTGTATTGTCTCCCTTTATATTGTAAAGTGCTGAGCAAACTGTTGGTGCTATATAAATCCTGTATAATAATAATAATAACATCTAGTGAGAGGGGCAGCTTTAGTTTGAAGATATGTATTGCAGCAAAAGTTGTTTTTAAAATTACTTTTTATTGACTTATTTATGGCTTTTTATTTACAGGAATTTGCTTTAAAAAGCCCCACTAAAATAAAATTGAACCAAAACCATGATACTTTTATTGTAAAGAGGAACTTTTAATCTTGTGATTTATTCACATCTGATATGCAACACAGCCAGACTGGAAACACTCATACAGTTGTGTTCAAAATAATAGTTTAAAAAAGTGAGTAAAGCTCAAAATCCTAATAACTTTTACAACAAATAGATGCGTGCCAGTCCATGGAGTCCAGCAATGTTTTTCCTAGAGCCAGTTCTTTGCTGGGCTTCGGATCCACAACCCTGTCATCTTGGATGTGGGAGCTGGCTGTGACTTTCTGATGTCTCACAGCCGACTCCTCACTGCAAATGTACAAGTTCGCTGCAAGACCAGTTCTGGAGACTCCTGGGATATGTGTCATGACCCAGGAGGCTAAGGCCAGCGGGATGGTGGCTCAAGGTGATGTATTTCTTGCCTAAAATGTGGGAGTTGAGCTTTAAATATCGGCTATAATTTGACATCTGAGATTGTTTACATTTTATTTGTTTACTCATGTCCAGTTTATAAAACCACACTTTCTGTGATCCTTTAGATTTAAATATGGACAAGGCTCCCAGTTAAGAAGATGAACATACATTCAGAAACATGTAAGGGACTTTACCAACTGAAAAACTGTTTACTATAACTTTGTACAGTTTAAATAAAGTTTTATAATTTGTATATGGTGGCTAATAAATGGTATTATTTTGCTATGTCGTAGAACTGCAAAGTGGATATTTTTAAGTTAAACCACAAAAAGTAAAACTGTAAATCTAGGAGAAGAGAATATTTTATCGAGTTTATTGAATCCATGATGGACAGAATCAACAGGTATACCATGGTACATTGAGAGGGGGGTGCAGCCTTATATCACATGATTCAGTGATCAGATTGGCAGAACACAATGATCGCTGCTGATGGCTTTGGCCGTCCACAGTGATCTCATGAAAGAAATCCTAAAGGCTGGTTTTACTGAAGTTGATTGATGGATTGACTTCAGTACAACCAGCCTGCCCATAGATGGATAAAATCTTGGCAGGTCCCTGCTCACCCGGATGATATTCAATCCATTTATGGTTGGCTTCAGTGTTGGGTGAGGAGGATATTAGCAACTATATGGAGATTGCTAGCATGGCACCCTGTGCAAATGATTGAGGGAAAGATAGGGACAGGTAGAATGTGTCCTTAAGTCAGGTTAAATGTATAATTTTCCTTGTTGTCAAAGTGTACGTTAAAATGAGAATCTACTAAACAACCATAAACAAAACTGTAATGGTTTTTGATTATTTTTTTTTTTTATAAAGTGAATTTATGAGGGATTCCATCAATTTTTTTTCTCCACCTATGGGCAGTTTTAGACAACACAGCCTGGCCATCTCCCAGCCTCCAGTGCTTGTGAGTGGACAGTGAAGTATAACAAATATATTGCCATATATTTGAAATGCTACAATTATATATATAATTATATAAAATAATATAAGAAATATATTGAAATGACCATATTCAATATATTTCAATATATATATATATATATATAATGATGCATGTTGAAATGCGTTTTTATTACAAAATATCTGAAAAATAGTTTTAAACATACATTTTAAATATATTGTATGTCTTTAAAAATACAAATCTACATTTTTGAAATGCATTTACAAATATATGTTAAAATGGCTTTTTTATATGCTAAAACAGTGGTTCTCAACCTTTCTAATGCCGCGACCCCTTAATACAGTTCCTCATGTTGTGGTGACCCCCAACCATAAAATTATTTTCGTTGCTACTTCATAACTGTAATTTTGCAGTGGGAGGAGTAGTGCCACGTCATTGGTGTCAGTGGGAGGAATAGTGTCCCATCACTGATGTCAATGGGAGGAATAGTACCCCATCATTGGTATCAGTGGTAGGAATAGTGCCCCATCATTGGTGTCAGTGGTAGGAATAGTGCCCCATCATTGGTGTCAGTGGGAGGAATAGTGCCCCATCATTGGTGTCAGTGGGAGGAATAGTGCCCCATCATTGGTGTCAGTGGGAGGAATAGTGCCCCATCATAGGTGTCAGTGGGAGGAATAGTGCCCCATCATTGGTGTCAGTGGGAGGAATAGTGCCCCATCATTGGTGTCAGTGGGAGGAATAGTGCTCCATCATTGGTGTCAGTGGGAGGAATAGTGCCCCATCATTGGTGTCAGTGGGGGGAATAGTGCCCCATCATTGGTGTCAGTGGGAGGAATAGTGCCCCATCATAGGTGTCAGTGGGAGGAATAGTGCCCCATCATTGGTGTCAGTGGGAGGAATAGTGCCCCATCATTGGTGTCAGTGGGGGGAATAGTGCCCCATCATTGGTGTCAGTGGGGGGAATAGTGCCCCATCATTGGTGTCAGTGGGGGGAATAGTGCCCCATCATTGGTGTCAGTGGGGGGAATAGTGCCCCATCATAGGTGTCAGTGGGGGGAATAGTGCCCCATCATTGGTGTCAGTGGGGGGAATAGTGCCCCATCATTGGTGTCAGTGGGAGGAATAGTGTCCCATCACTGGTATCAGTGGGAGGAATAGTGTCCCATCACTGGTATCAGTGGGAGGAATAGTGCCCCAACACTGGTGTCAGTGGGAGGAATAGTGCCCCAACACACAGATGGGCAAATCTAAAGTGATATGATCCAATAAGGATCTAATTAGTGCCACAAAAAGTTTAGTGCAAAGCAACGTGAAATAACAAACTGGTCCTCAATCAGGACCTCAAAAAGTGAAAAAACAATATTAATATCAATAACCGCCCTCCAAAAATATCCCTACCAGGAATTTTAAAAATAAAAAACACACAAACTGGTGCAAAACATCCGTGAATCCCCAAATTAGGGGAAAATCTCCTGAACAAAGTGACAAGTGCTTAGATATAACAAGCAATCAAAAAAAACTTCAATAAAATATATATCAAAAAATTTGTAAACGTACACAAAAAATCTTAACTATAAGCCGTGATCCAATGAAAAAAATATAATGTATATATTCAAAGCAGGTGATGAGGTGAATGTGCATTCACACCAACGGTGAAATCCTGAATGGCCAAAATGCCCCCTCACCTTCTTACTATGGGCCAGCACGCTTTCAGGATCACCCCAGGATCCTTCACAGGCAGTATCTGGTTGCTGGATGGTATCCATAAGTAATCCCCCTCACTGGTGGCACTTATGCTTCTCAGGTCCACTCCAGATAAACGTATCCGCTACACAGCACAATCTCCCATCTGGATCATAATAGAAGAGAAAAGATCCTCCATAGTGTAATAGGTTTTTTATTTAAATATATTAAAACAATGCCAATTGCCCACTCACTTGTTTCCAGTAATATTCAGGCATTTAAACCTCATGCTATGGTGTACCCCTGCATGGGTTTCAAGTGTGCCAAGATGGCGTCCATGCCGGAAGTATGTGACCGCGTACCGGAACTACGTCATCGCGTACCTACACGTTGCGTAACTATCGTCACGTGACTTCCTCAGGGTATGCAGGGATGTTTTGCAACAGTTTGTTTTTTATTTTTAAAATCCCTGGTAGGGATGTTTTTGGAGGGTGGTTATTGATGTTAATATTGTTTTTTCACTTTTTGAGGTCTTGATTGAGCACCAGTTTGTTATTTCACGTTGCTTTGCATTAAACTTTTTGTGCCACTAATTAGATCCTTATTGGATCATATCACTTTAGATTTGCCCATCTGCATGTGTATTTTATTAATTTTCAAATTATTATTTTCACATATTAAGTTATTTATATATTTTCTATTTAATATGTATTAGCGCTACACTAATATTATTATTGGTAGAACTATACTAGTGCCTCCTTTGTATAGTGTCCCCAAAATCGCAGTGTTAGCAAGATCAGCCCCATTCACTGCCAGCACTAGCGTTTAGCTCCTCTGTTGGTTTTCATGGAAGATTTATACCAATTGATTGTGGGATCCTCCTGACATCACCATGCTGTTGGCCGGAACTCTATTTTGATATGCATTGGGATTGCTGCAGCTTTGTGCTGTTTTGACAACTTTTTGTTAACTTACTATAAGTGCAATACTTTATTAATCAATACATTTTTAGAACATACTGCACTATTAGATTTTAGGTATTTTATATACTGCACTTGGTGAGTGAAGGTTCCAGCGGAGCCATAGGATTGGAGTACCGCCATACAGCACGGATATGTTGTGGGATTGATTCCTTTATGCGCTTTTGGCTTTTCATTAAATTGAAGGCCCAGTGGTTCCGGTAAGGGTTTGCTCACCTGTGGTTACCAGAAGTATCCTGGAGTGTCACTCTCTCTTCAGTCCTGTTGGAATAGTGAGTCTTTTCTCCTTCTCTGATGGTTGGAAACATATCCATCATCACGGACATTTATTTGTGTTGACATTTATTTGATCACGGTGGATTGTCACTATTTTGTATGTACAATTTTTAGCGCTGCACTTTTTGTATTATTTTTATTGTAGTTTAGTATCTTTCACCTTTGCTGGCTGCTTATGTTTTTATTTTTCATCCAATCACATTGAGTTTGATATTTATTCAGCGTAACATCATCTTTTATATTTTACCAAACAATTGGGTAATATATTGTGTGTTTGTGCATTAAGATAAAAAAAAGTGTGTTTTTTTCCCCAAAAAAATTAGCATTTGAAAAATCGCTGAGCAAATACAGTGTGGCATAAATTGCAACACCCACCATTGTATTCCCTAGGGCGGGTGTCGGCAACCCGCTGCGGCTCCGGAGCACACTGCCCACCAGGTGACAGGCAATAGGGCAGCAATGGGCAAACTACGGCCCGGCGGACCTTTTAATCCGGCCCGCGGAGCTAGGCTCCCGCTAGTCTCCTCTCACAGTCCGCCCTGAAGACCGGTGTAGCATGAAAATCTGTCTCCTATGAGGATCTGCCCCCCTCGACGTATCTGCGCATGTGCCGGAGATCGCCGATCGGCTGCTAATGCCTGAAACTGGCACATGCGCAGATACGTCGAGGGGGGACAGATCCTCATAGGAGACAGATTTTCATGCTACACCGGAACGGCGCGGGAACACGGCGAGAGGAACGCGCGGAGCAAAGGTAAGTGAATTGACACGGGGGGGACTTAATATGGGGGATGAATTACTATATGGGGGATGAATTACTATAGGGGGGATGAATTACTATATGGGGGATGAATTACTATATGGGGGATGAATTACTATATGGGGGATTAATTACTATATGGGGGATTAATTACTATGGGGGATGAATTACTATAGGGGGGATGAATTACTATATGGGGGATGAATTAGTATATGGGGGATGAATTACTATGGGGGATTAATTACTATATGGGGGATTAATTACTATATGGGGGATTAATTACTATGGGGGATGAATTACTATGGGGGATGAATTACTATATGGGGGATGAATTACTATATGGGGGATGTATTTTCAGTTTTAAAAATGTGGCTCTCAAAATAAATTTCAATCGTGGTTTTGGCGAGAATTGGCTCAGTTGAAAAAAAAAGGTTGCCCACCACTGACCTAAGGCTATGATTGTGATTATGACGATACACTGTGGCCCTGATTAACCCTTTGCTTACTGGGCCCTTAAACCCCCTTCATGACCAGAGCGCTTTTTGCAATATATGCAGTGTCGGATTTGTTTTAAATGTTGCAATGGTTTTGCGGCTCCCAGTCTTTTTTTCCCTCTCGGAAACGGGTCCAAGTGGCTCTTTATGTCTTAAAGGTTGCAGACCCCTGCCCTAGGGCAATTGCTTTAAAAAATATATAATATTTGGGGGGTTTTCCCAGGATAGTAGAAGCATCACTCCAACCCCACCCCAAATTATCCCATTTTGGAAAGTAGACACTCCAAGATATTTGCTAAGGGGCATGGCGAGTATTTTGCAGATCTCATTTGTTAAAAAATATATATGTTTAGACCACACATCTAAATTTAACATTACATATGTGCATAACCTCTATACAATCTTAAAAATTCACAACATATTTTAACATTGGTTATAATCTCACATTTGTGAATCAAACATTGCATATGTGCATAAGTGCTACACAATCTTAAAATTCACTACATGATTTTCCATTAATTAAAGTCCCACATATGTGAAATAGGTGCCCGTGTTCATGTTCCAACTTGATTACAGTACTTCACTTATTCATGGTGCTCCATACATCAATGCTCAGAGTGCCCCACATGGACTAAAACTCACCCTCTGTAGCTGATCATCTATTTCTAGAGTGGTCTACAGTGCTTGTGGGGCATTTCCCAATGAAGTTGATTAATGTCTCAATGTCCCGCAGTCTCGGAGTAGATGTATCACAAAAAGAACAGGAAGGGGAATCCCATAGTGTAAAACCATCATATATTTTATTTTGTTTAAAATAAGTATAAAAAACACACTCACAAATAAAGTGCCTCTAACCAGCACCTGGTGTACTCAGCCTTATTTGGTGTAAATGGAAGCCACTAGACTAAGCGCTCCTCGGAGCTGCGTGCATTCCATACACCTGAAGTGACATCAGCGGAAGTTGCGTCATCAAACCTCAACACATTTTCATCACAGATCGTCTTAAGAAAGTGCAAATTCCGCTATATTGCTAGTGGTATTTATACCCACCAGCCGGACGTCCATTTTAATCATGTAATAACACAATATTGCTGAGTACATTCAGTGTTACATATTGCCAAATACTATAACCAATCAGTTAATACCATTAGCATGACATCTCAATCATATACAGTCAACCTTAGATGTAAATTCACATTAATCATAATATACCCTATGTCTACCCTGTGTGCCCTGCCCCCTAGTGGAGAATAAACTAATTACTACGCTATATTAATCCTAATGGTAAAGAATAATTGCATTACCTACCTATCCCATTAGTGGATCCACATATATAGCTAAAAAATGTATATATAATAAATTAAAATATATTACTAGAGCCTATTTGTTAGACAAGGACACACTGTGTCCTCCGATATTCAAAAGAAAGGGGATAAGTGAATTTATTATAATTTAACATAATAACAGTGTCTTCCACTAAAAGCCTGTTAAAAAGCAATTTAAGTCAAATTCTATATTTAACCCTTCTGGTGATAAGGTCTGGAGTTCATAAATCCATTTAGTTTCAGTTTTTGCACTCTCTCTTACCATATGAGATCCTCTACAGTGCTTATCTACTTTGTCTATAGCAATACCAGGCTGAAAATTTAACTCCAAGAAGCTTAAGATGGGATCTAGGCCCCGATGATGGTTTAATAGATCCAGATTTAATGGAAGAATGGACAAAATGTTTCACTCAATGTGAACAAAAATTGTTGGGTATCATTGTCCAGAGGAGAAATAAAAATATGATCAGTATTGAGCAAAAAATAGAGGATATTAAAAACAAACTAAGTCCTCATATGGATACAGCAGAATATAAAGAGAGACAAACCGCTGTAAGAAACAGCTCTAAAACTGGAGAATGATACCAAAACAAAGAAACTTAAGAAATACATTAGAGACAAAAAAGACTATACCGAAAACAAAATTTTTAAATGGCAAGAAGAGATAGGAAAAGCTAATTCTGCTAACACTTCCTTAATGGAAGAAGCAGATATACAGCTAATACAAGAAAGTATGAATAAGATCTATCAAAGGAATATACAACCATATACCCCGCTGGCAGGGAACAGAAGGACAACACAGGAATGGTCTAACACTCCTAAGTATGGAGTTAGCACATCCAACAGGTTTGGAGTGTTGGGAGAAACTTAACCTTTTTCACCTAGAGAATATGAACACACTCAATCATATTCAACCAGGGAATATGGTAATGCGCCACCTTATTCATGACCACGGAAAGGAAGAAATAGGGGTAGAGGAGAAGTTAGGAATCCCAATTATCAAGGGACTTTCCAGAGAGGGGAGGAATGGTGAGAGCCATACAAACTCTAGCAATACCCCCAAACCAATCACATCAATGGGAAAGAACCCACAAGGAAAAAGGAAAACACAGAAGAGAGGAACCAGAGGTGGAAAAATAAAAGAAAAAAACAGAATTAGGGCAAGGGATTTTTAACTTAAGTGATATACAGTTGACAAAGGAAGAATTGTTAGTATTAGATCAAGGTCTTAAGTATGCACCTACTAAACATTTTAATAACTTTTCAGCCTATATAGACTTGTAAATGTTTATAAGAAAATTAGGGATTAAGAAGATTTTTTTAGAAAATGGAGAAAATTACTATAACGCACAGCCTAGTAGATTTTCATATAGTGGACTAAATAAGTAATACATCTGCATTTAACTCAAAATCCTCCACACAGCAATATTTGGAGGTTTTTAAAAATTGATAGAAGAGGATATCAAATGTATGCCCATCAAAAAAGATCCAATATAGCGATCTGTCTAGCAGATAGGAGTGGAGTGGTTATTTTAAATAAATCAGATTATGAAGCTGAGATATTGAAAATAATCAGTGATGAATGTACTTACAAAAGTTTAAAAGGAGATCCCAGCAAAATTTAAAACAAATCAATTGAAAAGCTTCATAGAGAAAAACAGTAAAATAAAATTCTGGACAAGAGAGAGAGTAAGTACCTGATGCCAGATACACCAAAAATGCCAATCCTGTACCCAAAATTCATTAGAGCATTCAGAAACCACCACAAAGACCTATCTTGAGTGGGATAGATTCCCTTTTTTCAAGGTTGGGCGAATATTTAGATTTGTATCTCCAATATTTGATAACTAAGAACCCTTCCTATTTAAGGGACAGTAAAGATGTAATTAATAAAATTCAAAATGTCGGGGTGGATGATTCTAGTTTATTGGTCACAATAGATGTTGAATCATTGTACATCAACATACAACAACAGGATGCCATCAATTCAACAAAGCGGGCCCTTAGGAAATACACTAATCTAAAAAAAGATACAAAAGAAATTAATTTTGGAGGGGCTCAATTTGGCACTGACTAATAACTTTGGTATGATGGCCACTATTATAATCAAATCATTGAAGTTTCCATGGGGGCAAAATATGCCCCTAGTGCGACAAAAATATTTTTAAATAAATGGCAAGACGAAGAGATTTATGGAAGAAGTTGGCCTGACTCTCAAGTATACCAAAGATATATAGATGATATCTTAGTATTGTGGCAAGGAACCAAAGAAAGCTTAGAATAATTTATTACACACTCGAATTCCAATTCATATGGTATTAGGTTTACTGTTAACACCCTTCAAAAAAAGTATTGACTTCCTAGATCTTACCATATTTAAACATAGAAACACGTTGGGAATTAAAACATTTTTTAAAAACAAAGATAAAAATGGATATATACTGGTACAATGTTGCCACGATGCAAAATGGAAGAAAGCCATTCCAAAGGCGCAATTTATGAGGATAAGTTGGAACTGCTTGTTAAGAGAAGATTATTTAAAACAAACTGATATCCTTATAGATTGGTTCATAGAAAAAGGGTATGAGTTGGAAGAATTAAGAAAAGTCAGAGAGGAAGTAGGACTTCTAGAAAGAAAAGATTTATTGGAAGAAAAAAAAAAAGAAAATGTTTCAGGACACTGCCTTTATTACTTGGTTTAATAAACAATTAGAAAATTGCTTTAACCACTTGCCCTCCTGAGGATTTCCCCGAACCCTGGCCCCTCACTACCTCACCCCCCCCCTAGAGCCCCCACTGCTCACGCCAGCCGACGCAACCCCCTCAACCTCTCTCGGTTGCACTCCTGAATGCCCGTTCGGTTTGCAACAAGCTTACCGCCATCCATGACCTCTTCATCTCCCGCTCCCTAAACCTCCTAGCAGTCACCGAAACCTGGGTACAGGCCACTGACTCCACCTCCCCTGAGGCACTCACCCATGGAGGTCTCATCTGGACCCATTCGCCAAGACTGAGCGATCGCAGAGGTGGTGGTGTCGGCTTGCTCCTTTCACCGCTGAGCACCTTCCAGGTCCTCCCTAACCCACCCTCTCTATCCTTCCCCTCCTTTGAGGCGCACTGCATCCGACTCTTCTCACCCACCCCCCTAAGGATTGCAGTGATCTACAGACCTCCTGGGTCCATACCCCACTTTCTGGACAAATTCGCCGCCTGGCTCCCCTTCTTCCTCTCCTCTGAGCCACCGACCATCATCCTCGGGGACTTCATCAACGATAACAATATCCCCATCAACGACAACAACCCGGCCACTTCCCAATTCCTCCACCTAACCTCCTCCTTCGCGCTCACACAGCACACGCAATCCTTTACCCACATCGGAGGGAACACCCTGGACCTCGTCTTCTCCCACCTCTGTACCCTCAACCAGTTCTCTAACACCCCCTTCCCTCTCTCTGACCACCACCTCATCACGTTCTCCATCTCCCCTTCCCCCCAACTCCCCCACCCAAAAACACCAAACCATCACCAGCCGCAATCTCCGCAACCTGAACCCGGCCCCCCTCCACTCAGCCGCCGACTGCCTACACGACAGCATCCTACCACTGTCATGTCCTGACATAGCCACCACCTTGTGCAATGACTCACTGTCAGCTGCCCTAGACTCTCTGGCACCCCTAACCACACGCATCTTCAAACCTAGGCCGCTTCAACCATGGCAGAATGACAGCACTAAACTCCTCAAACGTCGCAGTCGCGCATTGGAGAGACTGTGGCGCAAAACCAGGTCCCCTCACGCATTCTCCCTCTACAAATCTGCCTTCCTCACTTACACCTCCTCCCTCCACGCCGCCAAGCAGGCCTACTTTGTTAACCTAATCAACACCCTCTCCTCCTGCCCTCGCCGACTCTTCTCCACCTTCAACTCCCTGCTCTCTCCCCCCCCTCCTCCACTCAGTACCTCACTCACCGCCCACAAGATTTCCACCCATTTCCGTAACAAGATTGACGCTATCCGTAAGGACATTGTCAACTCGCAATCTACCTCCCCACCTAGCCTCCCCACCCCCGTCACCCCTTCTTCTCCCCCCTCCTCTGCCCTCACAACCGCACTGCCCTCCACCTCTCCCAATTCCCCGCCCACCGTAACCCCCCCTGCACTGCACTCCCTCAGCCCTGTCACTACTGAGGAAGTCGTCAAGGTCCTCTCAGAAGCCCGCCTCACTACCTGCCCCCTGGACCCTATCCCCTCTCAACTCCTCGGGTCACCCCCCTCTTCCCTCATCCGCTCCCTCACCCACATCTTCAATCTCTCCCTCTCTACTGGCGCATTCCCCTCCCCCCTAAAGCACGTACATATCACCCCCATCCTCAAAAAGCCCTCCCTGGATCCTGCGGACCCCAACAACCTCAGACCCATCTCCCTGCTGCCACTCACCTCCAAGCTCCTTGAGCGCATAGTCTACGATCGCCTAAGCGCCCACCTTATTGACAATAACCTCCTTGACCCATTACAGTCCGGCTTCCGTCCCCTACACTCCACTGAAACTGCCCTCCTCAAAATCACTAACGACCTACTAAACGCCAAAGCCAAGGGCGACTACTCCGTCCTCCTTCTCCTGGACCTCTCTGTGGCCTTCGACACAGTCGACCACCCCCTCCTCCTTAATAAACTACTCTCCCTTGGCATCAGAGATACCGCTCTCTCCTGGTTCTCATCCTACCTATCCCGACGCTCCTTCAGCGTCACCTACAATGGTGCCACCTCCCCCTCCCTCCCCCTCTCTGTTGGGGTCCCCCAAGGCTCTGTCCTTGGACCCCTTCTCTTCTCCATCTACACCTCCTCCCTGGGCACACTCATACACTCCCATGGCTTCAATTATCACCTCTATGCTGACGACACCCAAATTTACCTCTCCACCCCTCTCCTCACCCCCACTATCTCCGCCCGCATCACTCACCTCCTAAACGACATCTCAGACTGGATGTCGCTCCATTTCCTCAAGCTTAACCTCTCCAAAACCGAACTCCTTGTCTTTCCCCCTGCCCACACCCCCCCCCCATCCTATCCATCACCACCAGCAACACCACTATCATTCCCGCCCCGTAAGCCAAAGTCCTTGGCGTCATTCTTGACTCAAACCTCTCCTTCCTCCCTCATGTCAAATCACTTGCAAACACCTGCAGGCTCCATCTCCGCTATATTGCCAAGATACGTGCCTTCCTCACCCCAGACACCACCAAACTTCTTGTACACTCCCTCATCATCTCACTCCTTGACTACTGCAACTCTCTTCTCACTGGCCTACCCAAGTGCAGGCTCTCCCCGCTCCAGACCATCCTGAACTCAGCGGCCAGACTCATCCACCTCACCACCCACTCCACCTCTGCCACCCCCCTCTGCCTCTCCCTCCACTGGCTCCCGATTGCCCAACGCATCAAATTTAAACTTCTAATCCTGACCTACAAAGCTGTTCATAACACTGCCCCTGACTACCTCACCAACGTGATCCCCAAGTACCACCCTACCCGTACCCTTCGCTCCTCACAGGACCTCCTTCTATCCTGCTCCCTGGTCTCCTCCTCCCATGCACGACTGCAGGACTTCTCCAGGTCCTCCCCTATCCTCTGGAACTCACTGCCCCAATCCATCCGACTGTCGCCTTCCCTCCCCACATTCAGGCGCTCCCTCAAAACCCATCTCTTCAGGGAAGCCTACCCCACCCTCACCTAACAGCCATTCTCCCTCATTCCTCCCACCACTTCATCCCCCTCAGCCACTTCATTCCCCTCAGCCACTTCCTATTGTTCCACTACCCCCTCCCTCCTAGATTGTAAGCTTGAAAGAGTAGGGCCCTCTTACCCCTCGTACGCTGTCTGTTTCTGTTGTACTGTGCCATGTATTGTCCCCCCTATTGTACAGCGCTGAGCAAACCCTTTGGCGCTATATAAACTCGATGTAATAATAATAATAATTTACCCCCCTTCCTGACCAGGCTTCTTTTTGCTATACAGTGCTGCACTATTTCAACTGGTAATGCAATGCTGTACCCAAACAAAATTTATGTCCTTTTTTTACACACAAATAGAGCTTTCTTTCGGTGGTATTTAATCACCTGTGCGCTTTTCATTTTTTTGCGCTATAAACAAAAAAATACAGAAAATTTCGAAAAAAAGATAATTTTTACTTTTGGCTATAAAATATAAACTCAGTTAGTCATAAATTTTTGTATTTGCTAAAAAAAATCCCAATAAGTGTATATTGATTGCTTTGTGTGAAAGTTATAGCATCTACAAACTATGGTATAGATACTTCAAGTTACGCCATTTTTTGCTATATAGCGCTGCACTAGTTTAATTGACAGTAGCGCGGTCATGCAATACTGTACATAAATTAAATGTATGTCCTTTTTTTCACAAAAATAGGACATTCTTTTGGTGGTATATGATCACCTGTGCGCTTTTTATTTTTTACGCTATAAACAAAAAAAACAAAAATTAAAAAAAAACCCAAAATTTTCTCATATCTGTCATAAAAAATATCCAAAAAACTAAAATTTCTTTATAAATTTAGGCCAAAATGTATTCTGCTACATGTTTTTGGTAAAACAATCCAGTAAGTGTACTTAATAAAATAATGGTAGTGAGCGTTCTACTGGATATCAGCTGGTACACTCAGGCAAACAAATGAAACCTTAAAGATACAATAAATAATAAAGTGCAGCGCTAGGGTAAATATAATCGTAGTGGAATCAGTCTTTAAATATATGATCAATCCAGGAATATGCCAATATAGATGATAAAGTGCTGTAGAAAATGGTAGGATTGTGCGCTTACCAGATGCGCATAAATAAATCAAAGGTTTGTTGATTTTCCTCTGAAGACGTGCTATTGCTTGAAAGGCCTCAGGAAATCAACAAGCTGTGACGTCACGCCGCTGGATCCATGAGCTGGTCTGGCGGCCATCTTTAGTAATGGTCAATGTACCTGTTTATCTGGATTTAAATAAAATTTACTGATTTTGGAAATACTACACTATGGGCACTGTTCTTATGGCTTCTTTATGGAGCCTTCAAGCCTTCAGAACCTATGAGAAGTACGAATCGAAACCAAATCCTGAGGAAGGGAATCCCTGTAAACAGGTGGCTGACCCTATCCATCCTAAAGGGGACCTCTGGAGCCAAGCAGACATCTTCCAGTGACCAAAGAGCTGCCCATTCCTAGACGGATGTCCTACAGACACCTACCACACATCACTACTTTTAGTTCCTGTGGCGGATTTATTTATGCACATAATCTATGCGCATCTGGTAAGCGCACAATCCTACCATTTTCTACAGCACTTTATCATCTATATTGGCATATTCCTGGATTGATCATATGCTTATAGACTGATTCCACTATGATTATATTTGCCCTAGTGCTGCACTTTATTATTTAATGTTCAATAAGTGTACTGTATATTGATTGCTTTGTGTGAAAGTTATAGCATCTACAAACTATGGTATAGATAATGGAATTTACACATCTTTTACTTTGACTGCCTATCACATTTTTTGAGGTGCTAAAATAGCAGGACAGTACAAACACCCCCAAATGACCCCTTTTCGGAAAGTAGCCACCCTAAGCTTTATGCTGAGAGGCATATTGAGTCCATGGAAGAATTATTTTTTTCCGCAAGTCTTTGCGTAAGAAAAAAAAATGTTTTTGTCATTTTCCAAAGTTGTCACTTAAATGATATATTGCTCACAGAAGCCATGGGTATGTGTGGAATTACACCCCAAAATACATTCTGCTACTTCTACCGAGTATGAGGATACCACGTGTGTGAGACTTTTTGGGAGTGGACATCTGGAAAATGCCTCTCATGCAGCCGGCTAACTGCATCTGGATTTGAGGATTGGGCCACAGCACCTTCTGGATACAAAAAGGGCAATGATGATCTCTTCCTGGAATTTTAGGAAGGATCCACTTTGTCCAGTTGCTTTGTAAATTACAAAATCGTTCTATATAGCCAATTGAAATAAATAAATAAATAAATAAATAGACACCTTTTTGTACCATTGACGAGCTTTCCTGGAAACTAGGTACGGATTCATCATTTGGTTGTTGAAGTCCACACCTCCCATATTAAGGTTATAGTCGTGGACACAGAGGGTTTTCTCAACAATGCCAGATACTGTGTTAATTTGGACTGTCGTGTCTGCATGAATGGAAGACAGGATGAAAATATCCTGTTTTTCTTTCCATTTCACTGCAAGCAAGTCATCATTCCTTAAGCAGGCTTTCTCCCCCTTTCTAAGTCGGGTATTTACAAGCCATTGGGGGAAGCTCCGGCAATAAGGTCACACAGTGCCACATGAGCCAATTCCAAGATTGTACAAATGTCTAAATAGTGGCACGCTTGTACACAATGTGTCCACGTATAAGTGGTACCCCTTACAGAACAAACATGACACCAAGTCCCAAACTATCTTGTCACTGCTCCCCATGCAGTCTGGGAAGTTGGGGGGCTCTACTTTGCGGCCCCTTCCCTCAGAGAACATGGGCATATGATGAATTGGGTCTGTGGACTAATACGACTGCAACTCATTCTTTTTTGTAATGCCCATGTTGGGGGTTAGGCCCAAAAAAATTTTAAATTCGGAAACTGTAATGAGTTTCCATGCAAATGGTCTGGCAAGGTTTGAATTTGGGTTTGTGGTGATATATTGTTGAGCATATAAATTGGTTTGGCCCACAACCAAATTGTACAAATCTTCTGTGAAAAACAGCTCCCTAAAATCAAAGGGAGTAGTTAAATTTGCTGTTTTCACCTGAATTCCAGGTTGGGCAGTGAATGGTGGAAGTACGGGTGCTGCAGATTCTGTGGGCTGCCAATCAGGATTTGCAAGCACGTCCGGAAGGACACAAGGGGGCTCTACGGGCCTGTGTGCGAATTCTTGGTTGCTGCGGGGACACTACTTGTACTTGCCATCACACCCACTTGTACTGCACTTATGGGACTTGCCATGTCACCAAGTGATACTGCAGTGCTGGTATAAAAAAAGACCAGGATATACTAGACCACTGGTGCTTGCCAGTTCGCCAATAGTTAGTGCAGCACTAGTACTGGCACTCTGCTGCATATGAGACAAGTCATGCAATCCTAGCACTTCAGCTTCATGGGGTCGGGTATGCCTGATCTTAACAGGGACCTCTTCTCCATCATCTGAGCTACCTGTCAGGGTGCTGCTGCTGTCTACAGGTTTGAATTCTGAGGCTGATTGTGTCAGGGAGTCTTCCCCATTGCTCTCACCTGACATGCTCAGAATACTGTATGTTTCTTCACTAATGTACCTTTCGTTGGACATTTTGAACTCTAAATTTACAGATACCTAGTGGAACTCACGGGAGAAAGAGCACCTGGCTGTCTGGGACTGCTTGAACCGCTACAAAAAAATTTACCGGCAAGTGCTAACAGATCAGGCCTGATTCTGTTTTGTGTGCAGTGTATTACAGGTGACAGTGATCAGAAATTATACTGACACTGCACTTCTTGTTAGGGGTGGGGGGGGGGAGCATTGGGGCTAAACGATAGTGCTTTTAGCAAACGGGGGGCACTGGTATAGTTTTGTTTGATCAATATATTGATCTATACAAACACTGTACTAGTAATGATGGTGATCAGTGACCTATAGCGTGAGTGCGATAGTGTGCGGGCAATCTAACGCTAGCTGACCCTAGCTGGGAGTGACACTAGCTGACCCTGGCGCTATCTGACGTCACTAGTGGCACTAATACAGTGATCAATTAAAAATTACTGTACACTGACACTGTACTAATGACACTGGCAGGGAGCATTGAAAGGGTTAAATGTGGCAATCAAGGGGTTAAAATGTATCTAACTAACGTGTGGGTGCAGTGTGCCGCTTTTACTCACATGTGATGTCTTTCTTCTCTTTCTGGAACAAAATGGTTCCAGGGAGAGAAGAACCAGCTAGATCCTGTGCCTGTATTTCCAAATACAGGCACAGCTCTGCATCTCCATTTGCTGTAGGAGATCAGCAGAGTCCTGGCCAAAATCACTGTCCGAGACCTGCTGACATACACCTCCTACAACGAATGACAATGGGGGTCAGCGGGGGGGGGGGGCACATGCATGTACGGTCTAAACCCAGAAGAGCAAAGTGACGTACATCGATTTGCCTGCAGCTACCGCCCATCCGCAGTACATTGCGGGCGGGCAGTAGTTAAATGTCATTGGCCAATTTTATGTACAGATCCTGTATTAAAAACCATTCTCCTCAAAAACCATCCTTTATTTATAGACGAACTCCAAGACTGAGGACCAAAATAGTTCACGACATCCCGGATCCCCTAAGAAAAAACTCTCCCTCTTTAAGGAGGGTTTTTTTTTTTTCAGATGTGGAAAATGTGGTCCATGTAAACATACTAAAAAACTACCGAAATAAATTGCTACGTTTATGTCACATCAAACCCTTAAGCAGTATCCTATTAAACCATTTATTACATGTCAAACTAAATTTGTTACCTATATGTTATAATGTACATGTGGGTACCATTATATAGGTAGAACCACACGAAAGCTTACCAAAAGGATAAGTGAACACATTACTAACATAAGGAAGGGTTACCAGAAACAGTGTTTCAAATTATGTTAGGGTGGCACATAAGGACCCAGCAAAATTATTTATTTTTGCTATAGACAAAGTAGTAGCACTGGAGAGGATCTCATAGGGTAAGAGAGATTTAAAAAAATTTAACTAAATGGATTTATCAACTCCAAACCTTAACACCAGAAGGATTAAATATAGATATTGACTTAAATTGCTTTTTAAATTTTAGTGATGGAGACTTACTATGTTAACTTATAATAAACTAATTTATTTCCCCCCGGGATAGGCAGGTAATACAATTATTCTTTACCATTAGGATTAATACAGAGTAGTAATTAGTTTATTCCCCACTAGGGGTCAAGGAAAACAGGGTAGACATAGGGTATATCAGCGTTTCTCAACCGGGGTGCCGCCTGAGGTCCTCAGGGGTGCCGTGGCATCTTGCTTGAAAAAGCTGTGAGATCCGTCCGAACTCCCACTTTGAGAGCAAGCTCTCTGTCTGCACAGTGCAATGCAAAGCAGTTGCAGGGGGAAGCAGCTTTCTGAATCCTGAGCTCTCTGCCTCCCCCTACAGGACAGTACCCATCCAGCACCGCCCACAGCTGTGTGGATTGCAATAGAAGAACGGCCTGACCCGAGGTTCTGGTAAGTGGAAAGCAGGGCACGGAGGGGATCAAAAGGGAGGGTGGAGGTTAGCGTGTAGCGTTTAGCAGGGAGAGTGGGGTACATAGGAGTGCTAATGGGGTTTTGTGGTGTGGAGGTGAGCAGAGAGGGCGATGTGGAAGTGAGCAGAGAGGGGGGTGTGGAGGTGAGCAGAGAGGGGTTTGGTGCATGGAAATGAGCAGGGGAGGGGGTGCTGGTGGGCAAAGAGGGGTTTGGGGTGTGAAGGTGAGCAGAGATGGGTTTGGGGTGTAGAGGTAAGCAGAGATGGGTTTGGAGGTGAGCAGAGAGGGGTTTGGGGTTTGGAGGTGAGCAGAGAGGGGTTTGGGGTTTGGAGGTGAGCAGAGAGGGGTTGGGGGTGTAGAGGTGAGCAGGGAGGTGTATGGGGTGTGGAGGTGAGCAGAGGGATTAAGCATGTGGAGGTGAGCAGAGAGGGGGTTTTGGGGTGTGGAGGTGAGCAGAGATGGGTTTTTGGGGTGTGGAGGGGAGCAGAGAGGATTTGGGGGTGTGGAGGTGAGCAGAGAGGGGTTGGGGGTTTGGGGCATGGAAATGAACAGAGGGGGGTGTGGAGGTGAGCAGAGGGGTTGGGGTGTGGAGGTGAGCAAAGAGGGGTTGGGGGTGTGGAGGTGAGCAAAGAGGGGTTGGGGGTGTGGAGGTGAGCAGAGAGGGGTTGGGGGTGTGGAGGTGAGCAGAGAGGGGTTTGGGATGTGGAGGTGAGCAGAGAGGGGTTTGGGATGTGGAGGTGAGCAGAGAGGGGTTTGTGGTGTTGGAGGTGAGCAGAGAGGGGTTGGAGGTGTGAAGGTGAGCAGAGAGGGGTTGGGGGTGTAGAGGTGAGCAGACAGGGTTTAGGGGCGTGGAGCTGAGCAGAGAGGGGGTTTTGGGGTGTGGAGGTGAGCAGAGAGGGGTTGGGGGTGTGAAGGTGAGCAGAGAGGGGTTGGAGGTGTGGAGGTGAGCAAATCGGGTTTTGGGGTGTGAAGGTGAGAAGAGAGGGGTTGGTGGTGTGGAGATTAGCAGAGAGGGGTTGGGGGTATGGAGGTGAGCAGAGAGGGGTTGGGGGTATGGAGGTGAGCAGGGAGGTGTATGGGGGGTGGAGGTGAGCAGAGGGGGGTTGGGGTACAGAAGTGAGCAGAGAAGAGGGGGTGTGGAGGTGAGCAGAGTGGGTTTAGGGTACAGAGGTGAGCAGAGGTGGAGTTTTGGGTTATGAAGGTGAACAGAAGGGTTCTGGAGTGCAGCGATTAGCAGGGGGATTGGGGTCCAAAGGTGGGATTAGGGTGCAGAGGTTAGAGGGGAACGTACAGTGTAATTTTGCAGCCCATTCATTTGAATGCAGTCTGGTGCCTTCAAACACACTGCATTTCCGATCTGTGTTTGGAATGCTGTTAACAATGCATTGGCACCTACATGCAAATCGCAAGGGCAATGCAATCACCTGCAGTGCGGGAAATGCACACGGAATGCTCCTTTCCCATACCGGGTTCTGGTGTGAACTGGCCCTAGTCCCCAAACTATTTTTTTTAAATTGCGCCACACCGAAAAAGCACTGCATTTGCTAATGCACATTAGGAATTAGTAACATTAGGAATTAATCGCACCCTTGTGCGAGCAGTGCATTTGTGTGCACGTTCGGAATGCATGCGATTTTACACACATTCCTCGACATGCAGTAGTGTGAACCAACCCTTAATTAGGGTGCCTGGAGAATGAAAATAATTTTCAAGGGCGCCCTGACTGGAAGTAGGTTGAGAAACACTGGGGTATATTATGAATAATATGAATTTACACCTAAGGTTGACTGTATATGATTGAGATATCACGCTACTGGTAATTAAATGATTGGTTAAAGTATTTGGCAATAGGTGATACTCGGCAATCACCAGGTGCCGGCTGGGACCCGGCGATTGACAGCCGAGGCCACGAATGGTGGCGTGGGTCGGGTGCGTGCGCCCCCCTACCCGGAACTATAAAATCACATATATATACACGTGATTTTTCAGTCGTGCCGCCCTGTAGTAGTATTTTGCCTATAGGACGGCGCGGAAATGGTTAAAATGGGCCTTCAGCTGGTGGGTACAAGAGCCACTAGCAATATGGCGGAATTTGCACTTCCTGAAGACAATTTGTGATCGAAATGCGTCAAGATTCCGCTGACGTCACTTCCAGGGTATGGAACGCATGCTGCTCCGAGGAGCACATAGTCTAGTAGCTTCCATTTACACCAAATGAGGCTGAGTACACCAGGTGTCTGTTAGAGGCACTTTATTTGTGAGTGTGTTTTTTATACTTATTTTAGACACGTATCCATAAGCACATGAGCACCATTTTGTCATTAGATCCCATTTGTTGCCAAACATTTTTGGAAAATGAAGATGAATAAAAAAAAATGTATTTTTTCTTTTCTTTTTTTCTTTTTCAAAACCCTGTGACCAAAATGACAAAAAATATCTGCAAAATACTCACCATGCCTCTTAGCAAATTCCTTGGATTGTCTACTTTCCAAAAAGGGGTCATCGGGGAGGGGATCATATAGGGTGTAACCACCCATCAAAGGGATCTCTCTGACTCACCCTATTTTGGGGTGTGGACTATAAACCGAATATGAGCATATTAGAAAAAGTTAGCAACTGACTAGAGCAAACTGCAAAAGAGAACGGTATTTTGAATCCAATGCAGAGTAATCAAAAAACATCAATAGTAGATGCAAATAATTTCTTTATTATGATCACTAAGATATTCTGAAAGGGTGGGCGTATGACATGGTGAATACACAGTCAATCATAAAAGTAAAAGCAGTGAGTTAAAAACGAGAACAAAAGAACGTCCTGCGTATGCACTTAGCTGCGTCATGGTGATCAATTGCATGGCTAGGAAACTGATAGAGCAATAAGAAGAATTCTTCATATAGGGGAGGTGGTAGTAATCTATGGAGAGTCCACTTTCATTCTATTCTGAGTGATTCTATCTTCACAATTTTGATGCCTTGCTGATTTCCAATAGTGACATGACTTTAAGAAGATACATCTTTTCACTTCATATGTGTGGTCATCAGTACTGGATATAGAAGTAGCAAGTAGAAAAAATCCTAGGAAGACAATATGAGTAGTAAATAATATGTATAAGAAGAATCCCCATATTCATAAGTACAGTATGATATCAAGATGAATCTATATCAGAGATCTTTAATTAATTACTATATAGAGGAAAATCTTTTTGAATCTAAAATAATATTACCTTCATTATATCTCATCATCATCATAAATGGTATCCTGACATGAAAGATTGACAATGTGTAGCCAGCCTCAATCAGCCGATATTTCTTTAACGGAATGACATCTATTAGTGGCACTATTATGCTAAATCTAAAATAAATGACATGAATATATTAGTCAGATGAAAAAAGATCATGAATACATTTTTTTAGATATATTATGTAAGGTAAATACCCCAATAGAGTCCATGATTGGATTTATATAAATAAAAAATATATCTAGTGATCCGTTATCAAATGAAGGAGATTTTTCCTCTTATTCGTATAAAAATTGTTTTTTGAATCTTCAAACGTGAATAGTGTATAGATATCTGGAATCTTGATCATGTAATTGCATGGACTCATGTAGATGAAAAATAGTCCTTAATAGGCCCAAAAATGTATCTTCTAAGTAAGAGCAATAGAGTTCCTTATAAAAGTTATGAACAAAAAGTTCCATATAATATCAGAATGCAAATCAATGCTTTGCTCATTACAAAAATTACTTGCCACTGGTGGAAGTTGTATGCATCGCCATACATTACTGAGTAGACTCCCGGGAGTAAGCTCATTAGCTAGCTGTTTCTGTCTTGCCCAGTGAATATCCAAGGTGGAGGCGTGTGGCGTACCTCTTCCACCTCATGGATACAACAACATGGTGTTACGTAGGGCATGATGATATCATTACATTGACGCGTTTCTTCCGCCAATCATCGTGGACTTTGTCAGCTCCTAGTCTGAACGCACCTGAGCTATCACATCAGGAAGCAGTCATTGTACACCACCAGTCAAATACAGCCGAGGCATCCTGCATCCTGCAGCCGCCGTATGTTTTTTTGGGTGGGTAATGCATCAACCACTTTTGATATGCAGCAACAGCTTGATGGCAGAATTGCCCAAGTAGGTTTGGACTAGGCCCTGAACATGTCTGAGCTCATCAGTAATTAGAAACCACTAAAATCATTACTGTCTAATTTTTAGTGCTACAAAAGTGAAGCTTAACCACATGTCGCCCAGCCACCGCATATAAACGGTGGCAGGGCGGCGCTCGTAGGCAAAAGCACGTTTTAAAACGGCTGCCTTCAAAACAGGTCAAAACAGGTAGGGGGCGCGCGCGAGGCGCGCACCCGCCCTGCCTGTCCCGCGGGTGTCAGCAGCGGGTCTCCGCCGCCGGGTCACGGCTGGTTTTTACTGGCCGTTTTCCCGCGATGAGCGGTAATCACTGACACAGAGCAGGGCTGCATTGTTTACACACAGCCTGCTCTGTGACAGTTCGCCGACAAGCTGCAGAGGGAGAGAAGAGTTTCTCTCCCTCGATCAGCTCCCCCCTCCCTCCCCCCGTCCAGTACACACCCCTGCCCCCTAGTAAAACACTCCCCTTACACAGCTAATTCTAAAAAGGTTAACCCCTTCCTCCCCAGTGACATTAGTACAGTTTCAGTGTTTTTTTTTTCACTGATCACTGAATTGGTGTCACTGGGGATGTCAGTGACCCCAAGTCAGTCCCCCCCCCCCAGTATCAAAATGTCCGCCGTAGTCCCGCCATATGTCGCTGATTGCCGCTATATGTCGCTGATCGGCGCCATTATTAGTATAAATAAAAATTAAAAATCCCAGTATCTTTCCTGCCATTTGTAAACGCTATAACTTTCACGTAAACCAATTAATTTACATGTATTGGGTTTTTTTTTTTTTAGCAAAGACATGTCGCAGAATGCATTTTGGCAGAAATTTATGACTAAATTTGATTTTTGCATTTTTTTTTTACTGGACATGTTTTATAGCAAAAAGTCCAAAATATTGTTTTTTTTTCCTCAAAATTGTCAGCCTTTTTTTTTTAACAGCCGCACAGGAGATCAAATACCACCAAAAGAAAGCTGAATTTGTGGGGAAAAAAAGAATGTAAATTTCATTTATGTACCGTATTGCATGACCGCGCAATTGTCCGTTAAATTAGCGCAGCGCTGTATAGCAGAAAAATGGCATAAATTGCAGTATTTATACCATAGATTGTAGACGCTATAACTTCCACACAAAGCAATCAATATACACTTATTGGGATTTTTTTATATATTTTTTATAGCAGAAAGTAAAAAATATTGTTTTTCTTCAAAATTTTTGGCCTTTTTTTGTTTATAGCGTGAAAAATGAAAAGCGCACAGGTGATCAAATTACACCGAAAGAAAGCTCTATTTGTGTGAAAAAAAAGGACGTAAATTTCGTTTGGGTGCAGCATTGCATGACCGCGCAATTATCAGTTGAATTAGTGCAGCGCCGAGTAGCAAAAAGAGGCCTGGTCATTAAGGGGGGTAAATCCTCAGGAGCTCAAGTGGTTAAAGGCATTGTAGACTTTCAAATGTGCTCATTGTTTTAACTAAGTATCAGTGTAAATATATTCCCTGTGGTGTTTGTTTGCCTTACCTTGTAATGATGAGCTCAGATGTTGTGGATGCAGTTTACAGTATCATGGCTGATTGTTTTCCCTATATCCATGTATTAGCTAACCTAGCTTGTCCCTAGAGACAGACAACTTCTTGTTCTGTATCACACAACATCCAGAACATGCCTTGCCATTTCCTCTGTGTTGTATCACAAATGTGGGAATGCTAATGTGATGAAACATCTCTTCCAGCATGGTGATATTTCTTTTACTTCCTCTGCCTGTTTGTGTCTGTGTCAGATCTACTTACTGTTTATCCCTCACCTGCAGAGCAATAGACTGAGAGACTTGGGGAATGTGGGATATGTGGTTTCTTAATGGGAAATGTTAGTTCTTAGACTACAGACAGAGATCATGCATTAACCTCTGCAGTGTCAGGCCACATGCCATATTTGAACACAAACAGAAATTCTAACACAGGAATGTGAAGATTTCCTCTACTACAGGCTGTGTGTACGGGGCAACAAATGACACCAAAACTACATGATCATTGCACACAAGGTAATGGTAAGAAGGTTTATAATGCCTTTATAGGTTTTGTATATGTATGACTTACATTTGTTCCAAAATCTCCAACTCTTCCAGGCATTTTTATTATTTTTTACCTTGTTCCTGTAGTGAGAAAACAGCTTTATTTTACTCCCAGTGATTTTATTTTATTTTACTCCCAGCTGGAGGGTGGCATAAGTAAGGTGTTTAAGATCAGTTTCCATTAACATCAGCAGGTGTCCCAGGACGACATCTCTCAGTAGTTCTTTCTCTACTTACAGTGTGTGAGCAGGTTCTTTGGAGTCAAGGTTGCAGCATTGTTCTTTTGGTGTGAAAATCAATATATACATGTGGAGAAGAACAGAAAGAAGTGCCACTATGAAACCATTGCCTGAATGACATTGGACACCAATCTACTTACCTGTTCTATCTCAGTGATTTAGAATGTGTTGAACCCATTAGGTCAGCATTAACTAAGCAATACGCATTCAGAAAGAGGACAGCAATGTCCCTGTGTTTCTCTCATAGGTTTTGTGCAATTGTGAGATGCAGCAGTTCCTATGCTGAATGTCACAAGTTACCAGGGGAGCGGATACTTAAGTTACATTTTGTGTGGTTTGTAAAATCCCTGTCTATTTTTATTTTTGTTTTTTGTCTCCTCTCAGGGAGATTTCCTTCCACTTCCTGTTTCAGAAGCGCAACGGGAAGTAAGAGGCGATCTTTCCAAACCGAGCAGAAATCCCCTCTTAGCTGTCACCGGAAAAGATGATGTTTGTTTGTTTGGCTTACCAATCACTTGTGTACTGCAGACAACGGTTAGCAGGACTTACAGGATAAATCCACCTTTGGGAACATGTTACATGATTCACCCGTTTTTAGGGTGGAACATATAATATGTTCCCATAGCTGCAGCTGCTCCCGCTGCCCCCCCTCCCTCTGACAGATAGTGCGGGAAAACTTCTTCCTGTATCATCTGTGAGATTTAAAAACAGCGTGGCCGTGTGGGGCTCCGCCCACACAGATGCGCCATTCATTCATGGACTTCCATGAATGAATGATCTGCAAGTCCCGACAGCCTTAGCGGTTGTGGGTTTGTAGTTTTCAATGAACTACCACAGCACTGTGGAGCACTGTGGTAGTTCATTGAAGCTTCCTGTCAGAATATATTTTTACATTCCGTATGGCAAGCACATATTCTGACAGCTCTGCAGGAGACCTGCATGGCATCAGCCATCTACTGATTGCTGGTGCAATGCTTTACAGGATCCTTTGGACAAGAATAATAAATGCACATTTTAAAATGTGCATTTGTTATTTTTGTGCAAAAGTTGAACTTATCCTTTAAGGTAACTTTCACATTTGCCCATTCTCTGAAAAGTGTTCTGCGGTGGATTGCTTTTCAGAGTGTGGCTAAACAACAGCTGTCAGACATTCAGTCAGTGATCCTGCCACCTCCTGAATGCCTTGTTTTTTCTTTGTTGTTTTTTTTTTTATTTTTGCCTAACCGCAATGTTCAGGGGGACTAATGTGCTGCAACCTCAAGTCAGGTGTTTGGCTCGCATTTGTGACATGGCCCTAATGCTTTGAATGGTCGACCTGACAGGTGCTGCTGCCTGTCAACCAGACATGCCATGTGAAACTTGCTGCATAGCAGTGCGGTCACTGTATTTAACAGTCTCCTCCACCTTTAGTAAGGTAATCAGGGGCAATAAAACTGTGGCTCAGCTGCCTGCTTTTAACCCCCCCCTCTTCACCTATCGCCTTTGTGAAAGTGGTATAATAGTGAATTTAAAGTGGTATTAAACCCAAAAGCAAACATTTATTATATTGCAGCTTGCCATTCCTTATATGTGATGGCTGCATTCCTTTTCTTTTTTTTAGTCTTTCTTCTATTTTCATCTGGTCATCCTGTCAGTAAAGTTGTTGTTTTTCAAAAGAATCAGATCTCCAGCAGAATGTATAAGTTACAGAGGTTAGACAAACCATTTACCAATGACATGGGTGCTTGCAGTGATCAGCTTTTATTTATGTAAAACCTTTATCCCAAAAAGAAAAAGACTGTTTTCTGTAACTGCTTATAAAGTGTTAGCTGGAGTTTGGCTTGAATGTGTTGGTGTATCTAAATCTGCTAGTAGATCTAACACTCCCCCCCCCCCCCCCCCAACTGACAATGCTGCTGTCAAAAGGTGTACCCTGTGTTCCTTCATCCAGAATGAAGGCAATCTAATATAGGTAGTGTTTTACTGTCCAGATCACCAGGCGAAAACAGCCTAAGAAAAGAAAACTGATGCAGCCATTTAATTCTTCCATGTGAGGACACAGAATGCCACAGAGACCAGCCACATTCTACTCAAAACCAAAAGATAAAGTTTTGGCTTTACATACACTTTAAACATTTCTGACTATTGTATTTGCCTAAAGCTCAGAAATCTAAACATATATTCTATGTGATATATGTCAAAGTGTTACTTTGTGACGTGATATTAAGAAGTGTTACATTTTTCTTTCAAATTGTGTTCCCTTCACATTTGAGGAGGGTTTTTCTTTTTTTAAAGTGTAGTTTTTGCAGACCTTTCACTTCCTGTGGTTACTTCTGCTACACACTGCTATAATAGAGGTGGTTAGTCTTGAACCGACACAGAGGAGCTTGCACGACTGCTCTAGGTTGAGATGAGCTGTTTGCCACAACTGCATCTTTAGCAGATTTCACTGACTTTTCAGCACCAGCCACCACTCGAGGTTCCCCCAACTTATCCTATGTTGGAATGGATGAGAATCAATCTGTGCAAGGAGCCAACCGGAATGTTTGCAGCCTTCAGGCTGATTTTCAGTATGGATTTTTCACAGTTACATACAGCCTGGTGTTTATATTGGGCCTACCGGGCAATATCCTTGCCTTGTACTTCCTGACTCGGCGCCAGCAGAGAGCACGGAGCTCCAACATCTATTTTGTTAATTTGTCTGCTGTGGACTTTGTTTTTATATGCCTACTACCTTTTCGGATTTATTACCACAATGCTGGAAACAACTGGGTGTTAGGTGACATAGCTTGCCGAATTATGGGCACTCTTTTCTATGCCAACATCTACTTGAGCATTGGCTTCTTTACCAGTATATGCCTGGACAGGTATCTTGCAGTTGTTCACCCAGTGATATTCCTAAGGCTCAAGTCTAGTTGCTGCCCGCTAGTACTGACCATTATCATTTGGATGGTCTGCGGTGCCATTGTACTGCCATTAATCTTGGGAGGTCCACTGGACAATGTGCCGGAAAATAGCACACGGACGTCTTGTTTTGAAGGCTTCTCCCCAACACTGTGGCAAAATCGACTTGTTTCCTACAATGTCTGTGCCTTGATCTTCGGCTGTCTGGTACCCTTTACAGTTATTGGAGTGGTCTTTCCAGTATTGGCACGAAAAGTATGCCAAATCAAATCAAGCATTCATCGAAAAGTGGCCATGAGGATCATAGGATTTGTTTTTGTCGTTTCTCTGCTTTGCTTCCTACCCTACCATGTCACCCATCTCCTGTATTTCCTCATGAGAATGGACATCATTAACACTTGCGCTGCCAGCCAATATATCTATAAGGTACGGAGAATCACTTTGGCCTTAGTAAGCCTCAACAGCTGCTTGAACCCCATTCTCTACTTAATTCCATACTTAAGTCGTGGAGTTCATTTGCCAACCTTACCTGTTGCTAGAAAGGAATATGTCCTTAATGATCTCACAGCTAAGCACAAAACACCCCCTGTGGTCTCTTCTCCCACTCGTTTACCAAACCACAAGCAGTCTAGTGTCACTATCTTGGATGCAAAAGTCGAGTGGTCAGTACTGTAAACTTGCAATTCCAATATTATGCCTGGACTCGCTGGGACTAAGAGCACTTGTACTGTTGTGTTTGCCTTTTTTTTGGTCTATATCCCACTGAATTGATTTCTTCCTATTTGTTGTCCTGTTCATTTAAATTATCTGTGTGATACTATTACCTTTTATTCGTTAAATGATTTTGTTTATATAGGTTATTTAATAGTATAAAGTTCAATTACCCTTGACAGCTAAGAAAAATGAATCTGTCACTGATGTGGCTACAGTTAATGGAATGTAAATTGGTTTTAATGGGTTGCAGCACTTTGCAAAACACAATTGCTCTTTGCACTTAATAATTGTGATTAGACACTTTGTTTTATTACTTTAATGTGCACTTGTTGTCAATTGTTCTATTATCAAGTCAAAGCTAAACACAACCTCTGCGATGAATACACTTAAAGTACAACTGTAAGCAGGCTATAAATATAAAAATATGTAAAAAAAAATCTTAAGCCGCAAATAAGCTTTAAAATAAGCCCTCACTGATCTCTCTAGCCACAGACACTGTGCAGTAATTCATCCAATTTTAGCAGCTCAGCTTTCTTTTCTTTCTGTCAAAATGCTACTTCTAGCCCTCACACTGCAGTGGTTTGTACTGGCCGAGCTGAGTAACATCCATACCCCTGTATTTTTTACTTTTGAATACAGCTGGATAGAGGTAAATTTTTTGTTCTGTGATTTTCCTTTTCTTTCTGTCCCTGCGATGGCTCGACAACAAATCAGTGGAGTGGTTGTCACCAGGAGAAGGTGGCATTGACACAATAAAAACAATGTCAGAACTCAACTCTCCTAAAATTGTGTTTTTAGTAATGCCTCTGTTGGGAGATTTCTAATCACTTCTTGTCTTGATAGGATATGAAGGAAAATCTCCCCCAAGAGAGGCACAGTAATAAAATCCTGCCAAAGACTGTAATCCTTTATCGCTTGCTTAAAAATTAAATTAAACTTTTTGGCTGGAATTGGGCTTCAAGAGTTCCAGAAATACAACGTATGCTTATTTTGTTCTCCATTCCTGTAGAGCTCATGCAATCAGGGCTTTATGTGATTTGACCTGGGTGCCCAAAGTATTTCATGTAGTTATATATAAGAATGACACTCTACAGTATAGGAACCTATAGGGATCTGGTGCTACAGCATACAGCAGTGTTTGCATAGCCCTATTAAAGTATAACTAAACTTTTTTTTTTTAGTTTTGGATATGGAGTGCAGAGGGATTAGAACACTTTTCAGTTTGTATTGCTGTCTGTGTCCCCATTATGGAGATTCACCTCTATTTGTCCTGTTTACTGTTATCACTGAGAGTGAAAGTAAAAGAAAATTCCAAATTTTGGGTTGTCCCCAAGGAATTCTTTTAATTTGCTGGGATTTTCTCTCACTTCCTATTTGGGACAGGAAGTAAAGGGAAATCACCACAATGGGACTCAGATGGTGAAAAAAAATCTGACGGGTTATAACCCTCCCTTGCTCTATCCAAATTGAAATAAAACATTTTGCCTATAATTCTACTTTAAATGGCCTGCCCAGTTATAACAGCCAAATTTTGTTTTATACCCTCTGGCAAGTGTTATCTTATTTCAGAATAATCATTTTTACTGTTAATGCTCTGCATATGCATAAATGTTTTCTGCTACTCACATGTATATTTTGTTAATTTAAAATATTCATTTTTTACCAGAAGGTTAAACTGTTTGGCATTTATTTTAAAGGGCAGGCATGTCCCCTGAACTTGTAATATGTACTCCTACAGCAAAGGTGTCAAGCTCCAATAAAAACAGGGAGCCCAATTAGAAATAATTTACCTTAATCTGAGTATTGTTTAATCCACAACAGCCAGAATTCAGTGTGGTATATCTGAGGCACTGTGAGTTGAAGGATGTGCTGTGTAACCTCCTCTCTTTATTTTCTTTTACAATGGAGTTTATTGATAGTATCAAGTCATCAGATAAATCCAAAGATAGAAATAACAGTGAAGAGGAAATAAACATACAGTTCCTCTAGTTAACATAAAGCATAATAAATGCATTGAGTTACAGAAGCAAACAAGAAATGTGATTACAATATGTATTGAATTATAAGATAAATAACAAAGTGCAGTATTGATTAGCATGTGAAGGTCTTTGATTCATTGGTTTGAATCCGTAGGTAGACATGAAAACAGCATGTAAAGTGTTATGCATAACCCTATGGGAGAAGTGTGGATGCACCAATCCTGTGGGCCCAGAAAGGGTCCTGCAATTATACAAAACACTTCAGGTTCCAAAAAAAAATCATGTTCAGTTCAATTACAGAATGAAAAAGAAGAGCAGAGGAGAAGAAAGAAAAGGTTAAGGGAAAGAAAAAAGGGTCCCGGGAAATCACAGTAGAAGGTCGCTAAAACGACAGAAGGGCATTGTCAAATCTAGATGGCTGGGCTATGTTAACCATTTGCCGCCCGGCCTATAGCCGTTTGGCGGCTGCAAAAATGCATTACCTTTCCGGGGTGTACGCCATTTGGCGTCCTCCCGCACATGCGCAGTTCGTGCGGTTGCAGAGCCGCGCAGTGGCGTGATCTGTCACCAGCCGTACACCTCGGACACGGCCGATGACAGATTCTGAATACCGGCCCCCTTTGCTGGTACCATGTGACCTGCTGTGACCAATCACAGCAGGTCACATGACAGTTGTATACAATGGCTGGCTTCATTCATGCCATCCATTGTATACTAGTGTCTAGCTTTGAATGGTCACAGCAGATCACATGCACATGTCATGTGATTAGCTGTGGCCAAATCACAGCTAAGCACAAAAAAAAAAAAACCTGATTGAATCGATGTCATTCAAGTAAATGCTTGCTTATAGCAAAGTAATTCTTTGCTATAAGCAAAATGTGTACAAAAAAAAAAAATACTGATCACTTCCCCAAAGTAGTACAATGTTACTATGGTAACGTACTACTTTGATCATAGTAAAATATGAAAAAAAATCTTTAAAAAAATGTAATAAAAAATAATAATAAAAAAAAATATATATATTTTTTTCATACTGTCACCAGTCACTGTCCCTGTTCACTGCCATGCCAGTTATATGATGACGCTGTACTACATTGGTGACAGTATGTAAAAAAAAAAATAGTGAAAATAATTTTTTTAATTTTTTCATTTTCCGAAAAATTATGACAAAAAAAATACAACTTCAAAAAACTCGCCATGCCTCTTATGAAGTACGTCGGACTGTCTACTTTACAAAAAGGGGTCATTTGGGGGATATCTGTACTGTTCTGACATTCTTGGACCTCAATAAATTAGATTGGCTGTCAGTACTTCAGGATTGATCAATATTCAGATCTATACCATAGTTTGTGAACTCTATAACTTTCCTACAAACTAAATAATAAATACTAATTTGGGTTATTTTCACCAAAGACATGTAGCAGAATACATCTTGGCCTAAATTTATGAAGAACAATTATTTATTTGTAAACTTTTATAACAGAAACAAAGAAAAACGTGTTTTTTTTTCAAAATTTTTGGTCTTTTTTTGTTAATTTAGCAAAAAATAAAAACCCCGGCAGTGATTAAATACCACCAAAAGAAAGCTCTAGTTGTGTGAAGAAAATGCTAAAATTTTAGTTTGGGTACAATGTTGTATGACTGCGCAATTGTCATTCAAAATGTGAGAGCGCTGAAACCTGAAAACTGGCCTGGGCAGGAAGGTGTAAAATTGCCCGGTATTGAATTGGTTAATCTAGGGTTGCCAAATCCGGAGGAACTTGTCATGTGTGTCTAGCAGTATAGCTGTTAACTTCTCATTAACCAATATAAAGTTTACCTGATTTTTGACTGCTTCAAAACTGAGGAGTGGGGTCTTCCATGCTTTCACAATTGTCAATTGGGGGCAGTGAATAAATGTGATGCCAATTGTCACTCGGGGTAGAGTAGATCTTCTATTGGTTTAAATAATAGCGCCTCATAGGGGTTGCGTTTAATATTTGCCTGAAGCATAGTATGAAGAAGGGCATAGACCCTGACCCAGAGTCTGCATACCTTGGGACAGGACCACCAAATGTGGGCCATGGTGCTAATCTGTTGGCAACCCTGAAAACAATTCAGTGACTAAGATGGGATGAAATGGGCCAGTTGAGCTGGTGGATAGTACCACCTATAGAGCAATTTATAGGCATTTTCTAAAATAAGAACATTTTTCGAGCACTTGGATAGTGCTTGGGTCATGATCTGCCAGTCCTGCTGGTCAAGTCGGCCCCCTAGTTCAGTTTGCCAATTTTGACAGTTTGACAATGCTCCTCCAGTGCTGGTTAAATGACTAAAAGCCTAGATTTTTAGTCCGCTCGTCTTTGCTGATAGTGAAGGCTAGTTGAGTTGAACTCTGGCCCTTCTTTCAACAAAGTCAATGACCATTTGGTTTAGAATTTTGTTCACATAGCCAGCACTGAAGGGAGCCTGAGACCGCATTTTCTCTAGGAAAAGTCAGTATTTCAGCCCTTATGTCGCTTTATATTTAAACCTCTCAGCAGGTCTGTTAACATGTGAGTACATTTTGACTTTAAGGGTGGAATATGGGTTTTGTTTTGTTAAGAAACATTTGGAGGATATTTATTCATCTTTATAGCTGATGAAGAAGGGAAAGAGTAACATTAATGACAAAATGATCTTTCCTCCATGGTCACCAGACCGTCAAGAACTTGAAGGCTGCATGCTGACCACCACTAAACTACACAGGTACATTTATTACTACTTACAAATGTGTAACAGCAAAATTTGGATTATTGACCTGTCTTTCTTAGGCTGCTGGGTGACTAGAAAATGTTTATATCTGTTTATTTAAACCCTTTGAGAATAGATGCAATATCTTGAACAGTTTAGATAGTCTCATTCAATAAGAACCGACCTGAGTGACTGTCAGCAACTGGTCAGATTTCAGTTTATTGGAGGCCGATCTGATTTTTTTTATTGTAAAGTCTTTAAATATATGGATATCATATCTCAATAAGGGGAAAGGTGGTATATGTTCATAACACAGGATTAGATTAGAAGATACAGTGAAACAAACAGGCGCAACATTGAGTAAATAAGGATAATCTGAAACTAGGTAGTAAAATATTTGTAATACCAATGGTGTTTTTGGTAGTGGAGGAAATAAGTTGGGAATAATTGTCTACTGTAAGGTTGGTTCTATGGAGAGGTCTAAATTTAATTGTCTGTTGTGAGGTCTTGCCAATGATGGTACACATTGCATAGGGATTCTGAAGCTCTTTGTCCCATTGTCACCCATTGTTTATGGGTGACAATGGGACAAAGTCAAAGTCTACAATCTTGGCTAGGTGTGTCACTTGGTAGTACTTAATGGGGTCTGGGAAGCCTATATTTCCTTGTAGTTTGGGATAAGAGAGAAGCCTGTAATTCATCCTGGATGGTTTATTCTCCCTCACAGTTGTGCAAATTCTCTACTCAACTGTGTTAAGAAATGCAGTCAGGATTCTTATTGGAAATTTGGAGAAGGTACAGTAGGTGAAGAGGATGGACATTTTAAGAATTGCATGTCCCCCAACCAAGTAATGGTATCTTTGGTCTCTGTATTTCTGTTTTTATGGCTTGCAGGAGAGGGGGTGTTAACTTTAAAGAGATCTGAGGTAAAGGGACTGATTTTTTCTTTATCAAGTGATACATTTGTCTGAAGAAAAAGGACGGTTTAACGTTATGCAGGCGGTGACTTGGGAAAGATTTATTTAGAGCCTGTGACTTCTGTAGGTTCATTTTACAGTTGGAAAGCCGACTGTATCTGGCCAATTCTGCTAGTAAATTTGGGAGGATGGGTTCTGGTTAGTGACAAAAACATCAAATCATCAGCATTTGCCACCACTTTGTGATGGGCTACTATGGTGGGTAGTCCAGTGAAGTTTGGGTTTTACACTGATATGTCTAAGGAGGGGATCTAGAGTTGATATAAAAGTCAACAGCAAGAGGGGACAGCCCGGTCTCCTTCCTTCCTTCAGCATGAAGAAACTTGAAAGGGATTATTTAACTCTGACCTCTGTTGTAGCATCAGAATAGATTGCATTTATCTACTGATTCATGTTGCTGTTATAGTCTGTATGCTCTAATGTGATTTTGAGGAAGAGACCATTAACAATGTCAAAGGCCCTTTCTGCTTCTGTGGATAGTAGATACACAGGGATATTATATAGTCTAGCAAAATGTATGCTGTAGATTATCTTTGTTGTGTTGTCTTTGGCTTTTCTGCCTGGGGTAAAGCCCAGCAGGTCTAAGTAAATGATTGAGGGGGAGTGTGGTAGGAGTTGAGTAGGAGGGATTTTGGAAAAATATCTTAAAGTGCAACTTCACCCAAAAAGGGAATTTCCGTTTAAACACCCCCCTCTCACCTTTGGATGTTTAATTTTTTCAGGGAGTGGGTACTTAGTTTTTAACGTGAACTGTTAGGATAATTCAGTTGGTTGCAGGCTGATTGGTAAGTTGGGAATAATTGCCAGATTGGTGAGCTGGGAGTTTTGTTTGACATGCATCGCTCTTCCATGTGCTCCTTGCTGTAGAGGTCAGTTATAGGTTGGGGCAGTTGCATTTGTATTGTTGATATATTGGTGAGAGGACACACTGGACACCTTTGCTTGACTCTTTCGCACAGGCAGTGTTTGTTCCAATCAGCAGGGGATCTATGAACCAACCTGACACTGAACTGGAGCCAAATGGTATGGATGTCACTTTTCTGATATCCATGTTCGTTTAGTCTTTTCCTGATGGAGCCATAATGGCCCATGTTAGTTCTATGGGCAGGCAGATAGAAATGGACATGTCTGTTTACATCCTATTCCCTCTCAACCCTCATGTTTAGGACTAAAAAAACAGAAAAGAACAAACACCTTTCTGTTTCTTTGATTTGGACCTACTTGGACTTCAGCCGGCCATACACGGGTCGAATTCCGAAAGAATTTTCTTCAAAAATTGGAAATCTTGTGCGTTTTGCAGTCAGATTGTGCTACCATTGATTTTGAAATTCGACCAACCAAGCCTTCAATTTCACCTCATTTTGTTACAGAAAATTAATTTTGTGGCTAAGAATATTCTTTTCTTTCCAGGTCACAGCATATGTGCATTTCTTTTTTGATTCTATTTCTTTCACAATTCTCCCATCATTGATTAGAAATTCATTCGTTTTTCAAAAAATTTCCAACATGCCTGATCACTCAGATTCAATGACTGTATGAAAATCGGCTGTGTTGCAGCCCACTAATGGTGTGAATTATTTCAGAATTCGACCCACGCATGGCTGGTTTTAGAGGTAGTCGGATGTTAATGAATGCACATCTGTTCAAATCCACCTGAAAAACTGGCAGGTGGATCTTATTGGATCACCTGTGTAAATGGGGATTTAATTGCCAACAGTGTATAACAAAAACTATAATCCATAATAGATTAGGCAGTCTAGGAATAAATCCAATAAAAGAGAATAGTTCATTAATTAGGAAGAATCCCACACCTTTTCCATGTTGATATGCATATGAAGAGAGGTGTACTCTTGTAAATGCTAAAAAACATGAAACTCACATTGCAGAGCGTGCAGTGTAGTATCCTCTTTAATGAAAAACAAATCAACGTATCAAACTTACAAAGGAAGCCTTGTAGAGAGCCTGATACCAGCTGCTTGAGGCCACTACTACTGTGAAATGGCAGGGTAGAGTAGTGAGAGCCAACGTTAGTCTACATGTTGTCCTGTGGCTTTTCTCAACCCATGTTTGACTTGTCAGAGTGCTCCACCTGCTGCTAGGGGAGCTAACAACTTGCTGTCACTAGGGATGCATTTCGGGATGTTTTACTTCCTCGGGCCTTGCTTGCTAACTCGGCGCCCCCAGTACTGTGACTGCACTGTCATTGACAGCTGGCAGGACAGACTACTGATCACTTTGACAGTCAATCACAGTGACCACGTGACCCAGAAGCCCATGCTATGCCTCTGTCTGGCTCAAAAGGGCTAACCAGGGCCATAATTGGGTAGATGTACAAAAAGACCTGCATCCTTTACTTCTGTTACTTTTTAATTCATCTGGACCCTAGAAAATGTTTATAGTCAATGAAAGGAATATACTAAAACAGAGGACATTTACTTATTTTTGTGAAAGAAGTAAACCAAAGTAAACATTTCTTTGCAAAGAATACCCAATCGTGTGAAAGGCAAATGGAAAAGAAAGGATTTTACTCACATGATTAGATGATTGCACAGCTTAACCTCATTCACTAAACCAGCGTTTTTCAACCACTGTGCCGCGGCACACTAGTGTGCCGTGAGATATTGTCTGGTGTGCTGTGGGAAAAATTGCAATTTCATCCGTAACATGTGGCCTCGGCTCACAAATAGAGCAATCATTAGAACAGCAATGGGCAAACTACGGCCCGGCGGACCTTTTAATCCGGCCCGCGGAGTGTGATACTGTCAGGATGATCTGTCCCCCTCGACGTATCTGCGCATGTGCCGGAGATCGCCGATCGGCTGCTAATGCCTGAAACTGGCACATGCGCAGATACGTCGAGGGGGACAGATCCTCATAGGAGACAGATTTTCATGCTACACCGGAACGGCGAGAGGAACGCGCAGAGCAAAGGTAAGTGAATTGACACAGGGGGGGCTTGGGGACTTAATATGGGGGATGAATTAATATGGGGGATGAATTACTATGGGGGATGAATTACTATATGGGGGATGAATTACTATGGGGGATGAATTACTATAGGGGGAGTGAATTACTATGGGGGATGAATTACTATATGGGGGATGAATTACTATGGGGGATTAATTACTATAGGGGGGATGAATTACTATGGGGGATGAATTACTATGGGGGATGAATTACTATATGGGGGATGAATTACTATATGGGGGATGAATTACTATAGGGGGGATGAATTACTATAGGGGGGATGAATTACTATAGGGGGGGTGAATTACTATATGGGGGGTGAATTACTATGGGGGATGAATTACTATGGGGGATGAATTACTATGGGGGATGAATTACTATGGGGGATGAATTACTATATGGGGGATTAATTACTATGGGGGATGAATTACTATATGGGGGATTAATTACTATGGGGGATGAATTACTATATGGGGGATGGATTACTATGGGGGATGAATTACTATATGGGGGATTAATTACTATATGGGGGATTAATTACTATGGGGGATGAATTACTATGGGGGATGAATTACTATATGGGGGATTAATTACTATGCTTACTATGGGGGAATATTACTATACTTACTATGGATGACACATACACATCATTCATCTACTCTTGGTCCGGCCCCCGGGTCCAATTATAAAATACTTTATTATTTCATAATAAAGTAATTATAAAATAATTTCTTTGTGTTTGATTCCTATTCAAGAGAATTACTTTATATATAGTCAATATAGGCACAGAGGTAAATTTTTTTAACATTTTCTAATGGTGGTGTGCCTCGTGATTTTTTTCATGAAAAAAGTGTGCCTTTGCACAAAAAAGGTTGAAAAACACTGCACTAAACTAACGGAACTTCACTTTGCAAAGTGTATTTTTAACTTTCAGAAGGAGGTCAGAAACTTCAGCCCACATACTGCTTTCAGGAAAGGTTGATTAACACATCTGTGCCTCTTCATGTGTAAGCTTGTCTGACTGCATGACTTTTATGGAGAAGTATTGACTTTTATGGAGATGTCAGCCTGAGGATTCCTGTGAATGCTGGGACAGAATGTCAATATTCAAATGCGTTTGATCACAATGGTCATGATAATAAAGCTGAAATTTAGGTGTGGCAGTTTTGACATAGTTACATTGGTCCAGCTTAGCCCATACCTGTGGGGATCCCTGGAAATCTTCTCTAGCTCCCAGCACCCGTGCTGTGGAGCTGCCCTGCTGTATACTGAACACAGAAGGTTGCTGGCTTGTCAAGGTGCCATTTTCTAATGAATGTTAAATGTTCTCTGATTCGGCAAGGTGAAGAGGTGGGATGGTGACATCATGATCCCCACCTTGTCCAATTGGAGAACACTGTGCATTCTTTGAGAAAATGCAAAGGGAACCTGAATGGCACCCGTGCCGAATGAGCGACCTCCTGTGTTCACTAAGCAGGAAAGTTGCTTGACACGGGACTAGAGGCTAGGTGCGATCACTGTAGTAGTGGTGCCTACTACAGTGATTTTTCAGGTTCCCCAGAGATCCCACAGGTATGATACATACACTCTTACATTAATCTACTTTACCAACCACTCAGTGTCTGTCACCCCTCTGCCATTCCTCTGCCAATCCCATCACTGGCTTCTGATTGTGCAGCGAATTAAATTAAAAATACTAACAACAACATACAAAGTTATTCACAACTCTGCCCTGAGCTACATCACCAATCTTGTCTCCAAGTGTCTTCCAAACCGTCCTTTCCTCTCATTATCTCCTGCTCTCAAGCTCCCTTGTCTCCTCCTCCCGTGCTTGTCTCCAGGATTTTGCCAGAGCCTCTCCCATCCTCTGGAACACTCTACCTCAATCTGTCCAGCTATCCCCCATTCTGGCTGCCTTTAGGCAATCCCTGAAAACTCATCTCTTCGGGAAAGCTTATCACGGCTCCAACTAGACATTTATCACTTCCATCGGCTCATCCCCCACACTTTTATCCTTTTTTACCACCTGCCGTATGCTATTAGATTGTAAACTCTTATGAGCAGGGCCCTCTTAATCCTCTTGTTTTCATTGTTTTGTAACTGTACTATTTCCCTTTATATTATAAGTGTGCAAACTGTTGGTGCTATATAAATCCTGTATAATAATAATTAGTCCAAGCTGGGTCAATGTAACTATGGAAAAATTGCTATATCTAAATTCCAACTGTAAGGTTTAAGTAAACTCCAATAATAAACGTATCTTAGTACTCTCTTTTGGACTGTTAAATATACAATTGAAGGCTTGAAATTTAAAAAAAAAAAAGCCTAATGATCCTGCCAGAAATCAAGTGATGTCCTACTGTGTTCTTTCAATCAGTGTTTTCAGCGCTGCCCTATTCATCTTTGAGGCGAGGGGGAGGTGTTCTGTTCTTAGAGTGACAACACTGCTTTTTCATACAATACAATGAGTGAGTATTGTCACCTTAACAAAGAAAGTAATCTACACAAGATACAGTCCACACAGAGTGCTAAAATCATGTTTTTTTCCCCAGATTGTACAGTACAACATCACACAGGCAAAGTATTCATACACCATATGTTATAGGCTTATACCTTTTGGTGACTGTACATTGGGAAGCTTTTGAGGACATCCTCGGTTTTTGGCTAGTGTCTGTAAGTGATGGAACTCTTTCCTTCCCGGAGAAACCAGCTTCACTACTTTTTCTTTTTTTATTTTCCTATAATTAATTAATCAACCTTTTCAATGTTCTCAAGATTACAGAAACAGTATATTGAGATCAATGCAACCTTGGTAAAATTTTGGTAGCCATACCCGGGCCCCATGCTGTGGGGATGGCCTGTAATGTTGCTTCAGGCATTGGATTCTGTGTTGGGTTCTCACCTTAGCACTTGGTGCAATGTATTGTTAGTTGCAGGGTGCTATACAGATCTAGGATTGTGGTCCATTGCTGTTCTTGAAGACCTCTGAGTTACTGCGTACTTCTACCAGACACGCTTACACCTTCTCCCACACTCTACTACATGGCAATACCCAGAATTGTAGCTATAGTGGAGATCATGTGAAAGGGAGACAACTCTAAACAGTAGGTGAACATTTGTTCTGCCGAAGGCCTACACAACATTCCACCTCATAGTGATGATGTGTCCCTTGCATTGGAGCAGGAACTGATCTTAACACCGTTCTCTGCATCAGATTTTAGCTCTGTTTTAGGCATGCAACAAGCATCCTATTTGGCAAGCAGTACTTTCTGCATCTACAGTATGTCGCAATTTATCAGATTATGACCTTAATTTAGGCATCTTTGTCCAGAGCTCAAAAAGTCCCCCTCTTCTCCTTCTTCCTTTTCTCAACCAGAATCTGATCCTGATATACAGTATGCATCCTAGAGGATGCTGAATCAGAGGAGAATGAAGAGAACAGAGAGGCAGTGTTGGAGGAAGGTGCAAAGGATTTCTATTCCCCACACTGTCATTATATTGAAGAGGGAGCTTCTGGGGCTTGGCCACGCAGCTGATGTGAGATGACACTGATCTCCCTACTGCCCCTGAAATCCGCTTACTCAACAGCTTTCTAGACTTACAAGAGCGGCTCTTCACCGCTTTCCACTCTTTTCAACACCTGCTCTCCCTCCCCGATCCACCTCGAAGAAGCACCAGGGTGAAGAACAGAGAGGAGAGTGAAGAGACAGATCGGAGCATCCAAGATGGCGCTGTCCCGCTCCCTCCTCATGCTCATCAGTGGGACAGAAGTCAGGATTGGCTGCAAAACTGGAGCACTTTGGAGGAGTCCCAGCGGACCGTTCCCCCTCCCCAATTGCTTCCCCTTCTGCCAAAAAAGAGTTGCCATGGTCTGGTGAGTCTGATACAGCTACACACACAGCAGCTCATGTGGGGGTGAGAGGAGAACAGCCTATGGCTGAGGGGGGAGACTGGGATTCTCAATCCCCAGCCATTACACCTGCTTTCACTCCTGAGCCTACCAGCAAACATGTATTCATGGCTGTGCAGAGCTGTAATTATTCTCTGGCCATGCTTATTGTTCAATTTCAACACTTGAGGGAAGATATGTCCTTTATTCGCCATGATGTACAGAAAGTGCGGGAGCGCACTTCAGCTTTGGAAGGAAGGGTTAGTTCCATAGAGGATGAATTGGGTCCAGCTAAAAGGGACATCTCAGCCACTAACCTAGCTGTTAAACGACATGCTAACCCTATAGATGATATGGACAACTAAGACTGTGACTGAGGAGGAATAGTGCAGGGATCCTGTGTCTGCCTCAAAAAATTGAAGGGAGGAATCTGACGGCATACATAGAGCTCTGGCTGCTAGACACCTTTGATAAGAAAAATCTCACACAGTTGTTTGCAGTAGAAAGGGTGCACCGTATTCTTGCTCGTCCACTCCCTCCAGGTAATAACCCCATCCTTTCTTCCTGAAGCTACAATGCTACAAGGATCAGGATAACATTCTCTCTATGGCTCACACTAAGGGGCCTATTGAAATAAATAGCTCAAAAATTTCCTTCTTTCCAGATTTCTCATTGGGAGTACAGCAGTTGCAAGCCCAGTATGATGATCTGAAACACGGGCTCCGCGTGGTGCAAATCCCATATGCCATGCTATACCCAGCAAAGTTGTGCATTGTGGCAAAAGGTGAGATCCACATTTTTGACACCCCCAAGAGCGCAGCCCAATGGCTGGATCGCAATGAACAGCACTTGTCAAGATCTTGAATGCCCTCTTGAGCCTAAGATGCCGTTATTCTACTGAAGTTATTGTACTTGAGTGAGAAGTCTACTTCAACTTCTGCATAAGGCGGATCTGGTTGTTGGATTATTTTTGTCTTTACTCCTGTCAACAGCAGGTGACTGTTGGTTCATACACACATATGGCCTTGGTACTTCTTCTTTCCCACCTAGAGGCTCCTGCGGGACTTGAAATTGGTTTCTATTTTTTTTACTTTCTTGTTTTGCAGATTATGCAGTTTTTGATGTTTTTGGGAATAATTCATCCTCTGGTATTGGCGACCGTGAAGAATAATGACCAGTGCTACTACTCTCCTGCATACTTGCAGTTACCTGACACAATTTCATTTGGTGTATGCAAGGGGGGTTATTATCCTGATCTCCTCCAAGGTTAATTTCTCCTGTCAAAAATCTATTATTGATTAAAGGGGAAGATATCATTTTCTGCTGTGCAAAATTTATACTTACTCCTTCTGGTTGGGCAGTGTGCATGTGCCTTACAACAGTGAGGTAATACAAGTGGTCTTGCAATTGCTGGCTGATAACCCAGGGATTCCCTTTCTGGTGGTAAGGGATTACAATGCAGTTTGTGACCCAAGTATGGATAGATTCCCTCCAGGAAATCAGACCTCTACTCCATTTTCATGACAGATTTCCAAAATTGGTCTTAGAAATTTATGGAGGCTGTGTAACCCTTCCTCTGCACAATGTCATTGCTCTAGTTTTTACCAGTCTCTATCCAGGATAGATATAGCATTGGGTACTGATTCTATTCTGACCTGTATTGCGGATGCTTCATATAAGGCCAGGGGATTATCAGAACATTCTCCACTAGTCATAAGATCTTACCCACCCGACCCTATAAACCAGTGGTCTCCAAACTGTGGCCCTGGGGCCAGATGTGGCCCATGCCTGCTTATATCTGTCCCTTGGGCCCTTATTCCCCCACTGTCAGCAACAGAGGGGCATACTTCCTGCCACTGCCAACGGGGCCCTATTTCTCCCACTGAAATCAATGATGGGGCCCTATTCCTCCCACTCACAACAATGATGGGACCCTATTCCTCCCACTGACACCAATGATGGGGCACTATTCCTCCCACTGACATCAATGATGGGGCACTAGTCCTTCCACTGATACCAAAGATGGGATACTATTCCTCCCACTGACACCAATGATGGGGCACTATTCCTACCACTGATACCAATGATGGGGCACTATTCCTCCTACTGACAACAATGATGGGGCTCTATTCCTCCCACTGATACCAATGATGGGGCACTATTCCACCCACTGATACCAATAATGGGAATTTATTGCCCCTAACACCGTATTCTGCTCCTGCTGGTCACAGTACGGCCTTCCTAAAGTTTGAAGGACAGTGAACTGGCCCTTTGTGTAGACCGTTTTGAGACCCTTGCTCTAAATGCTTTACCTGGAGAGTTCATCCTTTTTGGCTGAAGACACCAGAGGGTGAATCTATCCAGAGTTCCCTTAGGGAATTTTTCACTGTTAACAAAGAGTCTGCTTCTCCTCTTGTTGTGTGGGATGCCATAAAGACTTACTTGAGAGGGTTACTGATCAAAGAGATTAGTGTATATAAAAAATTAGGTAGGGAGTGGGAAACTTTTCTGTCAGATGAATTCGTAGGACCGAAGAGCAATACTTGTCTGCACCCTCTCCCCAGTCCCTCCGGTCTTGGAAGGATGCCCAATTACTTTACAAAAAGAAGCTAAGGTGGGGAGTAAACAATTTTTTACTTGCTGCCTATATTTCGCAGATGGCGAAAATACAGGCCACCTTCTTGCAGTTATAGCTAGTTCTCAATACCAGCCAAATCATATAGCTTCTAGTACTACAGCTGCAGGAGAAATTACTCATAACCCTGTTGTTATCTCTGATACATTTCAAACATTTTACAGTTACTTATACTGTAGTAAAGTGCCCTGCGCAACATTCAATTGACTTTTTAAGCCCCCTTCGGTTCGGTCTTGACAGCAGTGGATAGGAAATTGTGCAGAGTGGTGAATGAGGCCCCTACTAATAAAGCACCAGGATTGGACGGCCTCCCATCTGAGGTCTATAAGACATTTGGGGATGTTTTGTTACCAGAACTGTTGGCAGTATTGAATTTGGCCTATGAGCTTCATCAACTTCCTGACTCCATGAATATGGCAGGTATTATTGTTCTTCCAAAACCAGGGAAGGATAGCTTGCTCCCAAAATCTTATTGACTTATCTCTCTTTTAAATTCTGATGTTAAACTGTTTGGCTAAAGTAATGGCTAATAGACTTAGCAAGGTTATGCAGAAATTGGTGTACTCTGACCAGTCAGGGTTTGTACCAACCCGCTCGACTGCCATCAACATATGCAGACTTTTCTTGAGTCAAGAATTACCTTCAGATAATATGGGAGATAGGGCCATTCTGTTATTGGACGCAGCTAAAGCTTTTGATAGTGTGGAATGGCCCTATCTCTGGATCGTATTGGACCTCTCCTTCATCTGGGAGCTCGCTTTATAAACTGGGTAAAATTACTGTACTCTGAACCTCAGGCTACAATGTTGAATAGTGGTTTCCAGTCTACCGTTTTTTATTTGCACAAAGGTACATGTGAGGGATGTCCCCTCTCCCCTCTCCTCTTTGGCGATCGAGCCTCTTGCTGAGACTCTTCACCAATCATCCTCCATTCTTGGTTTTAGACGGGGAATCAGGGAGGACAAAATTGTTCTGTATGCTGATGACACATTACTGTTTCTGTGGGACACGGTTTCAATCCTGTCTACTCTTTATGTCCACTATAACTAGATTTTGTTCCTTTTCTGGATTTATGATAAATTGGGACAAATCGGTATTACTCCCCCTGGATTCTCAAAATATAATATTGGCCCCTTGTGCTAGACAGATTGAAATTGCGCACAAATTTAAATACCTGGGAGTTTGGGTCCACCTCAACATAGAGGATTACATACGTTTTAACCTACAGCCCCTATTGGATAAATTTAAATTAAAAAGTAAAGCATGGTGCAAACTCCCCCTAACCGTTGTAGGTTGGACAATTATTAAAATGATTTGGGCCCCACAAGTGCTTTATGTATTGCACAACTCCCCTATCTGGATTAGCCAGCAATGGTTTAAAAGCATAGACTCTCTTTTTTGAGCCTTAATCTGGAAGGGTAGGAACCCTAGAATTTGCTTGCCTGTTCTACAACTGCGCAAAGATAGTGGAGTCTTTTCCGTCCCATCGGCGAGGTTATACTTTTTAGCAGTTCAGCTGCAACACTTTTCTGGCTGGGGTGTTATTAACCCTATAGATCCTATACAAGCCATACTATTTGTCTAGGGCAGGCAAATACTCCTTGGTGGCCCAGCTGGAAGCAGGGAGATTTTGGGGGTGATTCCCAATAGACCATCTTAGTTCTCTTGATCAAAGTATAGGAGAAAATGAAGAGGATCATGAGATACATGGGCATGACACATAACTTACCCTTGTGGGAGAAAGGGCGCTTGGCCGAGTTACAGAAGTTGCAGGACTTTGAGGGATGGTATGCTAAGGGCCTTCTCTTTCTCCACCAGTTATATGTTTATGATCATCTCAAATCATTCCAAGAATTACAGAGGCGATTTGGCCTCCCCCCTCAGAGGTTCTTTCAGTTCCTCCAGCTTCGGCATGCCCTATCGGTACAAGCTAAGCGGACAGGTGTCCACTCCACTCATAGATCAGCTAGCATCCTCTAACAACAGGAGCGGACTCATCTTGTCCTTATACAAATCATTATGGTACAATTCCCTCTGAAAAATTCAGCTTTATGGTAGGACAGGGTGGGCTCAGGATCTTGAATCCCTAGATGGGTAAATTTGGCAGGCTATTCTGGAACAGGTCCCTCTTGTGTCTCTTTCACTATCCCAAAGGTTATCCCAGCTTTTTATTATACATAGAGTGCACTGAACGCCACATAGGTTATATCAGTGGCGTTGCAGGTAGACTCCGGATTGCTCTTGATGTGGAGGCACCCCTGTAGACCTCCTATACATGCTCAGGAGATGTCCGAAATTAGTTAGGCATTGGTGTGATATAGTAAATATCATTAATCAAGCTTTCAAGATGCAACTATATAATGATCCACTAACATGCATTCATCCACTAACATGACTTCTGTCTCCAGACTATAATTTTTGGCTCATAAATGTATTTTAGTGGAATGGATCTCCCCATCACCTCCAACCCCTGAGATCTGGAAAGAGCATGTTAATCTCACTCTAATTAAAGTGCGACAAATTTTGTTGCAATGAGGTACCCCTCACAAATGTAATAAGCTATGGGACCCTTGGCTACAAGTTCCAGGATTAGCCCCTCTGTCCCTGTTGCTATTACAAATATTTCAGTGCTAAATAAAATATGGGTGTTTGGGTGCCCCGTTTCACTCGGATATGATGGATGCTGAGTGCCATGGACACAAGATAGTGTGACGTCATTATGTCGAGGTATGCTTACACATGACATAGGCTGTACAAGGGATCACACTTTTTGGTTTATTTTTTTGACAGTACAGTGAACATTATGTGTTTATTGTTATGCAATCTCAGGTTCTGCCCGTGCTATCATACACCATAATAATTTTGAAGATATGAGGAAGATTTCCCAAAGTTGTATGTTACTGTTTTCTGGTAATGGTTCTTTCTCTTACTCGTACACAATGCTAGATGCATAGCGTGCTGGTACTGTGCAATTTTATGATTGCTACTGTTCATCATGATCTGCTTGAGGTTTTGTATTCTATTGTTTTCCTTTTTTGTAAATTTGAAAAATCGGAATAAAAATTATTTGGAAGTGGGAGCTTCACAACGCATGCTTGCAAACATTGAAAAGCTATTGCCTCTGTATGCAAAAGCCTTGGCATTGTACAGATTGACTGCCCATGTCCCTTTAGGCACAAAGAGACCTACTAAAGCTGGATACACACTATAAGAAAATGGGAAGAAAATTCTGTATGAGAAACGATCGTTCGGTTTTGTATAGTGTGTAAACAACTTTCGACATCTGATTCAGACTTTCCAAACAAAAATTTCCAAAGGGACAAACTCCTAAAATTTTCTCGTACATGAACAGAAGGAACGATTTTCTTTAATGCGTACTGTTTTCGTATAAGAAAAATTTGATATAAAAGACTGCATGATAGAAACTATAAACAACAATAATCTATGCTGCAACTTTTCTTGTTGGTCAAGAATCTTCATACAATTAGTACCATTCTTTGGTTTGACTTGCTGTGAAGTATCAAGGAAAACTGACCAATCGTTTACCCGATTTTCTTATAGCATGTACCCAGCTTAAGCCTTGCAGAACTTTTCCTGTTCATGAGCAGGAATGTGCAGTCTGACATCTGGGTCACTTCTGAAAAGATTTTCACTGCCGCACAAATCTTTTCTGAACGCTATCCAGTGGAAACAAGCTTACAAAAAAGTGGGCTATTTCTGTGTTGACCCATCCTTCTCTGTTCTTAACAAACATCTCACTGTTCCATCTTATAAAGCTTTGCTGACAGAAAATTTGAGAAGTTTAAAAAAGCTCTCCATTTGGGCCAAGCTGGGCCGCTGGATGTGCTCTATAAACTGTATGTAGCTGAGGCTACATACAGCATACAACAGTGTTCCAGGTGTGAGGCGAGACCTTCTTGTCTCAGACTCGGAACACAATAGAATATGCCTCTGAGTGGTGCTCATCCAGTCATAGAAAGCAATGTATTCTAGCCATGAATACAAAGCTTTCTCTGGCTGAATCAGAGGTTGTGACATCATCAGCCTGCCTCTCTGACTCAGCCAATCAGAGGAAGCTCTGTATTCATTGCTAGAATACATCTCTTCCTTTGAACGGCTGAACGCCATTCAGACTTTATTGTGTTCCGGGACTGAGGCAGGAATGTCTAGGCTTACACCCAGAACACAGTGCTGTATGAAGCTTCAGCCATATACAGTTTATGCAGCACATCCAGTGCTCTCACATGTTAGTGAGGGGTATAGTTTGTTTGCGCCAGCTTGGCCCAAACAAAATGTGTAACAAAAGCTAGAGTTCGACTTTAAATAATCTAGCACAACCAGCCCTGCAACCAGCTCTTGTTGCTATTTCTGTATGTGAAATCACAGCTAACTAGGCCTGGACAATGAACAAACAACAAGACCCTGTCTTTCAGGATCATGCATTTGCATAGCCATAACAACAACTCCCATCTGGATGCTTTGGGACACATTGCAGCACCCTGTGCTCCTCTGGGACCTAAATTTTGTTATTTATTTTGTGCAAAAACCACCCATTGAACCCATCAGGGCTCTGAGGAAGAGGTACAACCTCGGAACGCGTCAAGCACCAGCAATGTAGAGGTCTACAGTCCCCCACCAGACCACCTTCAGGGGTTTTTGGACCACATTGCATCCTTTGTGACATGCTTTCCATTTGATTTTACTCTCTTGTGAGTATTATACTATTTATAAATAAATCTCATTTTTAAAGGTAATGCATTAGGGCCCTCTTTTTGTTTCCTCTATACCCATCAGGGATATTCCCTTGCTGTCTCTGGTGGCCATCACATCTGTTAGATGTACCTTAAAACTGGCAGCTCTGTCCTATAAACAGCCATTCTCATACTTCACAATGACAAGTTGGTATCATGCCGTATACCATCCTTTCTTCCTAAGATGGTTTCATTGTTCCAACTCAGTGACAACATTGTTCTGACATCCTTGTGCCCTGCTCCTTTGCATCCATAGGAAGTCTCTTTACATTATCTGGATGTTGTCAGAGCCATTGGAGTGCACCTAAAAGCTACTGCTACCATAAGACAAACAGGTTCTCTGTTTGTCTGTTCCCCAGGCCCTCTCAAGGGACACACCGCTTCTAAATCAACCATTGCTAAGTGGATAAGAAATTTTATTACTATAGCTTATGCTCCAAAACAAACACCTCTTTCTGTGCTATTACTCCATATCTGTTGGAGAATCTTGGGCCTTTGGGCACCAAGCCTTTGTCGCCCAACTCTGTAAAGCCACCACCTAGTTTTTTGTTTATACTTTTTCAAAGTTTTACCAGGTGCATGTTCAATTTTCTAATGCAGCTTTCTGCTGCAACGTTCTTGCAGTGGTACTCTGGACCTGGGGTTTTCTTTCATTCCTGCTGTTTTTGGGCCTGTTGGCATAGTGCCTAGTTGTTGCCCACCTTGTTTTCATTGCTTTGGAACGTCCCATGGTGTATGAGTATCTTGTCTGTGTCCTGTACTGTCCAATTAAATTAAGAGCTCGCCAGTGCCCAATCACCAAATGGTAAGAGCCTATAACCCATGGTGTTTAAATAACTTGCCTGTGTCCTGTACTGTATTCCAAGATCTGAAATTTATAGATAAGTCATGATTCCTCCTTTTCATTCTTTCCCCTTTTTATTTATCCTTTTCTTTCTACAAAAACGTTTACTAATATTTTGAGATCATGTGAAGATCAAAATACAAACTGGTAGGTAAAGTGTTAGAAATGTTTGTCTTGTTTTGAGTGTCACCACCTTGTCCAGGCCCGAGTAGAGCTGTTAAAATCTCTTCCTCAAAATGAAGGCCCTTGGAGACAGACATTGCCTTTTTATATTATGGTCATAAAAGATCCTCATGAAGTTTACTTAAACTGGCCAGCTCATTAGATTGTTTTAAAAAAGTGCTGGATGCATTCCTAAATGCACAAAATATAACTGGATATTAACATTTATAGGTAACAACACCAGAGATTGTTGATCTAATATCCGATTTCCTTCTTGGGGATCAATGAGAAATGTCAACACTCCAATCCTTCGACCTTACTACCACTGAGGAGGTCTTCTCAGAAGCCCGCCTCACCACCTGCCCCCTCGACCCTGTCCCCTCACAACTCCTACGATCTCCCTCCTCCTCCATCCTACGCTCCCTCACCCACAGCTTTAATCTCTCCCTCTCTTCTGGAGCATTCCCCTCCCCTCTGAAGCACGTGCACATCACTCCCATACTTAAAAAGCCCTCCCTGGACCTCACCGACCTGAACAACCTTAGAACCATCTCCCTGCTGCCATTTACATCCAAACTCCTTGAGCGCTTAGTCTATACTCGCCTGAGCTCCCACCTCAACGACAACAACCTCCTCGACCCCCTACAGTCCGGCTTCCGTCCCCTACACTCCACTGAAACTGCCTTACTCAAACTCACCAACGACCTGCTAACCGCCAAAGCTAATGGCCACTATTCAGTGTTCCTACTCCTCGACCTCTCTGTGGCTTTCGACACAGTCGACCACCCCCTCCTCCTCAGAAAAATACATTCCCTTGGCCTCAGAGACTCCGCTCTCTCCTGGCTCTCGTCCTACCTATCACAACGCTCCTTCAGCATTACCTATAACGCTACCACCTCCCCCTTAGTCCCCCTCTCTGTTGGGGTCCCTCAAGGCTCTGTTCTCAGACCCCTTCTCCATCTACACCTCCTCCCTTGACCAACTGATACACTCTCACGGCTTCAACTACCACCTCTATGCCGACGACACGCAAATCTATCTCTCGACCCCTCACCTCACCCCTTCAGTCTCTGCCCGAATCACTAGCCTACTGAACGACATATCAGGTTGGATGTCGCTCCACTTTCTTAAACTGAACCTCTCCAAAACCAAGCTCCTAGTTTTCCCCCCAGCCCACGACCCCTTCCCCCGACTTTTCTATCACGACCAACAATGCCACCATCAGTCCCACCCCACAAGCCAGAGTACTTGGTGTCATTCTAGACTCCAATCTGTCCTTCCAGCCCCAAGTCCAATCGCTAACAAACTCATTAAGACTCCACCTCCGCAACATCTCCAAAATACGTCCGTTCCTAAGCCCGGAAACTACTAAGCAACTCATCCACATCCTCATCATATCACGACTCGATTACTGAAACTCCCTCCTCACTGGCCTGCCTCACCACAGGCTATCCCCGCTTCAGTCGATCCTGAATACGGCGGCCAGACTCATCCACCTTACCAACCGCTCCGTTTCCGCCACCCCCCTCTGCCAATCATTCCACTGGCTTCCGATTACCCAACGGATCAAATTCAAAATGCTAACACTGACGTACAAAGCTGTCCATAATTCTGCCCCAAACTACATCACCAACCTAATATCCAAATACCACCCAAAACGCACTCTCCGCTCCTCACAAGACCTCCTTCTCTCTAGTTCCCTGGTCTCTTCCTCCCATGCCCGCCTCCAGGACTTCTCCAGGGCATCACCCATCCTATGGAACTCCCTACTCCAATCCATTAGACTATCAACTACTCTCCTCTCCTTTAGGCGCACCCTGAAAACCCACCTCTTCAGTGAAGACTACCCCGCTCTCTGCTAATTGCCGATCTCCTCCACTTTTCCTACCACTCCACCCCCCACAGCTATTCCTCCCGTACCACTATCCCATCCCTCCTAGATTGTAAGCTCCAAGGAGCAGGGCCCTCGAACCCCTCGTGTATTGCATTGTATTGGTATTGTACTGTCTCATGTATTGTCTCCCATTGTAGTGTACAGCGCTGAGCGAACTGTTGGCGCTATATAAATACTGTATAATAATAAATGTTTTCCCTCCCTCTGGAGCGAATTGAACCAAGCTTTATAGGGTTTTTTTTACCTTCCTTTAGATCAACTGTGGGTATACAATTCTGTATATAGAGGTTTTCTGGTTTTCTATTTATTTTTTTTTCTGTTGGTTGAACTAGATGGACTTGTGTCTTTTTTTTCAACCTGACTGCACAGCTGCTCCAGTTTTAGTAAATTTCAGTGGCTGTGTGATGCTCCAAATGTCTCATAGCTGAAGAAAAGGTCATAGTACTGTCAGGAAAGGTTGAAGCAGGTACCAATGCTCGGGTGACTTGTATGAAAATAAGCATATGTAGTATTTCTCTGTATGTCATTCTCAGTGTGATATTAGCGAATTTATGGCCACTCTTAACAAGGCATTTCCAGATGACTATTGGTGGGAACTCTTAAGATTTCAGCCAGGGACTGCTCCATAAATCATCCCTGACTAGAGTAAGAATGTCTGCATCACTACTCCAATGATACAGCAGTTACCATCAGTGAGCCAACACTGAACAGGACCCGGAAGGAGGAGTGTCCTGTGCACTGTCCACCTCCAGCTTCTCCTCTGGTCACCAAGCAAGTGTTGGGCTAGGACTTAGAAACCAAAGCTTTCTACTGGGCTTGAGACCAGGAGTATAAGGGAGAGGGACTGAGCTCCAGTAATTATTAGTTATTACCTACATTTTATAAGGAATGACTGTTGTATAAGTATTGTAACAATTGCCTATTTGTTCCCCTATATTGTAACAATTACCCATTAGTTGCCTACACAGCCTATTCCACTGAGCTATTATTTATTATTGCTCATTAGTTCCTAGCAATATGTAATGATTGTTCATTTATTGCCCACATATTAAAATTACTAATTCTGACTGGAAGCAGGAATTTACATTCTGGATATTTCAGCTTCAGATGAAAGAGGCAATAGTAATGACAAATTTTTTTTTTTTTAACGTTCTTGGAACATTAGATTTAAGCTATAACTAAACTTTTTATTTTGGATGGACTGAACTTTGAATATATTAGCTAAAATTGAAAGATGGTTGTATTTCCTCTTTCATCTGCATACTGCTCAGTCTGCTGAGTGATACAGTATATTTATATTTTCTTGTAATGTAATGATGCAGTGGTGTAGTGACAATACATCCTCCGCAGCTGGAAAGTTTACCTAACCCCACAGGAAGCTCTGCATAGCTGCATCTACACTCATCTGTGTACTATTCATTACATTAAACTAAGATAAATTCATTACTGGAAAAGCCCCGAGTGCAGTGAAAGTGTCTGACCTGGTACATATTTATGTCCAGAAAATGTAAGGAACAAAGAAAAATATGGCTGCCCATGCTGAGGACTGTTTAAAAACTGCCAGTTACCTGACTATCATATGTTAAGTCACCAATCTGGATCAAGTCTTCTCTGGCTGTACTGATCGTTATTTAACGATTTAACGCAGGTCATGTATTAACAGGCAAGTAGCCCGCATTTTCAGATAGGGGTCAAACATGACAGATCATATATTGCTTGTATGACAGGTTTGCTATAAAATCATCTGCAGGTTAAGTGTGAGTTGAGATTTTAGTTTGATATAGATACCGATTTCAGTATTCTGTACTGTACAGGACAGCCTTTTGGCAGTCCCTGTACAGTGGAACTGAAGTGTGAGAGGAAGAAAAAGAACATGGAGCCAATCAGTTCATAGGCTAAACAGAAGAATGCCGACAGGAGGAGAGATCAGGGGGACAGAGAGGTAACATCATCATTGTGCTGGTCTAGTCAGGCTCAGGCTGAGGTGGGCTTAGAGAAAGTGGTGTTGAATGATTCTGGCCATCTGACTGAGGACCTCTCACTGCAGACCAAAAGTACTGCAATGGTAATCTTTGGATTGAAGATGAATGTTACAGCAAAGGCTTGTTGTATTTCTTTTACATTCATTGATGAACAGAGCTGCTTCTTCTTTATTCATGACCAAACATTTATTTTTTATAGCCCCACCTACAAGAGTACTTAGAAACCAAAGCTTTCTACTGGACTTGAGACCAGGAGTATAAGGGAGAGGGTCTGGGCTCCAGTAATTATTACTGTTATTGCCTACATTTTATAAGGAATGACTGTTGTATAAGTATTTATATAAAGAAAATGCAGCGCTGTGTGATGTTACTATATTGCGGGCAGATATAAATAATAAATGAAACCAAAGCAAATGAATAAATAAATCAATAAATAAATAAATCACAGTCCAGTAATGGTGCTCGCTGATTCCCAGTGCAAAAGTTAGAAATGCGCACTAACTAGAAACGTATTAATAATACGCATGTGTATATGATATCATGGAGATTTCCCTCTCTTTTCTGGTCTGGTAATGGGCAGGAGCTGAAGATAGTAGAGATGAAGCGCCCTCGTGTGAGCTCTACCTCTGAAGAAGTGCGTGCGCGCGAAATGCGTCAGATGGAGCCCAGGACGCCATTGACACTACGCCGCCGGTGCCACGTGGAGGCCCGGCGGCCATCTTTAATCTTAAAGGGACAGTCATTTGATTAAACCTGGCACCATTGTGAGTTTTTCCTTAACACTCCTGTTTTTCTTGAATAAAATCATTTTCATCAACCTACTACACTATGGGTTCTTTCCTGTGTCTTCTGCGATGAGCCTTTTCAGCTTCTGCAGACTCAGATTGATCCCTGCACCAGCCTTTGAGAGGAGGAATTTTCCACTTCACACACTTCTGTAAGGATTTCTGTGACCTGCTGGACCTCCATTTCGCCACACGAGGGCGCTTCATCTGTACTATCTTCAGCTCCTGCCCATTACTAGACCAGAAAAGAGAGGGGAATCTCCATGATATCATATACACATGCGTATTATTAATACGTTTCTGGTTAGTGCACATTTCTAACTTTTGCACTGGGAATCAGCGAGCACCATTACTGGACTGTGATTTATTTATTGATTTATTTATTCATTTGCTTTGGTTTCATTTATTATTTATATCTGCCCGCAATATAGTAACATCACACAGCGCTGCATTTTCTTTATATATATATTTTTGGGACTTTTATGTGTTTTCCTTGAATGTTCAGCTGCTGACCATTGGAGCGCTCACTGTATTTTTTTTAATCTCATGCTGTTGTATAAGTATTGTAACAATTGCCTATTTGTTCCCCTATATTGTAACAATTACCCATTAGTTGCCTACACAGCCTATTCCACTGATCTATTATTTATTATTGCTCATTAGTTCCTAGCAATTTGTAATGATTGTCCATTTATTGCCCACATATTGAAATTACTAATCCTGACTGGATGCAGGAATTTACATTCTGGATATTTCAGCTTCAGATGAAAGAGGCAATAGTAATGACAAATTAATTTTTTTTTTTTTAACGTTCTTGGAACATTAGATTTAAGCTATAACTAAACTTTTTTAATCTATGTACATTTCAAGGATTTTAGCAAACTGTTGCAGATTTCTACTTGTTTCTGCTCTAAAGAAAAAGCTGTTTATGCCAATGTGCAAAATGAATCTGAACAGGAGTAACTTTTTCATCATCAGTCTGATGCCAAGGCAGTGTTATGAGGAAAATGCAGGGTCTGCATCCTTTTAGAAGTGATTAACGCTTTTGGAGTACCTTGCCAAAAATTGTTGCAGAGGATGACAGACTTCTAGGAAAATCAGTGAAAAATGTGTAGCAGTTGTACAGATTATGCTATATTAATTGTTTTTATTTGCCATTTTTTCCCTATGAAAGTGGCATTACCCTTTAATAGACAGTAAAAGATTGACTCCCCAAAACACAGTAAGGAATATAAAATAAAATAAAAAAAGAGTAAAAAGACACAACACTAATCTAGTATTCACAGATAAACGTTTATTTACTAAAAACTGTTTTTATTGTTCTACTTATCTTTCTGCAGCTATGTAAAATCAAGAGTTGTAGCGACGTATCTTAAAGGTAAGTAACATCCTATGTGTGGTTCAAGCCACAAGGGATCCTCGTACACATGGTAGATATGGAATATACACCTTTTTTGTACAATTGCAAAAATAAATTAGCCCTGTTTTAAATTCTTACTCTTTCTATTCCCAATGAGGAAACCTCACCATTGAGATACTCAACAAAACGTTTAGCAACCTTAGTGGGTTTATTGTTTCTAATATCACAGAAATGATCCCTTAACCCCTTCACGCCTAAGGGTAAAGCATATCAAAATGCCTAAGCACAAATTTGCAATGTTGACATGTGTTAGTAAAACCGTACATGTCATCAAAACTACTTTATACATCCAGGTGAATTACACTGCGTTTTTTTTCAGGACAAATAAGGCTTTCATTTACTGGTAAATGGTAATGGATATCTCCTAATTTTTTTTTATTATCAAAGGAAAACTATCCCAAAATAGTAAAAAAAAATACTTTTTAAATTTAGCTGTGTGTTTCTTGTTACTACCATAACCTACCATCAAAGAACAACCCATAAAATTTCCAGCTCTTGACGATCGCAGCAATACCATATATGCGTATGTTATTTGTTGTTTGTACCCGTAGTACAGCCCAGAAACAATAGTGCGCAATTTGTTTTATTTTTGTTTTTACCTAAAACACACTGACACCACATTTTTTTAAAATCCTGACCTTTGACCCTGACCTTGATCCAAACCCTTACCCTGGCACTGAACTAGATCAAACCTTGATCTAGGTATTTTTATTATTATTTATTTTTTAAATATTTATTTTTTTACAAACATTTTTTTCCCTCTATGCCAGGAGTTAGAGAGATACAATGTATCTCTCTCCTCCAGTCATAGAGAGAAAAAAAAAAGCACAAGGGGGCTGGGCTGTACAGTGACTGATCACTATGGTAGCCAATCACAGGCTCTAAGGGCGAGCATGTGACCTGGAATCGGAAGTCCTAACAATCGGGACCTGGAGCTCTCACTGACACCGCGGTCTTTGTGCTGGGAGTGCACTGTGCGGCGCGCTCCCAATAGAAAGACAGGTACGCAAATATGCGGCCCAACGGAAAAAAGCCCAGTTCTGTGAGGCCGCATATTTGTGTGATGTCGGCATCAAGGGGTTAAGCAATCGTTTAGGGTGTACTCACTCTAGCACTTTCAACTCGTCCTGAGTGCCGGTTTATTTGAGTCGTGTGATTGCTCCGAACTGCACCCAGTACCACTTAGAAATCAACATGGTTCACTTGTACAGCAGAATGGTTTGCTGCAGTGTGAGTGCATACTGTACTGTTGCAGTAAAGCAGGGATCCCTTGTCTAGTTAGCAGGAAGTGTGCCTTGAAACACTGCCTTACAAACCAGCGGGCGGGTGGGTAGAATCAAACTCGGACATAGATCACTTAAACCGGCCCAAGTGTGAATACAGCCTAACACTGGAGCCGGTTAAACAGAGCATTGCCCAAGTTCAATTCTCCCCTCCCCCTGTGGTCTGCATTCACATTGGACTATAAGGAAGTGTTCCCGGGCACAGTCCCCTGCTAACCAGATTAGTGATCCCCGCTTCAGTACACAGTCCTCTATGGAGAGAATGGTGCTTTAAAGCAGTTTGCACTCACACTGAAGCAAACTGATCCTGGGATCACCTCTTTGAAATAGTCCCAGTTCTCTTAACTGGGTGCTGTTCGAAGCACTCACACTACACAAATGAACCAGGCTGGACTGTGCATGAGACCTGTTAAGAGTGCTAGTGCTCATCTTGCTGCAGTCCTACCCATGTATTGCACAGTGCAATCTCTTCATGTAATAACATACACTAATATGTATCATGTAATAACATACACAATAATATGCACTAACATGTATCATGTAATAATATACACTAATATATCATGTAATAACATGCACTAATATGTATCATGTAATAACATACACTATAACATACACTGATATGTATCGTGTAATAACATACACTGATATGTATCATGTAATAACATATACTATAACATACACTATGTATCATGTAATAACATACACTATACCATACATTAATATGTATCATGTAATAACATACACTATAACATGCATTAATATGTATCATGTAATAACATACACTATGTACCGTGTAATAACATACTATGTATCATATAATAACATACACTAATGTATCATGTAATAACATACACTATAACATACTCTAATATGTATCATGTAATAACATACATGATACATATTAGTGCATGTTATAATGTAATATATACTGTAAGATACACTATGTATCATGTAATAACATACACTAATGTATCATGTAATAACATACACTAATATATATCATGTAATAACATACACTATAACATGCACTAATATGTATCATGTAATAACATACACTATAACATGCACTAATATGTATCATGTAATAACATACACTATAACATGCACTGCATAGCCAAATGTTACAATTTATAAAGAAACAATGTAATTAAAACTTGTCCTTGTTGCTGTATATAATCACAACAATATCAATTCATACCATATTTATAACTGACTTTAAATGTTAACCAAATCTCTCTAGATGTTTTTCCTGTTTCAAAGTAACTTGGAGGTAAATGTCTACCTAACGTAATTGCTCATCCCACAACCATTTAACGCCTTTGTCCAATATTTCATAATAAACTGCATCATTATAAAGTACCGGTAGATATTTCTTTGCAATTTTGCATCCTTTTTTTTTTATTCGGTGAAGAAAATTACATTGCCATCTCTTTTGTTTTTTGTTTTAATGTATCCCTTAACAGCTCATTTCTATACTCTTTGCAGTGCCATACAAAAATGAAGCTCTTAGAAAATTGTCTGCACTTATATAATGCTGATAAAATTCAGCACAAAGAATTTAAAGAAACCTTGAAAGAATAGGTGGAAAAAGGTTTTTTTTTAATGAATAATTTACCCAAGAAGGAAGCATATATGTCGGTACCTGATTATCCAATCATGCCCATATTACACCATTGCTATTTAAAAAAAACAAAACATTTTAGGTGGAATGATAGGAATGTCCAGAGGTTATAATCTTCCATTCTGCATGCTTTTATTTAATGCCAGTTACATATTTTTGGAATACTTATAGTCACTACTGTAGAGCACATACAAAATGTAATATTGAGGAATGCTTCCTCCAGAAATGTGGGCCAGCTATAGGAGCTAGATTTCTTCCTTCCTTGACCAACCTATATATGGATTGGTCAGAGGAGTCCTGTATATTTGGAGGTAGGAAACCATTTAGATCATATAGTAGGTTTTATTACATGATATACACACAACCGGTTATTCATTTGCACAGGTGCAAGGGATGATTGTCTGCTTTTTGACTAATTTTTAACAATAGTGATTTGAACCTTAGATGTACTGGGCAACTAGAAAAGACTCACTCTTTACTTGGACATTTGTCTATGACAGAAAATTGTTCTATCGAGTCAGTAATATATAGGAAACCCATTTTAAGTAATGCATTAAGTGCAGATTTGGGACATGCTAAGCACACTGTCGGGAGGCATTCTTGTAGGACACTTTATTAGGTTGGGTAGGATTTTGGATAGAGCATATGACATTTCAAAGAGTATAGAAATGAGCTGTTAAAGGATCATTTAAAACAAAGAAAACATAAAATAGATGGCAGTATCATTTCCTCCACTCAATGTAAAGAATGTATGGCAAATTGTAGCGAGATATTTAGAGGGTACTTTATAATGATGTGGTTTCTTATTAAATATTGAAAATAGGGGTTAAGATGGCTGTGGGATGTGCACCTATGTTCGGTAGATGTTTAACTCCAAGTTACTTTGACACAAGAAAAACAGCTATAGATCTGGTTAAGATTTAAAGGCAACTATAAGGCGAAAAGCTCACTCCAAAGAAGCTCTGGACCAAATTTTGGCCCCGGATTAGGAGCAATTTTACACCTGCATTTTGCCAGGATACTTTTATGAAAGTCGCAGCAAAATGTAGGAGGAATGGCACCCAAATGAGTGTTGCGTGTTTTGCCACGAATTGTAATCACTGCGATTCTGCCTTTGATTCTAAATCACCTAAATGTGAATAGGGCCTAAATGTGGTATATGTAACTGTTTTTACAATTATATACAAATCAGAGGACAAGTTATAGCTACAGTTTTAAATAATTTCTGATCAAATATATATATGGACCTAACTGTATAAGATTTAGATACGGGCACAATTTTCATATTTTTGGCTCTGTATGCCACCAGAATAAATTAAAATGAAACAAGCCAAATGAATTTGAAGTGCAGACATTCAGCTTTAATTCAAGGGGTTGAACATAAATATCAAGTACACATTTTAGGAACTGCAACCATTTATACACAGTCCCTCCAATTTCAGGGGCTCAAATGTAATCAAAGAAAATATTTTGTTGAGAATCCTTTACTGGCAATGACTGCCTGAAGTCTGGAACCCATGGACATTACCAAAGACTGGGATTCCTCCTTTCTGATGCTTTGCCAGGCTCTAACTGCAGCTGTCTTCAGTTGTTCTTTGTTTGTGGGTCGTTCTACCTTTAGTTTTGCCTTCAGCAAGTGAAATGCATGCTCAATTGGGTTGAGATCAGGTGATTGACTCGGCCATTGCAGAATATTCCACTTCTTTTCTTTCAAAAGCTCCTGGGTTGCTTTTGCAGTGTGTTTCGGATCATTGTCCATCTGTACTGTGAAGCGCCGTCCAATCAACTTTGCTGCATTTGGCTGAATCTGGGCTGACAGTATATCTCTAAACATTTCAGAATTCATCCGGCTGCTTCTGTCACATCATCAATAAATGCCAATTACCTAGTACCACTAGAAGCTATGCATGCCCATGCCATCACACTGCCTCCACCATGTTTTACAGATGACGTTGTATGCTTTGGATCATGAGCTGTTCCAAGCCTTCTCCACACTTTTTTCTTCCCGTCATTCTGGTACAGATTCTTAGTTTCATCCATCCAAAGAATGCGTTTCTAGAACTGGTCTGGCGTTTTTAGATGTTTTTTGGCAAAGCCTAACCACTTGCCTACCAGGCACTTATACCCCCTTATTTACCAGGCCAATTTTCAGCTTTCAGCGCTGCCGCACTTTGACAATTGCGCGGTCATGCAACATTGTACCCATATGAAATTTTGATCATTTTTTTCTCACAAATAGAGCTTTCTTTTGGTGGTATTTAATTGCCACTGGGCGCTTTACTTTTTGCGCTATAAATTAAAAAGTGCAAAAAATTTGAAAAAAAAAAGTTTCTTTGTTTCTATTATAAAATTTTTCAAACAGGTAATTTTTCTCCTTCACTGATGTGCGTTGATGAGGCAGCACTGATGGGCACTGATAGGCAGCACTAAAGGGCACTGATAGGCAGTACTAATGAGGTGGCACGGATAGGCGGCACTGATAGGCAGCACTAATGAGGTGTCACGGATAGGCGGCACTAATATGCAGCACTGATAGGCGGCACTGATAGGTGACTGATAGACGGCACTGACTGGCATCACTGCTGGGCAATGACTGGCGGCACTGACTGGCACAACCGCTGGGCACTGACTGGCAGCACTGCTGGGCTGCACTGGTGGGTGGGCACAGGTGGGTGGCACTGCTGGGCACAGGTAGGTGGCACTTCTGGGCACAGGTGTGTGACACTGCAGAGTGGCACAGGTGGGGGCACAGGTGGGTGATCTGCTGGGCACAGGTGGGCGGAGCTAGTGGGCGCACTGCTGGGCGGAACTTGTGGGTGGCACTGCTGGGCACCGATCATCAGGGCACTGATCATCAGTGCCCTGATGATCGGTGCCGATCCTCGCTCTGACAACTGCCGGTTCTCGGCAGTACTTTCCTCACGATCTGACAGCGAGGAAAGTGCAGCCGAGAACCGGCACTTGCATTTCCCTGTGATCAGCGTGTCATTGGACACCGCTGATCACGTGGTAAAAGGCCGGTATGATTGGCCTTTTACCACATCTCGTGATCAGCTGTGTCCGTAGGACACAGCGATCACGGAGATCGCCGGGTGCGCGCAGGAGAGCACGTTCTGGGGGGACGTCATATGACGTCCACCCAGAACTGGCCGGCCGCAGTTTAGCCGTCATTCGGCTATCTGCGGTCGGCAGGTAGTTAATCTGGCTTTTCTATTCTTCAGGCTTATGAATGGTTTGCACCTTGTGGTGAACCCTCTATATTTGCTCTTGTGAAGTCTTCTCTTGATTGTAGACTTTGACAATGAGATGCCCACCTCCTGGAGAGTGCCTTTCACTTGTCTGGATGTTGTGTATGGGTTTTTCTTTACCATAGAGATGATCCTGTGATCATCCACCACTGTTGCCTTCCTCCGTGGACATCCATGCCTTTTTATGCTGCTGAGCTCACCAGTGCGTTCTTCTTTCCTCAGAATTTACCAAACTGTTGATTTGGCCACTACTAATGTTGCTGCTATCTCTCTGATGGATTTGTTTTGTTTCTGAATCCTTACAATGGCCTGTTTCACTTGCATGGACAGCTCCTTGAACGCATGATGTAGGTGCACAGCAATAGATTCCAAATGCAAATACCACACTTAGAATCAACTCCAGACCTTTTACCTGCTTAATTGATAAAGAAATAACAAAGGAGTAGCCCACACCTGGACTTGAAACCAATTTTGATTCAATTACCCAATTACTTTTGGTCCCTTGAAAAAAGGGGGATGGCTACTCTTAAGATCTGTAATTCCTAAACCCTTCCTCCAATTTGGATGGACGTATCCTCAAATTAAACCTGAGAGTGTGAACTTTCAGCCCGTATCCATTATAGAACTATAGCGTGAATATGTTTTGGTAAATACCTGAAAAAAACTAAAATTGTGCCTGTGTCCAAATATATATGGACCTAACTGTATAATAATTATAATACTGGCTATGTAGTGAATGTACTGTGCAAGACAGAACTACAAGAAGATTGAGATTGCTGAAGTGATCATTTATATATAATGTTGCTAAACATTTTGTTGAGTATCACAATGGTGAGGTTTCCCCACTGAGAATACAGGGGTAAGATAAGCCCATTTAAAATTATTTTGCTGTTGTGCAAAAGAGAAGTATGGTGCCTGTTTACCATGTGCACTAACAACCCTAATGGTTTGACTATGAATGACATGTTACGTTTTGGAATGAAAAAGGGTTTAGGAGTAATAGTCTTAATTTTGCATAACTGCAGAAAAAGTAGTATTTGTATAATATAGGAACACTAATAGCTTTGCGCAAATGTTTATCTTTCATTAGTAGATTTGTGTTGTGCCTAGGCCTCATTCACACAGGAGCATACAACATAGAATTCTGGCTTTTTTTTTTGTACTTGGGAAGCCCAAATCCTCTATACAGCTGTCCATAGACATGAATGGCTGTGCACAAGCTGTATGTAGATATACACACACTGGTACTATTGTAAACCCACATATAGCATACAGATGTATTCCCAGGCATAGAAAAAAAAAGACCAAATTTTAGGCAAAAAGGTGTTTTTCATTTTTGCCATCTGTGTCCCATTGGGGAGATTTACCTTCACTTTCTGCCCCACAGCCAAAACAGGATATGAGAGTAAAACCCTGCAAATGCGAATCCCTTGGGACTTCCCCCCACCCCCCAGATCAGCAGAACTAGTGTCCCCATTGAAAGATTTCCCCTCTAGTACTTTTCTGGGGACTACGCAAAATTTGGGATTTTCTTTTACTTTCAATGATAATGGTAAACAGGACAAGTAGAGAAGGTGAATCTCCCTAATGGGGACACAGACAGCAATAGAAACCTAATAGGTGTTCTAATCTCTATCCAAAACTAAAACAAAGCTGTTCCTTTCATTATACTTTACTCCATGCTTGAGTTTTCAAAACTTTATTAACCATTTATTTGTGTATGTGATTTCCTAGTGTCTGATAATCTTGTCCCTAGTCTCCTTAATCTGTTATTCCCTGTGTGAAATGTATGGTTTACAGGATGGGAAAAATTAATTGATGTTTTCAGGTTCTAATGTCCTGTTTTTCATCATGTTTTATATATAGTTAAGCATGATGACGAGTTTGCAATCTCTGCATAATAGCTGTATTCAGTTTGTCTTTAAGAAGGGATAAGGGGGGGTTGTATATAAAAGGGAGATTTAGATCTTCGGATATTACTAAGCGCTGTTTAGTGTGAAACACAATAGAAACATTTTGCTGCCTGTATGTGTACCCCCTTTTGATACAGTAGAGATTTACATATAATGCTGGATTGTTTTTTCCCCTCACTTTATTTACTGCATTACTTTGGGTGCTGTACCTATACCCTACATGCTCTTAATTCCTCCAGTCTGTATGCTTTATTATATATATGTTACTTGGTCCTGCCCACACCACTTTGTTCCCTGTACTGTAGGTTTCATATTGCTGATCACACCAATTCTTTTACGGTGCAGATTAATTGTGTATGTAACATCCAGTGCAGTATAAGACATGGAGAAGTCAGGAGGCTGTAGCAAACTCTTGCCAGCTCCACTGTACCTGGCTACATACAGTTACTCAGATCATATCATGCTGTATGCTACAACCACTTAATGGCAGCTGCTGACCTGAAGAGAACTTACGGTTGTTACAATGTTAACGTTATTAAGTAAATACATAGCAATCAGTTCTTTGGCGTCACTTCTGTAACCATATCTCCAACAGAGTATGAGATGAAGGGAGTAAACTCAGTATATGATGTGACCAACACTCTCTTTACGCAAATCTTTTTCCTTGCCTGCCTCTTTTAGACACAACTGGAAGTACAATGAAATCTCTCCAAAGTGAGAGAAATCTTCTCTTGTGTCCCCACTGGTAGATTCCCCTATTATTCCTGTTCTGGTGACTACTTCAAAATTTTGTATCAGTCCTTACTTTCCATCTTGATAACAATGGTCACCAAAACAAATAAGGTGAATCTCTCAAAAACAGAGATAGCAGCCCCCCCCCCCCATCCCCCTACAAAAAACGATAAATAGGATATAGATACACTTAAAGGGCAAGAAGCTTTTTTGCACATGCACAAAGATGTTTAGCCCTGATTCACACTGGATCTGACTTTGAAATTGGAATCGAATATGATTTCAAAGTCGGATGGCAGTGTGACTTCGGGTGCGACTTCTTGCACAGCTTGTCTATGCAAGTCGCACCCCAAATCGGCAAAAGTAGTGCAGGAACTATTTTCTAATTGGTATGACTCCGGTGAAGAACAGTTCCATTGCCGATCATTGAATGAGATTTGAACGGTCAAATCACATGACAATTCGCCTCATTGTGAACAAGGGCTTAGACAGATTAGCTTGTAACCGATGTTTGCAAGTTTTTATTTTATAGAATCCACCAACAATAACCACACTAAGTAATTCAAGAAAAAAAAAAGTGAATGAGGAAAAATTATTTCACTGCTGGTAGAAATACAGTGTGTATATAATTAGATATCTCTTAAGCACTTTGAGTCCGGTACAAAAGGTTTTTTATTTTAATAAAATAGTAGTAGTGCTAAGCACATAAATCTGGCACCACTGTCCATATCCAATATGGAGTATATGCCGTTTCTCTAGGTAGTCATGAGACTCGGGTTTGTGATATCACATGAAGCCACAGTAACATTTCTTCCTCAGCTCTGTGACATGAACAGATATCTACTGCTGGATACCAAGCAGGCTATATTCCATACATCTCAAGGATCACAAGTTTAGCCACACCGGGTCCTGATACTTTCTCTGGGAATCCAGTAATCTAGCTTGTACCTTGTGGTAAGCCTTTCTTTAATAAAGATGTCAAGAAACTTCCTAGTTCTTCATCCTAAGTAGACAGGAGAGAAAAAAAAAAAGACAGAGAATTCCAAACATCTTTCACCGTATTCCAGGATTTCTAATGACAGGGCTGTCTCTTTTTTTTAATGGATATTGACAGTTTTTGTTTTGCATTACACAAAAACTGCTATTTTCACTGTTAAGCATTTTAATATTTTTTTTAACGCCAGAATTAGAGAGAGAATTGTATATTCACACTTTGTGATAGTTCAGGATCATTCCAGTATACCAGGATTACTGACTCAACAGGCCATCTGCAAACCAGTGTACACTGGATCCATAGGAATGTTCACAACCATCATATCCCGAGATATATACAGTCATGGCCGAAATTGTTGGCACCCTTGATATTTTTCCTGAAAATCAAGTATTTCACACAAAAAAGGTATTGCATTAACACATGTTTTGCTATACACATGTTTATTCCCTTTGTATGTATTGGAACAAATATAAAACAGAGGCAGAAAAGCAAATATGACATAATGTCACACAAAACCCCAAAAATGGGCTGGACAAAAGTATTGGCACCCTTAACTTAATATTTGGTTGCACACCCTTTGGAAAACATAACTGAAATCAGTCGCTTCCTATAACCATCAATAAGCTTCTGACACCTCTCACCCGGAATTTTGGACCACTCTTCCTTTGCAAACAGCTCCAGGTCTCTTATTGGAAGGACACCTTTTCCCAACAGCAATTTTAAGATCTCTCCACAGGTGTTCAATGGGATTTAGATCTGGGCTCATTGCTGGCCACTTCAGAACTCTCCAGCGCTTCTTTGCCATCCATTTCTGAGTGCTTTTTGACGTATGTTTGGGGTCATTGTCCTGCTGGAAGACCCAGGATCTTGGACGCAAACCCAGCTTTCTGACACTGGGCCCTACAGTGCGACCCAAAATCCTTTGGTAATCCTCAGATTTCATGATGCCTTGCACACAGTCAAGGCACCCAGTGCCAGAGGCAGCAAAACAACCCCAAAACATCATTGAACCTCCACCATATTTTACCGTAGGTACTGTGTTTTGTTCTTTGTAGGCCTCATTCCGTTTTCGGTAAACAGTAGAATGATGTGCTTTACCGAAAAGCTCTATCTTGGTCTCATCTGTCCACAAGACGTTTTCCCAGAAGGCTTTTGGCTTACTCAAGTACATTTTGGCAAACTGTAGTCTTGCTTTTTTATGTCTCTGTGTCAGCAGTGGGGTCCTCCTGGGTCTCCTGCCATAGCGTTTCATTTCATTTAAATGTCGACGGATAGTTCGCGCTGACACTGATGCTCCCTGAGCCTGCAGGACAGCTTGAATGTCTTTGGAACATGTTTGGGGCTGCTTATCCACCATCCGGACTATTCTGCGTTGCAATCTTTCATCAATTTTCCTCATCCGTCCACGACCAGGGAGATTAGCTACAGTGCCATGGGTTGCAAACTTCTTGATAATGTTGCGCACTGTGGACAAAGGCAAATCTAGTTCTCTGGAGATGGACTTGTAACCTTGAGATTGTTGATATTTTGCCACAATTTTGGTTCTCAGGTCCTCAGACAGTTCTCGTCTCCTCTTTCTGTTGTCCATGCTTAGTGTGGCACAGACAGACACACAATGCAAAGGTTAAGTGAACGTCTCTCCTTTTTATCTGCTTTCAGGTGTGATTTCTATATTGCCCACACCTGTTACTTGCCCCAGGTGAGTTTACAGGAGCATCACATGCTTGTAACATTCTTATTTATCCGCAGTTGTGAAAGGGTGCCAATACTTTTGTCCAGCCCATTTTTGGAGGTTTGTGTGACATTATGTCGAATTTGCTTTCTTTCCTCCCTTTTTTTGTTTTGTCCCAATACACACAAAGGGAATAAACATGTGTATAGCAAAACATGTGTTAATGCAATACGTTTCGTGAGAAATACATGATTTCCTGGAGAAATATCAAGGGTGCCAACAATTTCGGCCATGACTGTATATTTTTCTGTACACCGATCCACACAATTACAGCCAATCAGCAATTCATCTAGTTTTCACTTATGTAAAAAGATGTAACACTTTAACACAGCATGGCTATAGAATTTAGATACTGCTTAGTGCCTTCAGTGGTTTAGTTACATTTGTCAGCCAAGTCCTTGACCTGCGAGTGCAGAAAAATAAAGTTAGACTCCTGGCAAGAAGCTAAACGTCTTGCCTTTCAAAGATTTGTTCAGCTAGTCTTGTGAGTCTACTTAACATGTATTCTATTCATCATATTTTCACTTGAATCCGTAAGTTTCAGCGGATTTCAGCAATAGATTTCTGTTGCAAAAAAACTTTGCAGTTTTATTTTTCATCTACACTTTTTTACTGTTTATTCATCACTTCCATTTATCTTTCAATATATTCACTGTGAACACTTAAACTTTGGGAGCATTTCCTATAGCAACTAATCAGTTTCAGTATAGAATTTTTGTTGTTTGTACTGGTATCACTGATTTTTGGGATCCTCAAAAGGATCATATCACAGTTTTTGTTGGCACAATTCAATAAGAAGTAGTATATATATTTACTTTTAATATATAGGTTTTGTTCACCCATAGTCACCTATTTATTTCTAGTGGTGTACATAGGTTACACCTTTGTGTGTTTGGGTTCTATTCACTGTTATCCACAGATTTGGATGTTTTCATGTGCATTCTATTCAATATTCTAATTTTGGTTTTGTGTATATTTATTTCACAAGTTTTAGTATAATTTACAATGTGTGTGGTATAATCATAACAAGAGTGTATTTGTCACCTAGATACAGCGCAGCACCAATTATTATTATACAGTATTTATAAAGCGCCGATAATTCGCTCAGCGCAGTACATTACAAAGGGGGACAGAACATGTGACAGAACAATAACAATACAATGCAAAACATGAGGGGATTGAGGGCCCTGCTCTTTTGAGCTTACAATTTAGGAGGGAGGGGATGGTGGCACAGGAGATAGCTGTGGGGGATGGAGTGGTAGGAAGAGTGGAGGAGGTCGGCAAGTTAGCAGGGGGGGGGGGGGGGGTAGGCTTCCCTGAAGAGATGGGTTTTCAGGGTGAGTAGGTGATAATCTGATGGGTTGGGGCAGGGAGTTCCAGAGGATGGGTGACACCCTGGAGAAGTCCTGGAGGCGGGCATGGGAGAAGGAGGTCTTGTGAGGAGCGGAGTGTGCGTGTTGGGTGGTACTTGGATATTAGGTCACTGATGTAGTTCGGGGCAGTATGGTGGACAGCTTTGTACGTCAGTGTTAGGATTTTGAATTTGATCCGTTGCGCAATCGGAAGCCAGTGGAGGGATTGGCAGAGGGGGGTGGCGGAAACGGAGCGGTTGGAAAGGTGAATGAGTCTGGCTGCCGTGCTCAGGATCGACTGAAGCGGGGATAGCCAGCGGTGAGGCAGGCCAGTAAGGAGGGAGTTGCAGTAATCGAGTCGTGATATGATGAGGGAGTGGATGAGCTGTTTAGTGGTTTCTGGGGTTAGGAACGTGCGGATTTTGGCGATGTTGCGGAGGTGGAGTCTGCACGAGCTTGTTAAAGATTGGACTTGGGGCTGGAAGGATAGGTTGGAGTCCAGAATGACACCAAGTACTCTGGGCTGCAGGGCGGGTTTGATGGTGGCGTTGTTGGACATGATGGAGAAGTCAGTGGGGGGGGGGGGTTGTGTCCGGGCTGGGGGGAAGACAAGAAACTCGGTCTTGGAGAGGTTCAGTTTAAGGAAGTGGAGCAACATCCAGTCAGATATGTCGCTCAGTAGGTGTGTGATTCGGGCAGAGACTGAGGGGGTGAGGTGGGGGGGTTGAGAGATAGATTTGTGTGTCGTCGGCATATAGGTGGTAGTTGAAGCCATGAGAGTGTATGAGTTGGCCAAGGGAGGAGGTGTAGATGGAGAAGAGAAGGGGCCCGAGGACGGAGTCTTGAGGGACCCCAACAGAGAGGGGGAGTGAGGGGGAAGGTGGTGGTATTATAGGTAACGCTGAAAGAGCATTGCGACAGGTAGGATGAGAGCCAGGAGAGAGCAGAATCTCTGAGGCCGAGGAAGTGTAGTTTTTTTTGAGGAGGAGGGGGTGGTCGACTGTGTCGAAGGGCGCAGAGAGGTCAAGGAGTAGGAGCACTAAATATTGGCCATTTGCTTTGGCGGTTAGCAGGTCGTTGGAGAGTTTGAGTAAGGTAGTTTCGGTGGAGTGTAGGGGACGGAAGCTAGGGAGCAAGAGCTGCATCAGCCAATGCCTCCTCTGTAGTGCTGGCTCCTGTCCCATGCAGAGTGATACCAGCTGCACACCACCTCTTGTCCTGGCTAGTGGTCTCCAGCATGGTGCCAGCAGCAGGAAAGAAGAGATCTTCAGGTCAGTGTGAAGCAATACACTGGGCATAATAGTATAGAGCTGCTTTTATATGGATGCCCTGTGGTTTACCCCCACCAGAGGTGCACTGCAGCGTGCCTGCACACTTCTATCATGTGGGTTTGGTGCGCTTTAAGAAATTGCACTACACCTGCAGGATATAATAGCTGCGCTTTCCATAGACTTCTAACACAGGAAAGTTGCAGATGCACAGTGCAGGTACACTGCAGCCCTATAGGGTAAGGGTTCCTTTACATAAAACCCCATAGTTAAGAGATGCTTTTAACCCATCCCCCACCAACAACAGCACTCTCTTTAGCTGCAGTGGTCAGGGGTGTACATATGTCTCAACCCCAGCAGAAGTTATACATCCTGTCACGGTTGGTGGGTGTAACAGTCGCCAAGCATGACCCATTCAAGTGAACGAGGCCATTCTGCAAGTGCCTTGCAACATTGTGCAGTAAGACAAACAAGGGGTTAAAGCAGGCAGGGTTATGTTGCTTTCCCACCATCTACCCCACAGAAGCATACAGTTGTGGGACACTTGCAGAGTGACCCCATTTACTTGAATGGGTTGTGATTGGCAAGCCGTAGCACTCACCAAAAGCAACAGGGGATTTAATGCTTGCTGCGGAATGTGTACAGCTTTGGCTGCTCCTCAACAAGGGCTCATTCAAAAAACACAGCAGGCACTGCTGCTACTCTGAAAAGTAATGAGTGTGTTTGACAGGTGGTGAGGAGGCAATATGTTGCCTCCTAACCATCTGATTTAAACCCATGATGGCCATCGAATGAACTCTATTTTGGCACAGTAGTATGGCAATTAGAGGTCTAAATCAGTTGTGAGGTGATGAAACTGTACCCAGTGATCCGAGACTTCTCCCATGTTGTTCAGGTAGATCTCCATCTCTTTAAGGTTGCCTATCCCTGCTTTAAACAATCCGCTCAGTTTATAACCCGCCAGGCTGGCCCTTGCGCACCACATTGTACATTTCCTTTAAAACTTTGTTATAATCTGATAGTTATTTCTTTCTGGGTAAAGTTAGGCAAATTAAGAGGCATTCATGTTTTCTAGACCTCGTTCTTATGGTAATGGATTTTAATAGTTGGCCACACACCAGCTAAACTTTACTCAAGGCTGGTACACATGGGCGGTTCAACTGAAACCGTCCGACATTTGTCCCGTGTGTACAGCAGCCTGTCCGACAGAAGCCGGCCTAATGACCAGCTTTTATCAAATGGACATACTGGAAAACCAGCATCCGATATGCGCTTTCAGCCAATGGCTGTGGATCAGTATGTGCTAGCAAGGGGACGGTCCACCTGTCAGAAAACAATAGCTCAGCGGGGGAGATTGCCGCACTAACATTGCTTAGTTAGTATAGCGACCTCTCCCCATGTGTACCCTGTATTAGATTTGGTTGGAGTAAAAAAGTTTACCAAGAACTACACAAGATAGGAGTCTACCTAAACAAGCCATTCAGTTTTTATCCAGTCAAACACTGCAGATCTAAAAGATTTATTCTACAAAAATCTCACTGGTGAATACTCGGCTAAAACTACGCAACACTAAAAGGGAATACATGTCTGTCCAGGACACATCAGTACTAACCTGGTAGGTCCAGGATATAAGCAGCACCTTTGTGCCGGGGTCATCAGAATTGCTGGAGACTTGAAGAAGGATTGATTCCACCATAATGGAGCCATCAGGGAGGTGCTGTACCAGACGATCCTTCAGGACACTGCAGGAGGAACATGCACTATACTTAGTGTTACTGCAAAAGTGTTTTTTTGTGTCATGCCCAAAATAAACCTTTAAAGTTTTTTTTGTGAGAGAAAATTTAGGGTTTTAAATCATTCCTTCCTTTTCAGAGCCAAAACTGTAAGGGTGCATTAAACTGGAACTTGAACATTTATATAAAAGCAGTATTAAAATGTAATATATTGCAGCTTACAATCCTTAAATGTGATAGTGTAGCTGCATTATTTGTTGTTGATTTTTTTGCCCTATTCACAAATTTGTTTTTTTTTTTTTTGAGATAAAGGTTTTACATAAATAAAAGCTGATCATCTGTAAGCATCCCTGTCAGTGTTAATTGGCTTGCCTCAACTCTCCAACCGATCCTTTATCAGAATAACCAAACTGTCCAGTAAAAGTAAGTGCCAGGATCAAAGGGGGGGGGGGCCTAAAATAAGAATAATGCAGCCACCACATCTAAGAATTGGTAAGCTGCAATATAATAAAGATTTGTTTGAGTTTAATACTGCTTTAAGTAAACCACACCACCTCAGTAACTATAAGGCCCCATTCAGATACTGTGTTGTGGCAACGGGCGTTCCCACTTGTGATTTGCATGCCTGTGTGTCGCACATACGGCAGCCTATTTACTTCAATGGCCTCACTACCTACAGTTTCGGAGGCCCTAAAATGCCAGGATAGTCCAAAAACGTCCCACATGACCCCTTTTTGGAAAGGAAATACCCCACGGAATTTGATAAGAGGCATGGTGAGTATTTTGTAGATATCATTTGTCACAGGGCTTTGAAAAAGAAAACAAAAAATACATTTTCGTTTTCTTTGTTTTCCAAAAACTTGTGAAAACGAATAAGATTTGCAAAATACTTTCCATGCCTCTTAGCAAATATCTTTGGAGTGTCTACTTTCAAAAAAGGGGTCATTTGGGGTGGGGGTATGCTTCTACTATCCTGGCATGTCAGGGCCAACATTAGAAGCCTATGCCACACATCACCCAGTTTTCTAATCACGCCTTTTCTGACACTTTTTCGCTAGAAAATTAATTTGCTTTAATGAAACATATGTATTGTTCGGGGTTTCAGGGTGAAAATGATGGGTGTTAAATTATTTATGTCACACAGTATTTGTGCAGCGATTTTTAAAATGCTGATTTTTTTTTTTTAAAAAATACACTTTTTTGAATTTTAATGCACAAAACCACAATATATTGCCCAATTGTTTGATCGTATATAAAAGATGTTACACCAAGTAAATGGATACCAAACATGACATGCCCATGCAACAAATTACGTAAATTTGTAATATCCATAGGCGATGCTTTAAAAGCCTTTACAGATCACCACTTTAGATTTACACAGGACGTCTAGTGCTAGAATTACTGCCCTTGGTCTGATGTTTGTGGTGATACCTCACATGCATGGTGCATGCTCTGTTTACATACCGCTGCTTGCGTTTGCCTTTGCGCGTGGGGATGGGGTGAATTTTTATTTTTATAATTACTTATTTTTCCTTTTTTTTTTTTTACTTAATTATTTTCACACTGAACCTTTCTTTTTTTTTTTCTTTGATCACTTTTATTGTTATCACAGGGAATTAAAATATCCCCTGTGATAGCAATAGGCAGTGACAGGTATTCTTTTCTAAGAAATCTGGGATCTATTAAACTCTAGCTCTCTCCTCTGCCCTTATAGCATCTGATCTCCCTAAGATCGGTGTGATCAGATGCTTTCCCAATTTTAAAATCGCACGGTTTATATCCGGCGAAACGTAAAATGATAAAATGCTCGCAGCTTCCAGTCTCTTAGACCATAAAGAGGACTGGAGGCATTCCAATCGCCGATCATCTCTATTGTCAGCCAGAACTGCCGGCTACATTTTTGGGTTCTCTGGTGGGATGGGAGAGCCCAAGAAAACCTTGGAAGGCAGTGGGGGTTGCTAGTCCCGCTGCTTGTAAAAGCGATCCAGCGACTAATTAGCAACTAGGATTGTTTATACATGAAAGCCGACCGCCAGTTGAAAAAAAAACCATACCAGGATGATGCCTGTAGCTGCAGGCATCATCCCAGTATAACCACTCAAAGTCCAGCAATGTACCAGTACGTTGCTGGTCCATGTTGGGCATATATGTAACAACAGAGAACACGGACATATGAAAAATCATTATTAATTGCAATGCTATGTTGAGGGTTGGGCCCTAAAAAAGTTTTTAAATTTAGAAACCGTGATAAGTTTTCATATGAAAAACAGTGGAGAGGCTAAACGCTAACGCTGGCAGTAAACGGGGCTGATCATGCTAACACTGCGTTTTTAGGGACACTATACAAAAAGGAGGCACTAGTATAGTTCTGTTCCTGATCCATTTATTGATCCGTACAAACACTATACTAGTAATGGCGGTGATCGGCAACTTAGATTGCCTGCACACTATAACAGTAGCTGACTATGGCTGGGAGGGGCGTTATCTGATGTCGCTAGTGGCAGTAATACAGTGATCATTGCAAAATTCTAAATAATGACGCTGGGTGACGGGGCGATCAAAGAGCTAAAATGTGCTAATCTAACGTGTATGTAAAATGTAGTGCTTTTATTCAGTTCCGTTTTCGTTCTTCTCTCCCTGGACGGCATAGGGGTGCACATGCACACCCAGAAATAGAAAACCACATAACATTACGACGCTTTGCCCAGAGCTGCCGCTCGCCCGCACAGTGGTTAATGTAGGAGTGTAGGTTTACAAAAAAGGGAAATTGTGTATTTACAAAGATTTACAGGTATTATTGCAGTGTTTACCTTGAAGAAATTTTTAAATGGTTGCTGTTCTTTATTTTTGATATTGTATTAACTATAGATTTGTAGATTAGCCACAAGAAGGAGTGAACTGTCAGTTTGTAATTAACCTCCCTTTTGAACAACTTTCTGAGATAAAGTAACATGCACACAGCGGTGTGCATTGCATTCAGTGAATCAGCTGGAGGAAGATAGACTTTACTGAGCTTAGTGAAGATGAAGCTGTGTTTTAGCAAATATCCCCTCCCCCGCACATGGATTCGGTATGCAAAGTAAACATAGGTTCACTTTTTTTATGAACGCTCACTTTCCTGGGTGAACAGCTTATACTCTTTAAAGAAATCAAACTCACCAACTTGAGAGAGAGCAGTAAAGTACAATCATTGTGTATTAATGCAAACGTTTAGTATTTATCAAATATGGCTTCCCCCATGAATATATACAGAGGTTGGACAAAGTTATAGAAATACCAGGTAAAAGAATGAAATCATTACTCAATATGGTGTTGGACCACCTTTTAAATCCAGAATGCCCTGAATTCTTCTGGGAATTGGATAGTGGATAATGGAATCTGATACCACCCTTCATGCAAAGATCGTTCCCGTTCTTGCAGAGATGCCAGAGGTGGAAAACCGAGTCCAAACCTTGCTCTCCACAGACCTTTGTTGCACTATGATATAGAGGTGCGAGACATCGTCTGCATGCTCGACAAACCATGATTTGACAACACCAGCTGTGTGAATGAAAGCATTATCGTCTTGGTAAATGGTGCTGTCTTCAGGAAACAATGTCTGCACCATGGGGTGCACATGGTCGGCCAAAATTTGTACATAGGGACTGGCAGTGACTCCACCTTTCAAACTGATGATGGGGCCTTCAGAATACCAAGATATGTCTGCCCAAACCATTATTGCACCACCACCACGCTTTACTGTTGGCACAAGACAGTCCTGGTCGTAAGCTCTGCCACATATAAACACGTCCGATGGTTGGGAGCAGTGTGAAGCTCCATTCATCGGACCATATTACAGTCTTCCATTGATTGGTAGTCCAGGATTTATGGATGTTGCACCACTCTCTCCTCTTCTGAGCATTAATATCAGTCACTAGTGTGTTTGGCAACTGCAGCTCACCCGTGAATATTTTCCTCATGCAGTGCCCACCGCACACAGTGTTTGTGGACATGGGCTTTGGAAGACACTTTTGCAGCAGTTGTTTTCTTATTCCGGGTCACAATCCTGCATCCTTTTGTCTCTTTTGGTCAGTTGACCACGCTTAACCTTTATCAGACAACGTTTTCCCACAAACTGTATATTCCGTTGTAACCTTTATACTGCACCTTGCAACACGGAAAATAAATTGGCAAGTTCAGTCACAGAGGCACCAGCTAAGTGGGCACCAACAATTTGTCATCTTTGAAGCTCCGTGAGCTCTGACATGACTGTATTACTAGCAGTGCACACGGTGATCGATGAAAATGAGGCTTCACACCTGTTAGCTAGGCGTCTCATCACACAGTGGAAGCAAAAGAATGTTACATCACTTCTGCTTTTAACGTGAAACATGTTGTCACTTTCACACCTACAAATCATGTAGTGTTTCTATATTTTTGTCTGACCCCTGTACATAGTGTAAGTACAGACTAGAACGTGTTCCCACACAAACAAGAGACTAACATCCAGCTGCTAGTTTATGTTGTAATTTGTGCACCCTACTTGCCTTTTCAGGTGGTTGTATATCCGCAGCACAGTCTCAGGCTCCTTATGTGGATCCTGAATATGTATCCTACAAGTGAACCTGAGCTGGTGTTCACTAAGGCCAATCTCCTTTAGTGCTTGTTCTGGGGACACCAGACGAAGGCTCTGCCATAGAGAGAATAGTCAGTGGCAATGTATATATTATTCATAGTCATAAGCAAAGAAAGCATTACTTCGGATTATATATTAGAATAGATAAAGCGTAACACTGCAAATATTGCTGATCTGTCCAAAGTAGCTGTTTACAATAGAATCTGTCCTTTCAAAGTACAATTCCACAGAAACGTTCTCCTAGGCTAGATATTTACTTATCAAACAATACACTTAAAGCCCAACTCTGGGTGTCATCAGTGCTGCTGTCTGCATCATACTGTGGATGAAGGGCACTGTTAGGCTCACTCCAGGGCTGGGCCCATGACATCCTGCATTCATAGCATGTTCCCAGTCTTCAGGGTTGAGGGACACTGGGCACCATTCATCCTGAACGACTGAGGACATCTTGTGGCAAAAATTAGTATTGCAAGGTACAGCAACAGATTGAAAGAGTATTGCAACTTCTTTATGTCACTCCGTCCTCTACCAACCTCCTAACTCTATTTTTTTTTACCAGTAATAGTTTTAATTAAGGTATACAAAATGTACAAATATGTATGTATGTATCTCTTGTTATGAAGAACAGTAGAAATAGAGCTAGAAGTACTTTTGTAATTTTCTTCAAGATTACATTCCAAATATTACAAGATTTGTAATTTTTCTTCAAACCAAGATTACATTCCAAATATCTAATTTTCTGGAATATATATTATATATATTATAACTAAGTGACCACATGACCTCAGTTCTCAGCTGCATAATAGGGCTTGAAGAGGTGGGGTGGAGAAACAACAGTATACTGATCTTCACAGTGAATGGGTGGGGGTGGGGGGTAATCAGCACACGTCTGTTCATCAGAGGACAGGCAAGCTGTGCTCCTAGCACAGCTAAAAAACTAAACACACAGGAATGGCTGTGCTCTCCTGCATAGTGTTGTCACTTTGAAATAGTAAAGCAGGGGGGACTGGCAGGAACACCAGATATTTCACATAAAGGAAGTAATACAAAGAACACAATAATTTTTAAACACAGTACATAGTACAACAGGAAGGGCTGCTGTTAGAAATCACAGGGCCCTGTACAGCCTACAAAACAGGAAGGGGTGAGTAGCCCCTTCCTACCCCCAGGAGGCATCCCATCATGGACAACAGGTGGGGGAGCAATTACAGGAATTAATTCCCTGTATGGCTCTCTTTACAGCAACTGAAAGCTGGCTGGAGGGAGTGGAGAAGCCAGCTTTCAGCTACTGCAGAGTCATACAGGGAATCTGTTCCTATAGATGCTTACCCCTCCCTGATCATCTCCTCCTATCCACGATCTGATTCCTCCTGCTGCCTGGGCCCTCCGGCTGAACTGAAGGGGCCTAGGCCCTGTACAAGGGGACCAGTGGTACCCCCTTTTTGCAGCCTTAACAGGCAGACATCAGGAATATGAAATGCTGGGATAACAAACACTTTATCTCATTTCACAGAGGTATACTGTGATAAGACACCGAAGTTGCTGTTTCAGCTTTACTTACATTATCTTTCATGATAAGGGTTCCATGCATCAGCCTGGGCTTCTTACACTCTGGTACAAGACCTACAGTTACAAAGGCATATATGTCAGTGTGTGTATATAATATAAATATATATCAGGCCAAGGACATGAACTAAGGGTTATTCCAAATAAATGTTCTATAAGCTGTGCCAAATGCAGCACGTGTAGGACATCCATCAGAAAGTTTGTTTTAGTATATAGTTTTTTGTCCTAATTGGCTGGCACAGGCCTCTGCTACAAGTAGGATCTTAAAGTGTTCAACTAGCCTGGGGAGCAGGGATCTCAAAAAGCTACAGCTCGCAGACATGTAAAGAGAAGCCAGGACCTGTGATCACCAAATCTGGTCAGCAGCCTCCCAAGCTTACTACTGGGCAACCCTGCACTGAAGATAAAGCAGGATATGAAAGGAGAAATGTCCATGTTAGAGAGCCATCATAGGAACAGGTGACAGTGTTTTTTAGGACTTTTTCTCACCTTTTGTTCTGGTGGCAACTCTAAAATTTTAGATTTTCCCTCACTTTCACTACAGAGGTAAGTCTCCCCAGTGGGAACACAGACAGCAATACACACCTGACAAAGGCTCTAATCTAATGTTTCCCAAACTACAGCTGGTGGACGGATTTCGCCCTTTGCTTAGTTCTAGCTGACCCTTGGGGCATGATTCCTCCAAAAGACACCACAAATGGGGTACTATTCCTCCAACTAACGCAACCAATGGGTCACGATTTGCCCTACTGACCACAAGCACTAGGCCATTTTCAACTTTCTCTGGTCACAATTTGGCTCCTCTAAAATATGAAGGCCAGTGAGCTGGCCCTTTGTTTAGAAGGTTTGGGGACCTCTGCCATGTTTTGTTAGGTAATGTTTAGTTCACATATGTATTTCAATGGCGTATTTAGAAGTTTGCCTGCTGCTTCATTCTAAACACAATAGGGAAAAAACATAAGACATCTGACTGACTTACTTAGAGCAGTCTCTTTCTTCAGTAGTCCTAGGGAAATGTCAACAGGAATGTTGGGGTTGGTGGCAATAGTGGCTGTCTCCCCATTAAACGGCATATAGCAATGAATATCTGGAGACACAAAGTAATAGAGAGAATAGGGAAAAACAAGGAATAGAAAAAGAACTGGATTCTGTAAGACCTCTGTGTTGGGCTGAAAGTAAGATGTGTTCATGGTTGGAATAAGGTTACAGTAAAGACAGATATTTATATAAAATAAAGAATAACAACTTACGAAACTCTTGCTCAATCTTCTGCTTGAGAAACTCCATCTTTTTGGCCTCTCCATGCACCAGTAGCACATTTCGTGGTTCTGCCTGGCGGATCAGCTGCATGATGCCTTTAGCATCAGCGTGGGCACTGAAGGACATATACTCTACCTGCATCTTCACCTCCAGCTGGCAAGAAATAATACAGCAAAATTAGGAATTAAATATAACTATCATTTAAAAACAAAATAAAAGAAATTTTCACTAAAAGACAAGAACCATAGACCCTTTATTTGTACCATGTAGGAAACCAAACCATTCATTTTGTAAATGTAAGTGCATTTTAAACTGTATAGGAAACCTACTGTCTGTCTCCCTTCCATCTCCAGCTTGCGTTGCCCACTTAGGATCTTGTGACCCACTGTGCCCTGCACACAGTAACCTGGCATAATCACCTACACAGGAACAAAGGGAAATAGGACAGGTAAGTCTAAGGATCATGTCAAGCTCTTGGGAAGTCACAAGCACTGTGCAGATTGAGAGTAATTACAGGAAAGTTTAAAGCAGAGTTCCAGTCATTTTTTTTAAGCCCCTCCTGTATACATCGATCTTCACAGTGGGCATCTGAAGTCCAGTCGCACTTTCTTCCAGGATACGGTGCAGCAGGCTACCTAGCATGCACATCCTGATCTCACTCCTCCGCAGTGTGAAGAAAGTGTGGCACACTTGTTGCAGAGCGGAGGATGCCCGTTGACTTCTGGGGTTGATGACACATATATCCCAGGAACTAACGGGCGAGAGGATATGATATACCTCGCCACGGCGAGGTACATCGGAAGTGCAGTGCTTCAGGCAGCCTAAACGTTTGGCACATATTTTTTTTTTTTCTCCCTAAGTTTTCAAACATTGATAGGACAGCTGGAAGCAATACATGGGGACAAACTTTAAAAATTGGGTGGAACTCCACTTGAAATGCTCCCTTTTAATGTACATGTTACATTTCATCGCACAATATTCTGAATTAATAAAAAAGATCTCTGCACCCACGCACATATTTTGTTTATGGAGACATAATCCTGGGCTTAATCACCCAGCAGCATTTTGTATATTTTGGAGACTCCAGCAGTGAGATATTCTAGCTGAATATTCTGACTGCCTGAAGATCCAGGCAGTGGTGCTTGGATCCCAAGATAGCTACAATTTCAAATCCGTTGGCAGGTTTGACAGTTCATATAAAATGTGTTTTAGCTGCATAATTCTTTTTAAACTAATTTTTATTGATAATTTAGTGGACATGGACAAATATATGGACATATGGAATGTCAAACGAACAGAGGCTGGAGACATCAAATCGGACCAGCGTAATCAGGATCACAAGTACAATATTGAATAGAAATACAGTGAATAAGACATACAAAACCTTGAACAATGTGGTAACATTCCTGCAGGTTTCATCCTCAAAGAGGTGTAACCCTACATAGGTGAGAAAGCTAGTACATGGTTCGTTACCCAACAACTTATACAAAACTGGGAGTGAGGTGGTGGCCATAGAGTACAATATGTTTAAAAACATCAAGGTCCCAAGACAGTCCGATCTGAAATCAAGGATTGCACAGAATCACTAGTATCCTGAGTGTCGAGCTAAGGCCCCCATACCTTATAAAACTTTTGCGGGCATCCCGTGGCCTCATTTTAGCTGTAAATTTAGTTATCTGCCTGATGTTCAATCTTAAGAGGCCATTTATTAAATTGTGTTTTTGATACATTTTCCAAGCGGTTTCATTAATTCCTATGAAAGGTTCACCTGACAATGCATCAAATATGCATAGGATATACTGTATATGACCTGTTCTTTAATAGAATATAAATAAATTGTAAACACGTGTTATATTTTTTTTGCACAGCTGACTTCCTCTCTGGCAACCTTTAGAAAAAAAGCTTCCAGAATTCTTCTTTCTTTATGCAAATAGAGTGCTTTATATGTTTGTGGTACACATAACAAAAATTTTAAATTTCGTTGAATTGACCCGTAAAGATATGATGCTTTGACCATTTTTCTTTAAACTGTAATGATAGAAATAAAGAGGCCGCCTGTTCTGACTTTCCTGTAAAGATATTAGTTGCCTGTCTGTCTCTGGTTTCAGTGCTTTCTCAGTTACTCATCTGATGCAGGCCAGGAAAGTCAGAGTGAAGGTAGAGCTCCTTCTCTTCATACAGGTCAGGGTCTCAGAAAGTATTGAAGCCTGTTTCACCTCAACTGCCAGGGAGGTAGCAATAAATAACAGCCTCCAAATGTATTCCATAAACGGTTTCCATCATGAGAAGGGCAAGTTCATTGTAATCTCTATAAGATTCCTAATTCCAATGAGACGGTTAGCCTCCACTGCCACCTTGTTCAAAAAACTGTAATGCTGTGCTTGCTGCGGCAGCACACATACTAAAATTGGAACGATACCGAGAAGATTAGCATGGCACCTGCGCAAGGATGACACGTAAATTCGTGAAGCGTTCCATTTTTGTTTCGTATGGTTTGTTTAAATTAGACCGATTGTTGGTCATTTATTTTTGTTGTCTTACAAGTCTATGATTCTCAGGAACGACATTGCCATATGAGAGCATTGCTCTCTATGTGTTTTCTTTTTGTTGCTTTCTTTATATGTAACTTTTATATTTTTGAAAATGGTTGCGGTCCTTTGCCTTTCATAGTGTTATCTGGACCCCAGTGTGGGTCTTGTATTTGTATCTCTGTGTTTGCTGTGTGTTGTTTCCCTATCTTTTATTGTTAGTTGTCGCTCTGTATCATACGATTTGTCATGTTTTGTATGTTTCTTTTAAAATGCCTAATAAAATATTTGGTAAAGAAAAAAAACTGTAATGCTGAAGATTTACTCTGTCCAACAAACTACTAGGAATGATGTATTGAGTAAAAGCAAGGCATTCTTAATGTCCAGCAAATGTTTTCTTCAAACTTGCTTGGTGCTTGGTTCCTGGTTCCCCACTGCCGATTCCTCAGCATGCACCTTTAGACCTCAGAGCAGTCCCAAACCCTGTAATAATTTTCTAGTTTACACTGGATAAATGTAGGAAACCAACAACACCAGTCTGTCACCTTTGCTCCCTCTGCACTCCTTTCACTTACCGTCTGTGGCTCCTGAATTTCCACATACACCCAGCTGCTTCCTGGTTACTAAAGTGGTGCCCCGCCGTGTGCTTGGACTATCTTCAAGAACCCTAGTGCTTAGCCAAAACCACCACTAGAGGGCATTTATCACCAACAGAACTGTTCTCAGGGTAGAAGGGGAGGCAGCTAATGGAGGCTGCCACTGAAAAAAACGTATTGTGTGCCTGCCTCTGCCCTTGTACCAAGGATTACAAATTACAAGTAAAAAAGAAGATCGCTGTGCTCTTCTAATCATCAAACCCCAAGCAGTAGAATTTAAATTTACAAAACAAATATACAGTATTTGCCACATGAATGCAAAGCCAGCTAGACAGCAGTAGATAGAATACACCTATGTATATAGCTAGATCTCACCATGTTCTTTTCATTGCCTGCCCATTTACGGAAAATCTGCAAGGACTGGCCAGCGTGCAGCATTCCAGGAGTTGCAAAAACCACCTGAAACAATCAGATCACAAGAACATTTAGTCTTAAAAATCACAAAAATATGTCTTCTTGTGTCATAATCTGGCTTACAGTAGTCAATTTAATAATAATTTCGTATTGTATGTTAGGGTTTACGGTACACCAACCCACTTTTGTCTTTTGTTATACATGAAGCCAAAAAAATATACGTTTACAATCAGGCTACAGCAAAGAAAACTCTAGTACTCCAGAGTATTTTAAATTGGTAGGATTGAAGTCACATTGTGTTGTCTCACCATTGGCCCCGGGTTATCTGCAAAAGCTCGGTCAAAGGCCTTGATATGTTTAAACTCGAACATGTTCCTCTGTACAAAAGTCTTTCTGATCTTCTGATTGGTCCAGGTAATGAAGAGCTTATAATAATGGTTGGCTTTCTCTGTCAGACCCGTAGAGAAATAAATTGGGGCTTTCAAGTTCATCCGTTCCCTAAGGAAGAGTAATCATTTTACTATACCAGTTTATACTACAGCAAAGCTGGACAGTTCCTGGTAATATTAATGAGTGCAACATGACTTCTTGTGTTCTATCCAGACTCCACAATGCAGTTTCAGAAAAATAACCCTCCTTGTGACAAAAACACAATTACTATTTATGGAGTGCAAAGACTCATGGAAAAAGTAGAAAAATAAAACAAAACACACATTTTCTATCATAGCAAAATAAGCATGGAAAATGAAGTTGTGCAATGATCAAAAATATTTTAACACCTAAACAAACCTTAAAAAGAATACGTTCGCCTTTAAAAAAAATAAACATCTTTTAGCAGGTAAAAAAAAAAAAAAAAGTTTATTACATTTTATTGGGAGCCTGTAAAGCATTGCACTTGTGATCAGCAGATCTGGTGCAATGCAGGTCTCTTGCAAACTGTCAGTGTAAGTAGTCTGCTCGTATCTTGTGTGAGAAGACATTTAAACACTTATAGGAAGCATCAATAAACTTCCTAGAGTGCAAAACAGCTCTCTGGTAGATTGAGAACTACAAGACACCAGCCGCAAAGGCCAAAGGTAGTTTCCCATTCACAAAACTCTGTGAATGAGTGATGCGGTTGGGTGGGCGGAGCCCCGCACACCACCATCTTTTTAAAATTGAAACAAGGTGGGTGGGGGGATTGGGGGTGAAAAACCCTGGCTTGCTGTCACAGCGGGGAGTCTGGGGGCAGCTGCAGCAGTAACATGATACACCCTGAATATGGGTGTAACACATAACATGTAATGTTAGAAAAAAAAGTGAACTTATCCTTTAATTCCTCATGTGCTAAAAGTGAAATGAAGGACTGAAAAAGTTGCATTATTAACGTAAACCCCCAGCCAAAAGTAAACAAGATGCAAATAAAGAAGAAAACCAGCTTTTGCTGCAATATTTTGCTTCAGTCCAATGAAATTCCCTGCAATACATTTTTCTCTTTCACTACATGACAGAGTCTGGGTTGTCCTGGACCTGACCCCGCCTGTGTCAACCCTCTGTCACTCTACTTTCTCCTCCTATCAGCATGCTTCTTGTTGGCACGTGAACTGACTGGCTTCTTTCTTTCGCTCCAGCTCTGCTATACAAGGACTGCAAGCAGCTTATACTAGGTCATATTCGGGTACGTAAGCTCTTTGCATATTATGCTGTATTAATGATCGGAGATGCATTTATGTCTGCTATATATCTGCCTAGACTTCAGCTTTAAAAGGAAAAGGAGATTTTGGCATATGATCATGTGACCAATGCCAGGGCATTGGTCCAATTGCTATTGTCGATGCACATGATCACTGGATAAAAACCACTGAGACTTAAGCAGAGGTGATGAACCATTGATTCTACCTCTACAGTTTGCTCCCAGTAACCTCTGTAGCTAAACCTCCGGGTACAGTATGTGTACAGTTTTCCCTGCAATGTACAGACAGCCTTGTGATTTATACACATTTACCACACTGAACAGGTAGACATGTCTTCCTGGTTTAGCGACTCAAAGTTCACATGCCACCTTTCTACCTCCAGCCTTGTAATTGGACAATGGAATGGCATCATCACTTCTGTCCAGTGACCCAGAAAGAAGGAGATGGATCCTACTGTCTAGCAGTGTGTCTATCACAAGACTTGCCAACCAAATTTAGGATTCCTTTACAGGTAAAAGGAGTATTTCAGCTGTATACTTAGCAGTTTCATTCATGAGAATACATATTTGTGAATGCATTTGTTATCGGTTATTTTATTAAGGATATAACAAACCCCCGGTGGTTTTAAAGCAGTATCTAAAATAAAAGTATCTAATTTTATGTTACAGCATACATTAAGAGGGGTCAGACTTCATGTTTGGCAGAGAGGGGAACTCCTGGTATGGAATCATGAAATGGAAACTCAGAGACAAACACCCGTGTCAGAGTTGGATTTGGCCCACAGTATTTAGAGTATATTACCCCAAACATACTGTGTAACTTACAACATTGTTATTCTGTTTTCAGTAAAATAAACCAAAGAAATCAAACAAAAAGGCTGTATAGAACTCATAATTCATGTTGCCTGAAAAATGGTTTACATTGTTTCTAGTATTATGAAAGAAATGTTACCAGAAGGTCTCCAGCAAAATGCAGAGTTCCTGAGCTCTCCCCAGAGCAAACACAGGAATGAGAACCTACAAATAAAAACATAAATCTGTGAATCCAAGGACAGCCCTAATGATGCTTAACTATACCAATGTCAAGAAGCCCAAGCATATGAAAGTGTACATGTGGTCAGGCCATAGGCATTCATATGTTTACATATTCTTACCAAAGCACTAAATGAGCTTTAAAACATGTCCTCACTGACCTCTGTTGCTGCAGGCATTGTGGATCAATTTGTTTTCCTTCATTCCTTTCTATCCCCTTGCCCACACAAGAAGAAGCCTTGCTAGTGCCAAGTAATGCCCAAGTTACGGTGCAGAGTGCCCAAGCAGCCACTGAACAAAGATCAGCATAGTCAGGGGAAAGTACTAGGTCTGTTACTCTGTGTTTGGGCAAACCGAGAAGCAGGGAAGTGAAGGAGAGTATAAGCTGCCATTAAAGTGAACCTGTTGTCTCTGCACTGTTATGCAGTGACCTTATCGCACAATACTGAATATCATGGAGCAATCTGTTCCTGTGTTTTGTTCAATTTGATCATTCATTATCTAGTGTCCAATGGTATCTTTAGCAGTGAACTTGTGAATTGAAGATATGTTAGACAAAGATTAGTGTCACCTTTCCACCCTTCTCTACAGTCTCATGGACCTTCTTCAAAAAGTCTCTCTCTCTACAACGTTTTGAGTCTCTGATAGTTGTAGCATATGTGGATTCACTAATAAGTAAGTCAGGACGACACTTGTCAATCCAGGCAGCTCTGAAAAAGAAACATAAGTTCTCTGGTCATGACATGTACAAAACAGTCAAGGATATCCAAGCAATGTATTTCAAATATTGAAACTGCTGTTTCAGATCCTTTGATGTAGTAATGTAACCCTATTCCCTGCACAAACACATACACTACATGGTGCTTACCCTAAATGCCGATCTGGAGTCATGTTATAATCTCCCTAAAGAAAAAAAAAAAAAATCATATGAGATAATCATTAAAATAGAAAGTATAGAAGTACTGTATATCGAGTAAGTACATTTTGAGTTATTTTTATTATTACATATATTTACTGCAGTGTTTGGTATGAGATACAGTTTTTTTCCCCTGAAGTTTTGTAATAAATCTGAACTCTGGACTGTATCTAAAAACCACCCTTGCAGTGCCCCCCTTTCCAACCCCTCCCCCATCTTTCCTCACTATAAGTGATAAATGATTGTTAAGTCTAGGGGTAGAGCAATAAGGTGTAATGTTTACCGCCTCCACTTAGCAACTGCCACATAGAGGGTTTTCAAGGACTCAGCCGACACTTAAAGCTGGACAAAGGGTACAATAACCCCGCCGGCAGAGAAAAAGAGGGGAACAGAATCCAGAGTCATATCAGAAACATAATGAATGTGAAGAAAGATGGACGCCGCTCTACCAATCGCTGGAAGTCAAACAGAAAGCGATGTGAGCTCTAGCTGGCCTCAGCCGCCACTCCAGCCACGCCCTCTGAAACATTTTCCCGCACCCATCACTCAGCCTCTGTGACCAAGCCCCCGATAGACAGGGCAAAACATGTCATAGGGCATGGCTGGAGTGACGGCTGAGGGCAGCTAGAGCTCACATCGCTTTCTGTTTGACTTCCAGGGATTGGTAGAGCAGCACCCATCCTTCCTCACATTCTTTGCAGCAACACTTGAAATTTAGCTCAGGTGCCTCCTGTTTCTCGAGATGTTTCTACACCTTGATTGGAGTACACCTGTGGTAAATGAAATTGACTGGACATGATTTGGAAAGGCACACACCTCTCTATAAAAGGCCTCACAGTTGACAATCCATACTGTGCCAGCAGCTTAGAGAGGTTTACTGCAAGGTACAGATCTGGGGAAGGCTACAAAAAAATTGTGTGCACGAGCTGACAGGGAGGAGAACTGTTTTGTTTACTAACAGTTCTCCTCCCCGTTGGAGATGCTCGGCAATCACCGGGCACTGGCGAGTAATTACTGGCCATGAACCGGTGATTGACAGCCGCGAATGGCGGTGCTGGTAGGGCACGCACACCCCCTACCTGGAAATGCAAAATCACGTACACACACAGACACACATGCTGCCCTGTAGCAATATTTCTGCTATAGGGCGGTCGGGAAGCGGTTAAGCTGCTCTCTTTTAAATGTACCGTATTTGCCGGCATATAAGACGACTGGGCGTATAAGACGACCCCCTACTTTTCCTGCTAAAATGTAGTGTTTGGGCTATACTCGCCGTATAAGACTACCCCTCTTCCAATGCACACCAGTGGGAGCAATAGTGCCCCATCATTGGTGTCAGTGGGAGGAATAGTGCCCCATCATCGGTGTCAGTGGGATGAATAGTGCCCCATCATCGGTATCAGTGGGAGGAATAGTGCCCCATCATCGGTGTCAGTGGGAGGAATAGTGCCCCATCATTGGTATTAGTGGCAGGAATAGTGCCCCATCATTAGTATCAGTGGGGGGAATAGGTGCCCCATCATTGGTATCAGTGGGAGGAATAGTGCCCCATCATTGGTATCAGTGGGAGGAATAGTGCCCCATCATTGGTATCAGTGGGAGGAATAGTGCCCCATCATTGGTGTCAGTGGGAGGAATAGTGCCCCATCATTGGTGTCAGTGGGAGGAATAGTGCCCCATCATTGGTATTAGTGGCAGGAATAGTGCCCCATCATTAGTATCAGTGGGGGGAATAGGTGCCCCATCATTGGTATCAGTGGGAGGAATAGTGCCCCATCATTGGTGTCAGTGGGAGGAATAGTGCCCCATCATTGGTGTCAGTGGCGGGAATAGTGCCCCATCATTAGTATCAGTGGGGGGAATAGTGCCCCATCATTGGTGTCTGTGGGAGGAATGGTGTCCCATCATTGGTGTCAGTGGGGGGGGGTAGAATAGTGGCCCATCGTTGGTGTCAGTGGGGGGGGGGTAGAATAGTGGCCCATCGTTGGTGTCAGTGGGGGGGTGGAATAGTGGCCCATCGTTGGTGTCAGTGGGGGGGAGGAATAGTGCCCCATCGTTGGTGTCAGTGGGGGGGAGGAATAGTGCCCCATCGTTGGTGTCAGTGGGGGGGAGGAATAGTGCCCCATCGTTGGTGTCAGTGGGGGGGAGGAATAGTGCCCCATCGTTGGTGTCAGTGGGAGGAATAGTGCCCCATCATTGGTGTCAGTGGGAGGAATAGTGCCCCATCATTGGTGTCAGTGGGAGGAATAGTGCCCCATCATTGGTGTCAGTGAGAGGAATAGTGCTCCATCATTGGTATCAGTGATGGAGCACTATTCCTCCCACTGACACCAATGACACTTGCTGACCCTGTTCTAGTATGGTGCTGCTGCAGCCAGCATATGTGGTTGCAGCAGCACCTCTACACGGCACACTTACCTGCTGCTCCTGCACTCGATTTTCACGGGGCCGCTCGGCTCCGCCCCCTGGCCGGTGATTGGCCGCCTGTGTGCCTTTCCTGAGCTACAGTTCTGGCGGCCAATCACCGGTGAGGAGGCGGAGCCGAGCAGCCGCGCGAACATCCAGTGGCCGAACCGAAGGAGCAGCCGCGCTACCTGGACCGGATCATCGTGGGACCGGAGTCAGGTAAGAAACACCAGCTTCTGCCCACCCCTGTACTTAGTGTCCCTTCCGTTGGAAGGGGGGGGGCGGCGGCGGCACCGCGACGCCCCCCTAAAAAGTGTCAGTATGCCGTATACCGGCGTATAAGACGACCCCCGACTTTTGAGTAGATTTTCAAGGGTCAAAAAGTCGTCTTATACGCCGGCATATACGGTATATCTAAAAACATTAAATAACTCTTTTACCAAAGAGTTCATCTTTAACCACTTCCTGTCCGGACACTTTCACCCCCTTCCTGTCCAGGCCAATTTTCAGCTTTCAACATTATCACACTTTGAATGACAATTGCGCGGTCATGCAACACTGTAGCTATATGAATTTTTTAGCATTTTTTTGAGACGGATAAAGCTTTATTTTAGTGGTATTTATTCACCGCTGGGATTTTTATTTTGCTATTTAAATGAAAAAGTCCAAAAATTTTGAAAAAAAGTGTTTTTCTTCTAAAATTTTGCAAATAAATATTTCATCATAAATCTTGGGCAAAATTTATTAAGTTATCTTTTTAGTAAAAAAAAAAAACAAAAAAACAAAATTAGTTTATAACCAAAAATTATAATTTTTGAAAAATTTTTTTTTTTATATTATTTATGTTTTGGTTTTTTTTACATACTGTCACCCTAACAGTACAGTGTCACCATGGTGACAGTGTACTACTTGTGGGGTGTGATGAAGATTTTTTTTTTTTTTTTTACACTGATTGCTTTTACACCCATAAAGGCTGTAAAAGCAATCAATTCTGCTCTTCTCTGGCTGCATTCTTGCAGCCGTTGAGAACTACTGAGTGAGCTGTGATTGGTCACAGCTTGTCACATGGTACAAGGCTGTTGTGAATAGCCTTGTACCATGTGACCTCTGTGATCATTCACAGATTTCACACGTAGTAAGCAATGATGTCACAAGTGACATCTTGCTTACTACTCTGCATAGGATCACTGATTGGCCAATCAGTGATCACATGATCGCGACCTCACACAGAGGTCCCGTCCGACGATCGGTGTTCCACTGTGTCCGGAGGACACAGCAGGCACCGGATTGCGGTGCTGCGCGCTCCGAGGGAGCGCGCACAACTAGAAAATGCAGGTGCCGTTTATGAACGGCAACCCGCCCCTAGAGTGACACCGTCCTGCCGTTTAAAAACGGTAGGCAGACGGCAAGTGGCTAAATGAACAGACAGAAGAGGGATGAGGCCAACAGCTTCCAGCCACGACTTACATCGAAGGAATGATGTTTTAAAACATTTCTGACCAAACGCTCTCCTCTTTCCCAAGAACAATCAGCTGGTTGGTATCTGCTTCTGCTATAGACATAAACCAGCGAACTTTAATGTAAAATCTAGTAAATGCACTTACTGTATAGACAACAGACTCAGAGCCAACTTTAATTTGGAACATGGCAGCACCCAAGACATGTCCGGCATAGTAGGCTTTAATTTCTAATTCATCATCAACCTGCAAAATTAAAAAAAAAAAAAAAAAAAAAAAAAAAAAGGAAGGAAGACAAAAACCATAAAACATACAACTAATAAATAAAAATGCATCTTAGGAGTTTATATACTTCATTAAAAAGGAAGCCCCAACTACATCAACTTCAATGTTGTGATCGCCGGCAGGCACTCAAGGGTGCAATATCCCCATCATTAAAAACGATAGTATCCCCCTACTCTGTATAAAAAACAAATAATGGAGGCATCCAGCTTCAAGAAAGTAACACCCTAACTAAAGGAGAAGTTTGAGATTACTAGAAAAAAAAAAACCAGACAAACGTAAAGCTGTGGCCAAAAGTTTTGAGAATGACACAAATATTAAATTTTCACAAGGTATGCTGCCTGTTTTTATGATGGCAATTTGCATATGCTCCAGAATGTTTTGAAGAGTGATCAGATGAATTGAAAATAATTTCAAAGTAACTCTTTGCCATGAAAATAAACTTAATCCCAAAAAAACTTTTCTATTGCATTTCAGCCCTGCCACAAAAGGACCAGCTGACATGTCAGTGTGTCTCTCATTAACACAGGTGTCCGTGTTGATGGGGACAAGGTTGGAGATCACTCGGTCATGCTGATTGAGTTGGAATAACAGACTGGAAGTTTTAAAAGGAGAGTGGTGCTTGAAATCATTGTTCTTCTGTTAACCATGGTTACCTGCAAGGAAACGTGCAGTCATCAATGCTTTGCACAAAAAGGGATTCACAGACAAGGATATTGCTGCTACTAAAATTGCACCTAAATCAACCATTTATTGGATCATCAAGAACTTCAAAAAGAGAGATTCAATTGTTGTGAAGAAGGCTTAAAAGGTGCCTAAAGTAAGTCCAGCAAGTCCCAGGACTGTCTCCTAAAGTTGATTCAGCTGCAGGATCGAAGCACCACCAGTGCAGAGCTTGCTTAGGAATGGCAGCAGGCAGGTGTGAGTGCATCTGCATGCACAGTGAGGCGAAGACTTTTGGAGGATGGCCTGGTGTCAAGAAAGACAGCAAAGAAGCCGCTTCTCTCCAGGAAAAAAACATCCGGGACAGACTGATATTCTGCAAAAGGTACAGGGACTGGACTGCTGAGGATTGGGGTAAAGTCATTTTCTCTGATGAATCCCCTTTTCAATTGTTTGGGGCATCCGGAAAAAACCTTGTCCAGAGAAGAAAAGGCGAGTGCTACCATCAGTCCTGTGTGTCATGGCAACAGTAAAGCATCCTGAGACCATTCATGTGTGGGGTTGCTTCCCAGCCAAAGGATGGGACTCACTCACAATTTTGCCTAAGAACACAGCCATGAATAAAGAATGATACGAAAACATCTTCCGAGAGTAACTTCTCCCAACCATCCAAGAACAGTTTGGTGACAAAAAATGCCTTTTCCAGCATGATGGAGCAGCTTGCCATAAGGCAAAACTGTTAACTAAGTGGCTTGGGGAACAAAACATCAAAATTTTGGGTCCTTGGCCAGGAAACTCCCCAGACCTTAATCTCATTGAGAACTTCTGGTCAATCCTCAAGAGGTGGGTGAGCCAAAAAAAAAAACCCACACAAATTATGACAAAATCCAAACATTGTTTATGCAAGAATGGGCTGCCATTAGTCAGGATGTGGCCCAGAAGTTGACTGGGAAAATTGCAGAGGTCTTGAAAAAAAAGAAAGGTCAGCACTGCAAATATCAATTCTTTGCATAAACTTAATATAAATTGTCAATAAAAGCCTTTGCAACTTATGAAATGCTTGTAATTATACTTCAGTATACCACAGTAACATCTGACAAAAAGATCTAAAAACACTGAAGTAACAGACTTTGTGAAAATTAATATTTGTGTCAATTCTCAAAACGTTTGGCCACGGCTGTACAAACTCACCTCCGGTTGTCATGACAGCTCTAGGATCAAGACCTAAGCAATCACCTGACTGCTGATCAGGCAGCTCTCTGGTTGGAGTGGAGAACAGTGACTGTCAGTTACTGCTCTCTGATCTGCTATCCCCTTGCTCACACTAATGCCAGGCTGGGAAGGGGGTTGAGACAAATGGCTTTGTCTCTCAGCAGTATGCTGAAAGATGGAATAAGCTGTCAATAGGGCAGCCAGGTGATTTCTAACAATATTTTCAGGATCCATCCCAAGCCTGGCAATGGCTCTGCCCTGTCAGCTGATATTGGGCAATAACCTGCTATCTTGGTCACAGAAGTATGATAGTACAGGTAATAATGTGACCGTAAAGAGAAATACAGCCAAGAGGTTTGGCCATACTTCTCTTAGGTTTTGTAGGAACATGGCGTAAACACAAACTACTGTAAAGAGATTAGCCAAAGGAGATTCCCAGGAATGAGTCAATCCAAAACTTTAACAGAAATTCTACAAAACACGTGAAAAGATAATGCTAGGCAGCAAAGACTGCAACTGGGCAGAGTAAACGAGTTCCCACAATTTACTTATATTTATGTTCTTTGCAATATACTGGAGACAGTTCACAGAACTCCTCAAATTTGGGGTGGGTGTGTATGGAATACATCATGCAGCAGTTCGAGCAGCATTCAAGTTCTTGGGAGAACTTCAAGTCTCAGTAAGCTGAAGCAACTGCTGCCAGGACATGTTGCAACTAGTAGTTCATCGGCAGCTAAAGTTCCAAAGACTGCCCACAGCCATCTTACCTGCACAGTCTGATGGAGGTTGACAGCCACCACTTTCTTCATGCAATCTTTAATCATTTGGGAGGTAAAGAAGTTTGTTTCCCCTTTCTTGTCCACAGTGATCTTCCTGTAATCTTCCAGGAGGATGGGGCAGATGGCCTTTGTGGGATGAGTCATGTAAATGGGGCCATCAAAGCCAACCATTTCACTCATATAAGGCAGAGCTCCACAGTGGTCCAGGTGGAAATGGCTAGAGAAAAGTGACAAGGTTTTATAAACTGAGTATACTGTAGTCTGAAGAAAAAGTTAATTAAAGGAGAATCCTGTACTTTGCCTATGCAGGGCACAATAACAGGTTAATTGAATAAGTCCCCTGCTCTTTATACTTTTCTTCATTTTCTGGAGCAAAGTAGAAAAAAATCCCTGGGTAAGCTTCTAGCCTGCAAGGACCCATGCAACAGGGCTCAGGTACCCAGCGCTGCACACTGACTAGAGTGACTTGGCACTTACACTGGGCTTGCTTCCTTAGTTCCCAAAACCTGAATGGAGTGACAGCGGAGCAAAGGAAACGTGACAACTGCTGCAGCTTAGATTGCCTAGCCTCCCAAAATCACAGATCACTTATAGAGGCCCGATCACTTAATCAAAACTCTAGCAGGAATATGCCTGTAAAGAACAAAGAGGATACTTCTTTCTCGTGCAGCCCATGTCCTTGAAAGCTCTGATCTTGTGAAATGATCCCCAAAAGATCACTGTGAAACTAAACTTCTGAAATGTTCATTTCCTGGGTCACCCATAAATCACTGGTTCTCCTACTAACCTCCTAGTCAACACTGTCATGGCTGTCAATGGGGAAAAAAAACAAACAAAACAAAAAAAAAGGAACACCCCCCTCCCCTCCTCCTCCCAGGGGGGCGCACCTACAACCTTCACGTTCTTGCAGTAATTCAGGAGGATACTGTGAACCTTGATAGGGCACCATTGTGCCTAAACTATCTGACACCACACTGTTAGGATCTCCTACACATGCTAGCAAACACTACAGCTCTGTAATGAGCAGTCCCAGCACCTGCTCAACAAATATGGTAGCAAACAAGTTATAAACACTTTATGGGGGAAGTTCAAAATTAATGGTTTTGGAAATCGTGCACTAAGGTTTTCCTGTTGCGATACTTTGAAACTCTTTGTGGTTTAATAAGCAGATAGGTTCTCTTTAAATTCCAACACTCTTTATAATATCTATAATAAAGCTTTAACTGAAGAAATACATTTCCTAGCCACATGACTTACCTGATGATAACGCAATCCAAAAACTCTGTGAGACGGCCATTTTGTGTAATGTAAGAGAAGTCTGGAAACCTCCTCTGTAAAAACAAAAGAAACAGAAAAAAACTGTTACTGCAGGAATTCCAGTGCTAATTCCACACATATGTAACATCCATCAGAGGCATCACATGTGAAAACTCACATCATCATTGTATCCCATGTGCATTCCACAGTCCAACATGACATTCTTCCCTCCTATGGACACCAGGATGCAGCTGCGTCCAACATCCTGACCAGCGCCTGAGGTATTCACAATACAGTACACAGGAGATTAGCCCAGCTATCAACAAAGAACATGGTGATACAGGTTTTGCTGATGTGTAAATTTCAAACTGTAATAATGTCTGTGCTTTAGTGTTTGTTTTTTTGCCACTTCTTGCCATGATCAACTGCACCATGCGTCTGAGACCAAATGTGAATAAAACTGTTATTACTTAAATACTATCCCTTTACTTTATCTTACTTGATAATTAACCCTTATCTGCCCCTAGCTGTACAACACTTCAACTTTACTTATGGATTTGTCCATACAGGACAAAACTTCAGGTATAATGAAAGCAGAATTAAATGCCACCGTTTATTAAATGGGCCTCCATAGGCTTTATGCCATAATGTGCTAGTATGCATTGCATTTTAACACATTATGGAAGACTTGCCTGTCAAATGATGCCCTCCAATGCTGCGCTGTCAGTGCTCCTGCTGATCATGAGCACTTCCATCTTCTCCTGGTCTTCCTTCCAGGCTCCGTGGTTTGGCTGCTTTAATGGCCAGCTGTGATGACGTGACTCCAATGCATGTGTACAGGAATCACAACACGGGGGGGGGGGGGGAACTGTGTAAATGTACACTGAGCTGCGCATGCACGGCTCAGTGTACATTACCACTGAGAGGTAGGGAGAAGTATTCATGACAGAAGAGACCACCAAGGTCTCTTCTGATATACAAACAATATCTGTCAGGATTTTTTTTTTTCCCCAATTCCACTTTAAATCTCTGTATTACTGAACCTGTAGTTGTGTACTAATGGCTGGAACTAAGCATTACTAGGTCTGCGTGGTCAATATGCGATCCAATCAAAACATGAAGCAGCGCCAAACCCAACCACATAGTGAACTAAACAAGTTTAGCAAATAAATACAATTATTAATTAAATATATAATATTGGATAGGTAGCTGCCCCTTTAAGTGAAACATCACTTCTAATAAATGTGCAATAAATGAAAGTAGGAGCTCACCAAAAACATGCAGTTGTGACAATCATAAACACTACTTATAAATCAACATATAATAATGTGTCAAAACCATGAAGTCCCAAATCACAAAATTCATTCACATGTGACAGTGTGACTGGTGACTAATTGTCTATGTTCTCTTTCAGAGAGACAGGGTAAATAGGAAAGGTGGTGGTGTCTGTCTCTATGAGAAGTGATCTCAGAGCGAGTGTGAAAGAGGACCTAGTTGACGGAGAGTGTGATGAGGCTGAAGTATTATGGGTGGATCTGCACATGGGGTGCGTACTACAAAGGTAATCATTGGAGTTTGTTGTAGGTCTCCCAGTGTTAATGAAGAGGTGGAGACTCAGCTCCTTGCACAGACTGAAATGGCTGCAAGGGCTGGGACAGTGATAATAATGGGGGATTTTAACTATCCGGAAATTGACTGGAGTAATGGTACTGCAGGAACAGTTAAAAGGGCAAACATTTTTAAACCGGCTAAAGGACAATTTTATAATACAGTTCATAGAGGCCCCCAACTAGGAATGCTCCTCTGCTGGACCTGGTAATCTCAAACCATGCAGAGCTTATTATGAATGTCCATATAAAAGAACATCTGGGTAGCAGTGACCATAACGTGATTTCATCTATTGTTAGTTGTACACAGCAAGCACATACGGGAATAATAAAAACGCCCAATTTTAAGAGAGCTAATTTTCCAAGGCTGAGAGCTGATCTCCAAGACTTAGACTGGGAGGAAATATTAGCATCGATGAACACAACACAGAAATGGAAATTCTTCAGACTGTATGTGAACACACTGCAAAATATATTCCCATGGGCAACAAGTTTAAAAGGCTAAAAATCAAACCTATGTGGCTTACGGCCAAAGTTAAAAAAGCTATAAATAATAAGAAAAGAGCTTTTATTAAATATAAAAATGAAGGACCGTTATCATCATTTAAACATTACAAAGAATATAACAGAATATGCAAAAAGGAAATAAAGGCTGCAAAAATTGAAAACGAATGACAGATTGCAAAAGATAGCAGGACCAACCCCAAAAAATTCTTCAAATATATTAATAGTAAAAAAGGTCCGGTCTGAGCATGTAGGCCCTTTACAAAATAATCCAGAGTGGGTGACTGGGGACAAAGAGAAGGCAAATATATTTAAATACCTTCTTCAGCTCTGTGTATACAAAGGAGCATGGGGGAGCTCTTGTCCATAATGGGCATGGTATTGACATAGCTCCAGATGATCCACATTGGCTCACAATTGATATGATCCAAAAATATTTAGACAGAATAAAGGTGAATAAAGCACCTGGACCGGATGGCATACACCCAGGGGCCATAAAGAATTGAGCTTTGTCATTTCAAAGCCATTGTTTCTAATTTTTAGGGACTCTTTAATGACTGGCATAATACCACTGGATTGGCGTAAGGCCAATGTGGTGCCTATATTTAAAAAGGAGTCAAAATCTTTACCAAGTAATTATAGAACCGTTAGTTTAACTTCTATAGTTGAGAAGATACTGGAGAGCTTAATAAAAGACCACATAGATGAGTTCTTGCTAGAAAAAAAATATTTTATGCAACAGACAGCATGGATTCATGAAAGACAGAAGTTGTCAAACAAATCTGATTTCTATTTATGAGAAGGTGAGCAAAACCTTGGACAGAGGAGTGGCGGTAGACGTGGTATACTTGGATTTTGCAAAAGCGTTTGACACAGTTCCCCACACACAGCTAATGTGTAAGGTAAAGTCTATGGGCTTTGAAAAATCTGTATGTAAATGGATAGAAAACTGGCTAAAAGATCAAATTCAGAGAATAGTGGTTAATGATTCATACTCTGAATGGTGTAGGGTCATCAGTGGTGTAACCCAGGGTTCAGTGTTGGGACCCTTACTTTTTAATATATTTATAAACAATATAGGGTCTGGAATTAAAAAACCCATTTCAGTCTTTGCAGATGACACCAAGCTGTGCAGTGGAATAAAGTCCTTACAGGATGTCTTCAACTACAAGCCGACCTCAATGCTCTGTGTAATTGAGCAATTATGTGGCAAATGAGGTTTAATGTTGATAAATGTAAGTTTATGCACTTGGGGACTAAGAATATGCATGCATCATAGCCAAGCTGCGGTTTCTAAAGCAAGCAAAATCCTCTCTATTATAAGAGGTATAGACTCCAGAGAGAGAGATATCATATTACCCCGGTACAAATCATTAGTAATACCTCATCTGGAATATGCAGTTTCGTTTTGGGCACCAATTCACAAAAAGAACATTGGGGAACTGGAGAAAGTACAGAGAAGGGCAACTAAACTGATAAGAAGCATGGAGGAGCTCAGCTATGAGGAAAGATTAGAGGAACTGAATTTATTCTCTTTTGAGAAGAGGACATTGAGGGGGGATATGATCAACATGTATAAATACATCAGTGGTTCATATAGTGAACTCGGTGTAGAGCTATTCACCCTGAGGACAAGGTGGCATCAGAGGACAAGGGGGCACTCTTTATGTCTGGAGGAAAAGAAATGTAATCTTCAAACACGGAAAGGTTTCTTCACAGTGAGAGCTGTGAAAATGTGGAATAGACTCCCTCAAGAGTTGGTTCTGGCCAGCTCAGTGGATTGCTTTAAAAAAAAGGCCTGGATTATTTCTTAGATACACAGAATATAACTGGATACTAACATTTATAGGTAAGGTTGATCCAGGGAATATCCGATTGCCTCTCGGGGGATCAGGAAGGAATTTTTTGACCTGCAGGAGAAAATTAGATCATGCTTTGCTGGATTTTTTTTGCCTTCCCCTGGATCAACTGTGGGTATAGGATTATAACCTTTTTTTTTAATGGTTGAACTGGCTGGACGTGTCTTTTTTCAGCCAAACTATGTAATTCTTGCAACTCCAAAATTGTGCTCTACCACTGTGTGTAGCTGAAATGGGAACTCACCAAATTTACTCAGCCAACAATGTAGCCAGGAAGCTTGTACACAGATCCTCTATGCCTTAGGTGCGATGTGAAATCCTGCAGAATCCTCCAAACAAATGATACTACACCACATTCTCCAGTCTCAGTAGCTCAGAAAAATGCCAAGAAGATAGTCATAGTGCATCAACATTTATTTAAAAATGTGCAAATGTAATCAAAATCCACTCACATATTACAGGTGCCACAGGGAGCACCAACCCAAACAGCTCACTAGGGGGATCTCGCCCTCCATACCGCAGCCCGTCCTGCAGTCGATGTGCATTCCAATGCCCAGATGTGACGTATGAGGAACCGGAAGTGACGTGTGCGGCTCAAGCCTCAATGCAAAGCTTGCTGGCTATTTTATTGGCTGAGTAAATTTGGCGAGTTCCCATTTCAGCTACACACGGTGGTGGAACACAATTTTGGAGTTGCAAGAATTAGTCACCAGTCAGACTGTCACATATGAATGAATTTTGTGATTTTGGACTTCACGGTTTTGACAATATTAAATGTTAAGTTGATTTAGAAGTAGTGTTTATGATTATCACGATTGCACGTTTTGGGTGAGCACCTACTTTCATTTACCGCATTGTCACTATAACTAAAGAATTTAGAAAATTGTTAAATCGTCAAATCAGAAGTAAACAATCTTTAGAGTATTGCTAACAGGTAGACACTTCTTCCACAAAAACCTCTTTCCCTGCCTATCAATTTTTTGTTTTGTAATTTACATTGTGTGACTTGGTATATAACCAGACGCTGAGATATAGTCATTTCTGAGCACTTGCACTAGTTTTAGATCATGTGTGTAGCCAAAGATGGATGCTGGCTTAAGACTGAAGACTAGACCTGGAAAAAAAAATAAAAATTCTGAGGTGTTGATGGATCAATGAGGGGAAAGTGTGGACATAGCATCACTGGAGGAGTGGCGACAAAGGTACAAGTATGTTGTGCATATTTGCACATTACAGCACAACCCCTGGGGACTTTCAGAGGCAGAATTTCACTTCACTGGCCCAGTATTGTCTTATGAGAGAAGAGAGAGATATCAGGTTGCAACCTTGAGATTACACAGGGCTTCCTCTCTGCTCTCAGTAGGTAGTTAGATGCTACTGAGGATAGGGATAGTTAGGAAAAGCTGTTGCTTGGATCTGCATTACATTAAAGTGGAATTGAAATATAACTGAAACGAGCATAAAATAGACTTTAGATGAGATGTTCTATTCCAGCAGCCACAGACCCGCAGTGCTACTGCACAAACCTATCAATGGGCAGCTGAAAAGAATCTAGCAGCTGACTAGCATAAGGCTACGTTCACACTAGCGTTGTGTGCAGGCAGCAGAAAGGCGTTTGGGAAGGGTTTTTACCACTTCCCAAACGCCTCGGACAATTCTGCACATTGCAGCACATAGTGCTGTTCTAACGGGAGCATTAGCGTCGCGTCGTGGTAAAACGGACGCCTCTAGTCGAGTCAGGAGGCGTTAAAGCCTCCTATTCTAGTCTATGGTGCTGCCCGGCCTTTGCGACGCGGTTGCGGGGCATTTTCGGAGCGGTAACACCATTCAAACTTCATTATAAGCGTTTGTGGGGTGTTTTTAACGCTCGGCAAACGCCTAGCAACCGCCGCTGAACCGCGCATGCGGCGTTTGCGGAGCGTTAAAAAACGTTCCGCAAATGCCGGACCAACGCTTGCCAAACGCTATAGGGGCGTTTGGCAAGAGTTGGTAAAACAGTCAAGTGTGAATGAGCCCTAAATACAGCACAGCAATCAGCTGGCCAGGAGAAGTAGTATTTTGATTCCCCAAGATATTGAGGAGGATGTGGGGGTCTTTACAAAGTAAATTCCAGTTTTACATTACTCGTAAAGATGAGTACTTAACCTGGAAAGATTAAAGCCCAGCTCTGCATTTAGTGCCAACTGGTGGAGGAAAAGTACTCCAGTTCCTAGTAAAGACACGTTAATAAACACGCTCTTTGTACACTACAGATAATGATTCAAGATGGCTGCACCCAGGATGAATCTTGTCTTACACTATTATGTTGATACAGACATTGATCAACTGCGCAGACAGGATGCTGTATCTACGGTAGCTCCACCTACATGATAAAACTTACAAGAGGATCTAGCTCTCCCTGTCAATAGAACATTATTAAAACTGCAGCAGATATAGTGAACCTGCTGAACAGAGAGATCTTGCCGCTGACATTTCTAAGAACTGCATTTACACTGCTGAAGTGCGTTAACACACGTTATGCTGCATGTCAAAGTGTGTTGTGTTAAGGCAGCCCATTCATTTGAAAGGGCTGCCTGATGCATTAAAAACACAGCAGAAAACAGGTGGAGGCACTATATTTTGTAATGTAGTGCACCACAACACTCAGTAGTGCCTTACCATGCATTGTGGTGTATTGCAATACAAGTACATTGGTGTGTTATCAGAAACACGTTAGTGTGACTGCAGAAGAAATGGAAGGAACCAGTGGCAGATTCTGACCACTAATTGCCATTCATAAGCAAAATATTACATATGAATCCTTTAGGAAAAGTATTTCTACTCTCACCCGATGATTCCATGATCTCAGCCTAGTAAAATGTAATAGTAGGGTTATAAAAATTAACTTTACTGAAGAAAATGCTTCTGTTCGGTCCAAAATGCAAGTGTTAATGCCTAGGCACTTGGTCATGTGATCTCTGGTAAAGGGGAGGATTATCCAATCTGAGCCCTTCAGCAGAGATCACATGACCAAGTGCCTAGGGCCTCAGACATGTCCAGGGTGAAAGGGAGCAATGATCATCTTCTGGAATGAAAGGGAACTATTTCAGCCCTTGTGCTACACTCTATGTATTAATCCATTAACAGCAACATAGCTTTACTCGAAGATCAAATATTTTATAAGAAAAGAACTAAACTGGATTGTCATGTCCACCTCTTTGCTCCTTTCAGCGCTGTGTTGAAACACAAAGCAAAATTGTTCTAGTTTATGAGCTACACATATGTCCCTTACTAAGCAGCCTATAATTCCACAGTAAAGAGGATTATTTGTATTAAGGTTTCCATTAACACCTGGAATAAAATGAACAAGAGCTGATCACCTTGGTGTGATGTCCTTCCTTTCAGGGAATGACACACAATTTTCACACTTCTATTCACTAATTGTCAAATATAATGATTTCATAACTTCCAATGTTCTCTGCATCTTTGACTATTGTCACTTAGCACTGTCCCCAGCTATATAAACAAAGGATCACCTATCCCTATGTTAAGGGAATTAGGTGAGGGGGAGGCGTTTTGTAGTCCCAGCACACTTCCTGTCCTGGGACAACACTGCTTCTCCACAGATGCAGTACACCAAGTTTTTGTCACCCTAGCACAGGAAGAGTGTTACTGGCAGGATCACCAGGTGAAAATAAAGTAAAAAAAAAAAAATAATTCTGCTTTTATCTTCAATTTGTGCAGTTAAGCAGGCCATAGATTATAACATTTTCTTTAGATTTATCTTCAACTTTGTAGTGCAAGGGCCTGCCTGATTGCATACAAATTGAAAGTGTTTAGATCTCACCTCAGATTATATGGTTTAAAGGAAAACTGTACAAGAAAAGTGCATAATGTATGGCCAGCATACATTATACAATTTTCTTGTACAATTTTGCTTTAGATTTACCAAAGAGCTTATAATATGAGGTCAAACCTTAACACTTTCAATTGTATCCAATTAGGCAGGCCCTTGCACTACATAGTTGAAGGCAAATCTAAGGGAAAGTATACAGAAAATTGTAAGAAAGTTGTGTAATGTATGGCCAGCATAAGGCCCCTTTCAGGGAGATTCAATCAAGTCTGCCTGTCAGTTTTTCAGGCTGAGCTGAACATAGGCTCCATGAATTCCTATGGACAGGCGGGTGTACACGGACTTGAGGAGATTAATAACAGCACGTTCCATATTTTGGTACAGGTTTTTTTTTTTCAGTTTGAGAAAGTTATTGTAATGGCATCTACAAAAAGAGATGCAAGTAAGGTTTTAGAATGACATTCATTATTGGTTGTTATGTATTTAAAGGACTTGGAGAAGGTGATTCACATAAAATTTTTACCAAAGTATCAAAAGACAATGGAACAAAGATTCTTACCCAGTGGAGTCACCTTAATTTCTGGCATCTTCAGATGTATAGGTCAGTCAGATCACATATATAGGACGGGAAAAATGTATAGCCTGTCAAAAGAGGTTCAGAAGGTGAAACAATAGAATGTGGAAACCTAGACAAACGGTACTTGGCACATGGACCCAATAACTTAAAGTGAGAATCCAGGAAGTGATTGGGACAGCTTGCTCCTCCCCCTCGCTTTCTGGACCAACGTGGATGTCAGATGGAGTTGCGGCTCTTGATCAACAACCACAGTACAGTGGGGAAAAAAAAAAAAAAAAAAGGGGACGGTCCAACACTAAGAAATCCTCAGATTCCAGCAAATTATATTAAATTATCAAATCACACAGCAATCATTATAAGATCACCTTGACAATTAGCAGTCAAGAGCCATCAGATTATATTGAGTTCATGTGCCCTGCTGACAAATGTTTCTTTTAACATAGCAGTGTACAGTGCCATCAACAGGACAGACTGGTAAGTGAACACTGACACACGCATCCCTTTCCCACACTATACCAATATGTACTACCCCACTTACTGCTATGGTGCAGACATGTATTGCACACACTTGTCACCACTGCACTACCCCAACATGCACTTCTTCACTGACCAATGACACCAGCATACCATGTACCACAAGCTGCTGCACTTTTTATGTTACATTTCTCCCACTGCTGTGCCTTATATTATACATTTATACCACTAGGAAATTAGCAAATTTTGGTCTTTTAGGACTCCTTTTTTAATAATGTTTTTGTCATTTTCCAAAAACTTGTGGAAAAAAAAAATCTGCCATGGACTTAATATACCTCTCAGCAGATAGCTTAGGGTGTCTACTTTCCAAAAAAGGGGTCATTTGGGGGTGTTTGTACTGCCCTGGTATTTTTAGCACCTCAAGAAATGTGATGGCCAGTCAGAAAAGTAAAAGCTGTGTAAATTGCAGTATCTATACCATAGTTTGTCGATGCTATAACTTTCACACAAGGCAATCAATATACACTTATTGGGATTTTTTTTTTTACCAAAAACGTATCAGAATACATTTTGGCCTAAATTTATAACTAACTTTGAGTTTACTATAAAAAATTTTTATAGCCGAAAGTATAAAATATAGTTTTTCTTCAAAATTTTTGGTCTTTGTTTATAGAGCAAAAAATAAAAAGCGCACAGGTGATCAAATACCACCAAAAGGAAGCAGTATTTGTGTGAAAAAAAGACATACATTTAGTTTGGATACAGCATTGCATGACCGCACAATTATCAGTTGAAATAGTGCAGTGCCGAAGAGGCCTGGTCATTAAGGGAGGTAAATCCTCTGGATGGCAAGTGGTTAATTTAGAAAGTTTGGGGACTCCTATTCCTAAACTAATTCAGTTGAATACATTGTACCCAGTTTAGCACCAGGGGGTGTACAGCAGACTTACAGAATATACAGTAAATTAAGCATCCCCTTTAAAGCCATACAATTGTCACCATATGAATACGTAAAGCTACAACTAAAGCATTTCAGGCTGTCGAAGGCAAATAATTTCCAAGGATTATTAAGAAACATCAGCACAATTATAGAGTTTCCTGAAGCCGGGTCATCCCTCTGTGGATTAGTGATTATGATTTGTCATTGCTGCAGTATTTACTCTAGATTATTCTACAGTACACCAGCACAACAAGCTCCTTAGGCCTTTCTGCTATGTAATAGTCACACCCAATAATAAAAATTATAATTATACAGTTATATTGTAATGTGGCATACATTTAAAGTAAAACAATTTTTCCTTTTCGTTTTAGCAAGAGTGGAGAAGGATTGAAACACCTGTCAGTTTTTATTGTTGTCTGTGTCCCTATTAGGGAGTTTTACTCTATTTGTCCTGTTTACCATTAACACCGAAAGTGAAAGAAAATTCAAGATTCTGGGTTGTCCCCAAGACAATAATAGAGGGTAAGGGCCAGTTCAAACTACATGTGTTTCAGTTGCTTTTTTCTGCATCCAAAACACAGAGAAAGTAGGTTATATGGTTGTCAATGTCATGATTCACATCAGTGCGTGCAGTTCCAATGCATTCCGGCTTCAGGAAGAGAAGAAAAAAAAAAAAAAAAAAAAAAAAAGCAGGATGCATTTTTCCTGCACAGAACAGTACTGGAATGCGGTAAAACGTATATAAAAAAAAAAAAAAAAAACGTACCTGCAAAAAAATTTGCATTTATTATTTTTTGTCCAAAAGGTGAATTTATCCTTTAACCACCTCCCGCCCGCCATATAGTAATATGACGGATGTAAGGTGGTTCTCTCGTTCTGGGAGGACGTCATATGACGTCCTCCCATTCTCACCGCGCATGCACGGCTCAGAGAGTGCGCAGCGCGGCGATCAACGGTGCGCTGTGTCCCTCGGACACAGCGGATCACTGATCACGGATAGAGCTGAAGATGTTGGCTCGGTCATGTGATCAGCTGTGTCCAATCACAGCTGATCACATGTAAACAGGGAAATGCCGGTTATCGGCATTTCTCTCCTCTTGAGCTGTCATGCTGACAGAGAAGAGCCGGTAATCAGCTTTCCGCAGAGGGGACATGTGCCCTGATGATCAGTGTAGCCCCAGCAGTGCCACCTGTCAGTGTTCATCAGTGCCTCGTGCCAGTGCCCATCAATGCCACATATCAGTACCTACCAGTACACAATGCCACATATCAGTGCTCATCTGAGCTGCCTCTCAGTGTCACCCATCAGTGCCATGTATCAGTGATGCCGGTCAATGCCCATCAGTGATGCCGGTCAATGCCCATCAGTGATGCTGGTCAATGCCCATCAGTGATGCCGGTCAATGCCTCCTCATCAGTACCCATCAGTGCCACCTATCAGTGTCCATTAATGCTCATCACTGCAGCCTCATTAGCGCACATCAGTGAAGAAGGAGAAAAATCACTCATTTACAAAAATTTTATAACAAAAACTAATGCAGGCCATAGATGGATCGAAAATCGGCCGATTTTTCGGCCGAAAATAAAATCGGCCGATTTTCGGATCGTTAGTGGGCGATTTGGTCGGCCGTTTTTCGGTATTTTGGCCGTTTTTTTTTTTCGGTAAAGTTGGAAAAAAAATTGGCCGATTTTGCCGATCGGCCGATTTTCGCGGCAATTAGTGGGCAAATCGGCCGATTTTTTACCAATAAAAAATCTGCGCCTGAGCAGTGACCTGCAAGAGGAAGACAAAAAGAAGAAAAAGAAGAAGAGTAAGACGATGAAGAAGAGGATGAAGAAGAAGAAGAGGAAGAAGAAGAGGATGAAGAAGAAGAAGAGGAAGAAAAAGAGGATGAGGATGAAGAAGAAGAAGATGAGGATGAAGAAGAAGAAGAGGATGAGGATGAAGAAGAAGAAGAGGATGAGGATGAAGAAGAGGATGAGGATGAGGAAGAAGAGGATGAGGATGAAGAAGAGGATGAGGATGAAGAAGAAGAGGATGAGGAAGAAGAGGATGAGGATGAAGAAGAAGAGGATGAAGAAGAAGAGGAAGAAAAAGAGGATGAGGATGAAGAAGAAGAAGATGAGGATGAGGAAGAAGAAGAGGATGAGGATGAGGATGAAGAAGAGGATGAGGATGAGGATGAAGAAGAGGATGAGGATGAGGAAGAAGAGGATGAGGATGAGGAAGAAGAGGATGAGGATGAGGAAGAAGAGGATGAGGATGAAGAAGAAGAGGATGAGGATGAAGAAGAAGAGGATGAGGATGAAGAAGAAGAGGATGAGGATGAAGAAGAAGAGGATGAAGAAGAAGAAGAGGATGAGGATGAAGAAGAAGAAGAGGATGAGGATGAAGAAGAAGAAGAGGATGAGGATGAAGAAGAAGAAGAGGATGAGGATGAAGAAGAAGAAGAGGATGAGGATGAAGAAGAAGAAGAGGATGAGGATGAGGATGAAGAAGAGGATGAGGATGAGGAAGAAGAGGATGAGGATGAAGAAGAAGAGGATGAGGATGAAGAAGAAGAGGATGAGGAAGAAGAAGAAGAGGATGAGGAAGAAGAAGAGGATGAGGAAGAAGAAGAGGATGAGGAAGAAGAAGAGGATGAGGAAGAAGAAGAGGATGAAGAAGAAGAGGATGAAGAAGAAGAGGATGAAGAAGAAGAGGAAGAGGATGAGGATGAAGAAGAGGATGAAGAAGAGGATGAGGATGAAGAAGAGGATGAAGAAGAGGATGAGGATGAAGAAGAAGATGAAGAAGAGGATGAGGATGAAGAAGAAGAGGATGAGGATGAAGAAGAAGAAGAAGAAGAGGATGAGGATGAAGAAGAGGATGAGGATGAAGAAGAGGATGAGGATGAAGAAGAGGATGAGGATGAAGAAGAAGAGGATGAGGATGAAGAAGAAGAGGATGAGGATGAAGAAGAAGAAGATGAGGATGAAGAAGAGGATGAGGATGAAGAAGAAGAGGATGATGAAGAAGAAGAAGAGGATGAAGAAGAGGATGATGAAGAAGAAGAGGATGAGGATGAAGAAGAGGATGAGGATGATGAAGAAGAAGATGAGGATGAAGAAGAAGAGGATGAGGATGAAGAAGAAGAAGAGGATGAAGAAGAAGAAGAAGAGGATGAGGATGAAGAAGAGGATGAGGATGAAGAAGAAGAAGAAGAAGAAGAAGAGGAGGATGAGGAAGAAGAAGAAGAAGAAGAGGAGGAGGATGAGGATGCAGAAGAAGAAGAAGAGGAGGATGAGGATGCAGAAGAAGAAGAAGGATGATGAAGAAGAAGAGGATGAGGATGATGATGAAGAAGAAGAAGAGGATGAGGATGATGATGAAGAAGAAGAAGAAGAGGATGAGGATGATGATGAAGAAGAAGAGGATGAGGATGAAGAAGAGGATGAGGATGAAGAAGAGGATGAGGATGAAGAAGAAGAAGAAGAAGAAGAGGAGGATGAGGATGAAGAAGAAGAAGAAGAGGAGGATGAGGATGCAGAAGAAGAAGAAGAGGAGGATGAGGATGCAGAAGAGGATGAGGATGCAGAAGAAGAAGAGGATGCAGAAGAAGAAGAGGATGAGGATGAGGAAGAGGAAGAAGAAGAAGAAGAGGATGAGGAAGAGGAGGAAGAAGAGGAAGAAGAGGAAGAAGAGGAAGAAGAGGAAGAAGAGGAAGAAGAGGAAGAAGAGGAAGAAGAAGGATGAAAATAAGAAGAATTCCAGTCCAGCAAAAAGTGTCTCTGCAGAGAGCTCCGCTATTTCTGACAGTTCTCTGACAGTTCCTTGACATTTACAGCGGTTGAAACATTGTATCTATTTGTTTCCGAATAAAAACATCTGTATCCTAAATGGAAACAAATAGATACATTGTTGCAACTTCTATAAATGTCAAGGAACTGTCAGAGAACTGTCAAAGAAATAGCAGAGCTCTCTGCAGGGACACTTTTTGCCGGCTCTAGACGGGTAGAAAATCGGCCGATTTTTTTACCATTGATGGTAACGTCGGCCACTTGAACAACCGATTTTTCGTTTTTTAAAAGAAAAATCTGCAGTTTTTCTCCCCATCTATGGCCTGCATAAGAAAAAACTTTTTTTTTTCAAAATCTTCAGTGGTTTTTGGTTTGTTTATGAAAAAAAATAAAAAAACCCAGAGGTGATTAAATACCACCAAAAAAGCTCCGTCACAAAAAAAATTATAAAAATTTCATATGGGTACAGTGTTGCATGACCGTGCAATTGTCACCCAAAGTGTGACAGTGCTGAAAGCTGGAAATTGGCCTGGGCAGGAAGGGGGTATAAGTACCCTGTAGGCTTGTGGTTAAGAAGCATAAATAAGCTGGAGAAAAGGCATAACAACCATGGAATAGGAGACCCCACTTAAAGGGGCAAGTGCATGAGACCTACTGTTAGGTCAGAATATAAAGTGAGAGCATATACACTATAACACCAAAAGTATTGGGCCAGTCCTCCAAATCATTGCATTCAGGTGTTCCAATCACCTCCATGGTCACAGGTGTATAAAATCCAGCACCTAGGCATGCAGACTGCTTCTACAAACATTTGTAAAAGAATGGGTCACTCTCAGGAGCTCAGTGAATTCCAGCATGGTACCGTGATAGGTTGCCACCTGTGCAATAAGTCCATCTGTGAAATTTCTTTGCTACTAAATATTCCACAGTCAACTGTTAGTGGTATTATAACAAAGTGGAAGCAACAAAAGTGGTAGGCCACGTAAAGTGACAAAGCGGGGTCAGCACATGCTGCAGTGCACATTGCGCATAAGTCGCCAACTGTCTGCAGAGTCAATAGCTTTAACACCTGCAAACTTCATGTGGCCTTCAGATTAGCACAACAATAGTGCATAGAGAGCTTCATGGAATGGGTTTCCATGGCCGAGCAGCTGCATCCAAGCCTTACATCACCAAGTGCAAAGAATAGAGCAAGATGCAGTGGTGTAAAGCACACCGACATGTGGCCCTTAGCTTGCCTTTATCTGGCTCTCAGGGCACTTTTCCTCCCACTGACACAAGACACGATTCCTTTCCTCCCACCAACAATGGGGTATAATTACCGCTACTGACATCAACAATGAGGCACTATTTCTCCCTCTTACACCAATGATGGGGCACTATTCATCCCACTGACTCCATTGATGGGGCACCATTTTCCCCCACTCACACCAACAATAGGACAGTATTCCCCCTGACACCAATGATGGGGCATTATTCCTGCTACCAACACCAACGATGGGGCACTATCCCCCCTCCCCCCAATGATACCAACAGTAGGGCACTATTCCTCAAACTGACACAAATGATGGGGTACTATTCGTCCCACAAACAATTGGACACGATTCCTCCCATTTACACCAATGAAGGGACGCTATTCCGCTCCCTAATACCAAAGATGCATTGTTTACTCCCACTGATGCCGGGACAATTTCTACTCCCAATGTCCACAGTCCAGCCCCCTGAAAGTCTGATGGACAGTAAACTGGCTCTACAGGTGAAACTCGAAAAATTTGAATATCGTGCAAAAGTTCATTTATTTCAGTATTGCAACTTAAAAGGTGAAACTAATATATGAGATAGACTCATTACATGCAAAGCAAGATAGTTCAAGCCGTGATTTGTCATAATTGTGATGATTGTGGCTTACAGGTCATGAAAACCCCAAATCCACAATCTCAGAAAATGAGAATATTACATGCAATCAATAAAACAAAAATTGTACATAGAACAATATCGGACCTCTGAAAAGTATAAGCATGCATATGTACTCAGTACTTGGTTTGGGCCCCTTTTGCAGCAATTACTGCCTCAATGTGGCATGGCATGGAAGCTATCAGCCTGTGGCACTGCTGAGGTGTTATGGAAGACCAGGATGCTTCCATAGCGGCCTACAGCTCTTTTGCATTGTTCGGTCTCATGTCGCTCATCTTTTTCTTGGCAATGCCCCATAGATTCTCTATGGGGTTCAGGTCAGGCGAGTTTGCTGGCCAATCAAGCACAGTAATCCCACGGTCATTGAACCAGGTTTTGGTGCTTTTGGCAGTGTGGGCAGGTGCCAAGACCTGCGGGAAAATGAAGTCAGCATCCCCATAAAGCTCATCTGTGGAAGGACGCATGAAGTGCTCCAAAATCTCCTGGTAGATGGCTGCATTGATCCTGGACTTAATGAAGTACAGTGGACCAACACCAGCAGATGACATGGCTCCCCAAATCAACACAGACTGTGGAAACTTCACACTGGACTTCAAGCATCTTGCAGTGTGTGCCTCTCCATTCTTCCTCCATACTCTGGGTCCTTGGTTTCCAAAGGAGATGCAAAAGTTGCTCTCATCAGAAAAAGAGGACTTTGGACCACTGAGCAACAGACCAGGTCTGTTTTTCCTTTAGCCCAGATAAGACGCTTCTGACGTTGCTTGTTGTTCAGAAGCGGCTTGACAAGAGGAATACGACATTTGAAGCCCATGTCCAGGATCCGTCTGTGTGTGGTGGCTCTTGATGCACTGACTCCAGCCTCAGTCCACTCCTTGTGAAAGTCCCCAACACTTTTGAATGGCCTTTTCCTGACAATCCTCTCCAGGCTGTGGTCATCCCTGCTGCTTGTGCACCTTTTTCTTCCACACTTTTTCCTTCCACATAACTTTCTAATAACGTGCTTTGATACAGCACTTTGGGAACATCCAACTTCTTTTGCAATTACCTTTTGAGGCTTTCCCTCCTTACGGAGGGTGTCAATGATGGTTTTCTGCACAACTGTCAGGTCAGCAGTCTTTCTCATGATTGTGATTCCTACTCAACCAGACTGAGAGACCATTTAAAGGCTCAGGAACCCTTTGCAGGTGTTATGGCTTAATTAGCTGATTAGAGTGGGACACTTTGAGCCTAGAATATTGCACCTTTTCACAATATTCTAATTTTCTTAGATTGTGGATTTGGGGTTTTCATGAGCTGTAAGCCATAATCATCACAATTATGACAAATCACAGCTTGAACTATCTTGCTTTGCATGTAATGAGTCTATCTCATATATTAGTTTCACCTTTTAAATTGCATTATTGAAATAAATGAACTTTTGCACGATATTCTAATTTTTCGAGTTTCACCTGTATGTTTAGAAAGTTTGGAGATCCCTGCTCTAGAGCACTGGAGACATGTTCTCTGGAGTGACGAATCAAACTTCTCTGGCAATCCAATGGATATGTCTGGGTTTGACGGTTGCCAGGACAATGGTACTTATCTGACTGCATTGTGCCAAGTGTAAAGTTTGGTGAATGGGGATTATGGTGTGGGGTTGTTTTTCTGGGGTTGGGCTTGGCCCCTTCGTACCAGTGAAGGGAACTCTTAAGGCGTCAGCATACCAAGACATTTTGGAAAATTTCATGCTCCCAACTTTGTGGGAACAGTTTGGGGATGACCCTTCCTGTTCCAATATGACTGCACACCAGTGCACAAACCAAGGTCCATAAAGACATGGATGAGCGAGTTTGGGGTGGAGGAACTTGACTGGCCTTCACAGAGTCCTGACCTCAACCCGATAGAACGCATTTGGAATGAATTAGAGCGAAGACTGTGAGCCAGGCCTTCTTGTCCGACATCAGTGTCTGACCTCACAAATGTGTTTCTGGAAGAATGGTCAAACATTTCCATAGATACACTCCTATACCTTTTGGACAGCCTTCCGAGAAGATTTGAAGCTCTTGTAGCTGCAAAGGGTGGGCCAACTCAATATTGAAGCCTACGGACTAAGACTGGGATGCCATTAAAGTTCATGTGCGTGTAAAGGCAAGCGTCCCATTAATTTTGGCAATATACTGTAAATGTTGTGGAAGGAATATATACAGGTGGTGAAAGAATATATTGGAGAATTTAAAAAAAAATTACAGTGGAAGGTTGGAAAACAGTTTTGCACAGGTGAAAATAAATACAGCATCATGATTTATAGATGTCTGCAAGGATATATAGACACTTGGACTTTTTTTTATTAATATATATACAGATTTGAAATATAAGACTGAACACATGGTATAAAGTTACAGGTTACTACTGTGCGACACTTACTAGATAGATTTATACAAGGTGAGGTGTAGCTAGTAGATCAGTAGTATTCACATTTCATTTTGATGTGTAATAAGCACAAGGTTTGTCAAACCTGTCAGTCCTGCAGTTCTGGAAGGACAGTATATGTAGGGTTGTGCACTTAGTATGTCAAATGTTGGGAGTGCATGGTATCAGGGGTGTGGAAATTTTGAAAAAAACTTCTTGTCCAGGGACTAAATCGGTGCCCCAATCTACTTGTCCCTTATGATAATCTACTTGTCCAGATAAGAAATTTTTTTTTTTTAACCAAAACTGTATTTAAATCGGAGGTGATATTAGGAATGTCTGGGGCTTTTAAAAACAAAAAGGGGCTTTAACCACAAGCCTACAGGGCACTTATACCCCCTTCCTGCCCAGGCCAATTTCCAGCGCTGTCACACTTTGAACGACAATTGCGCAGTCATGCAACATTGTACCCATATGAAATTCTTATAATTGTTTTGTGACAGATAGAGCTTTATTTTCGTGGTATTTAATCACCTCTGGGTTTTTTATTTTTTCCTAAACCAAAAACCACTGAAAATTTTGAAAAAAAAAATGTTTTAGTTTTTATTATAAAATTTTGTAAATAAGTGATTTTTCTCCTTTACTGATGTGCGCTAATGAGGCTGCAGTGATGGACACTGATAGGTGGCACTGATGGGCACTGATGAGGAGGCACTGATGGACATTGACAGGCATCACTGACTGGCACTGATTGGCATTGATAGATGGCACTGACTGGCACTGTTGGATGACACTGAAAGGCAGGTCAGATGGGCACTGATATGTGGCATTGATGTGCACTGGTAGGCACTGATATGTTGCACTGATGGGCACTGACAGGTGGCACTGCTGGGGCTACACTGATCATCAGGGCACACTGATCATCAGTACCCTGATGATCAGTGTACATGTCCCCTCCGCGGAATGCCGATTACTGGCTCTCCTCTCCTCTCGATGGGTGACACTGAAAGGAAGCTCAGATGAGCACTGATATGTGGCATTGTGTACTGGTAGGTACTGATATGTGGCATTGTGTACTGGTAGGTACTGATATGTGGCATTGATGGGCACTGGCACGAGGCACTGATGAACACTGACAGTTGGCACTGCTGGGGCTACACTGATCATCAGGGCACATTGATCATCAGTGCCCTGATAATCAGTGCACATGTCCCCTCTGCGGAAAGCTGATTACCGTCTCTCCTCTGTCAGCGTGACAGCTCGAGAAGAGAGAAATGCCGATAACCGGCATATCCCGGTTTACATGTGATCAGCTGTGATTGGACACAGCTGATCACATGACCAAGCCGACATCTTCGTCTCTTTCTGTGGATCAGTGATTCGCTGTGTCCGAGGGACACAGCGCACCGTCGATCGCCGCGCTGCACGCTCCCTGAGCCGCGCATGCGCGGCGAGAATGGGAGGACGTCATATGACGTCCTCCCAGTACGAGAGAACCACCTTACATCCGTCATTTTACTATATGGCGGGCGGGAGGTGGTTAAATGTTTAATATTTTTCACATTGCGCTGTTTATCTCCTCCTCCCTTCTTCCCGGCGGCTAGAAGGTCGTATTGGTACACAATGAAAACTTGTGGCTTTGTGTAACTAAAAGGCAGGCTTGTTCCACCTGCTGGCTTGTATACTAGTTTTGGGCAACTTTTAGACACTTTGTCAAGGCACCCTTGAAGAAACCTCAAGGCACCCTGGTTGAGAAAGACTGCCCTAGAGAATAAATACTGGTAGTTTCAATTTTTTCTGTTGCATGATATTACCACAAGATTTCAGTAAAAAATATTTTAGGGTACAAAAAAAGCAATAAATTACCCTATTTTTTGTAAAATATAAAAGATGAGGTTGCCCGGAGTAAATAGATATCCAACTTGTCAAACCTTAAATTTGTGCGCGCTCGAGATATGGCGAGGAACTTCAGTACCCTATATTTTCTATAGGTTGACACATTTAAAGCTCCTTATAGATCATCAGTTTAGCGTTATGGCGGAGGTCTGGTGCCAGAATTATTGCTCTCATTCTAGCATGCGCGGCGATATGTGACAAGTGTATCACAATTGACATTTTCAATCATAGGCGCCCCAGCGTGTGCTTTTATGTGCGTATATGTGAGGGTGGGGGGGGCGCCTCAATTTTGGAGGGGCATGTGCTTGGGTGTAAATTTCATTATTTACAATTGGAAAAAAAAAAAAAAAGTTTTTTTTTTTTAATTTGTTTTTTTTTCATCACACAGGAGAAAAAGTCCCCTATGTGATGATTTTTTGGTGACAAGGTCTCTTTATTGAAGCATCCCTGGATGTCTCCCCTGTGCTCCACTGAATATAATGCGGTCGCACCACGGGGTCCGGATGTTACTGTGTGGAAGCAATCGGGCAGCAGCGCTGCCGCCAAATGCTTCCACCTGACAGGTGAGCCTGCTGCTTGCCTGCAGCAGGGCTAAAAGGTAGAAAAAAAAGAACTCGACTTGCCCAGATCTACATGTCCCGGACATCAGGCGATAGGAATCAAACATCCCTGGATGTTCGTATTTTTTACTGACTACGGATTGTTTTGGCATACCCAAATACTTGTTTAATGTAGAAATATTTGCATATGGCAATAAAGCATTTTAAAAACCCTTCTCTCTGCCTGTCAGTGTTTATGTACACTGGGTCACGCATGCAGAGCTCACCCAACATTTACAACATTGCTCTATACCACAACCAAGCAGAGAGTTGGAACCTGAAAAGAAGACCAGGACAAGATGGCAGCACCCATGCTTGCCAGGCAAGTCTGATATACAGTAATGTGCGAAGATGTTTACTAACACATTGCGACAAAAAGCTCCTGGGGCCCAATTAAAAAAAAAAAAATTTGGGTGGAGGTTTAATTCTGCTTTAAGCGCAGGGGTTGCATAAGAGGCTGTATTATTTACCCAACTCCATCAGGCTCTGGCACTCTCCTCTCTTCCTGAACCTCCAGTGTGTGGGGGGCCCCTCTGTATCATCATATACAGTGCAGGGCTATTAACCCTGTATTGTACATGGTGAGGCAAGAGTGTACCTGCAGCCAGAAGCAGCTTACTGAGAGGGCTGTGGCAGACCACTTGTATGGATCCAGGGAGTTTGCTGGAGCAGAGAGTCAGGTAAGTATCACAGCCCCTTAGACCACAGGTTTCCAAACTTTCAAAACAACAGGCCAGTTTACTTCCCTTCAAACTTTAGGGGGGGGCAGACCGTGGACAGTGGGAGTAGAAAATGCCCTGGCATTGGTGGGAATAATTAATGCCATAGGTTTGGGGGGAAAAAAAAAATGACAATTGCTGTCAGTGGGATGAATGGTACCCCATCATTGGTGTCAGGGGAAGGAATAGTGCCCCATCATTGGTGTCAGTGGGAGAATTAATTTCCCCTCTCTGGTGTCAGTGTACATTACCTCAGTGGGGAGGATGTGTGTGGATGGGAAAATTTAGTCTTTTTTTTTGTTCAAACTGCTGGTTGAACAAAGGAAAAAAAATGTAATGACTAATCTATGGGCTGCTCAAAAATCCAAATTTTATTCATCTGCCGTCTGGGTGCTGAATTTTCAGTGGTGGGTTTCTCTCAGTAGAGTGGAGCTCAGCAGTCAGCCAGTGGCAGTATTTACAGTCTCCTTTACTGGTACAGATTTTTTGGTCAGATTTCCTCAACTGACAAAGTCAAGTTTAAGAACCAAAATGTGCAATTAGTCACTTGCCTCCCTTGCTGACCAGGCCATTTTTACTCTCTGCGTTGACAATTGTGCGGTCATGCAACGTTGCACCCAACGTTGCACCCAAAGAGCTTTCTTTTGGTGGTATTTGATCGCCTGTGCAATGTTTATTTTTTGCACTATAAAAAAAACAAGTTTGAGAAAAAAAAAAGCAAAAAAAAAAAATAATATTTTTGACTTTTGCTATTAAATTTGTCCAGCAAAAAAAAATAAAATAAAAAAAAAAATCTAATTTTGTCAAATTTAGGGCAAAATGAATTCTGCTAAATGCTACGTGTATATTAATTTGTTTATGTGAAAGTTATAGTGTTTACAAGTGGTGGTATAGATACTGTTGTTTTTTTTACTAGCAATGGCGGCGATCAGTGATTTATAGCGGGATTACGGCGGGCATTCTGACACTGGGGGGGAATTGACTTGGTGTCACTGACAACATTACAGTGATCAGTGAAAAAAAAAAAAAACAGCACTGACACTGTACTAATGGCACTGGGCAGAAAGGGGTTAACATGAGGGGCGATCAAACTGCGTGCTGTTTCACTGTAAGCTCTGTGTGTACGCGCTTCACTGTAATCGTAATCACACTGCTTTGGATGGCTGGGCTGTGTGCATTCATAGACAAGCACACCACAGCTGGGCCATGCCCCCTGCTCCCTCTTCACCGGATTTTACTGACAGCTGCAGGAGCCTGCCTGAGTCTCCTGTGAGACCGAAAAGTGAAGGGAGAAGACCTGCAGCAAGGCATAGCGCTGGATCTGTGACAAGTGTCTAGGATGGGAGGATAGGGGGAAACAGTTTGTGGGGAGTTATTTAACTTTATTCAGGGAATGCATTAAGGTTAAAACACAAACGTTTTTATTTTTCTTTGAAAATTACCACATGGCAACACACTACCATACTCTGCAGTATGCTACAATACAGGTACACTGCCTTAGTGTGTTGGGGTGCCATTCAAAGAGAAAGTTACATGTGTTCCCAGAAAGTGTAAATCTGAACACCCCCTCCCCAGCAGTACATACCTTTCCCTATCCAGTACCAGCAGTAAAGAAAATTCTCTCTACCTCTAGGTATGGAAGAGCATGTGACAGCTTGGTGATTGGCCCAGCGCTGTCACATGGGGGTGGGAAGTTTTCTAGGTGCTATTTAACCACCATGCAATCTCTAACCTGAGCAACACAGAGCTTACTTTTCTTTACTCACAGCAGTTGAAGATAGCAACACAGAAGCAAAAGGAAAGACAACTGTGCACCTGTGGAAGTCAAGTCAACTTACTTCATATAGGAAGCCTCAAGTGTGGCCCCTGACATTGCCAAAGGGCCACGCATAATATTAAGTGTAAGTAATGCCACAGAAAGCTGTCAAAGACTGCACACACGCTCCAAGTCATGGTCAGTGTCTGAGACATGGTCAGAGACCATAATTAAAGTGCACATTAGGAGTTTTTGGAGAACCCAAACAAACTGAAGATAATGTAAAGACAATAAATCAGACGATTACGGAATGCAGTGTGAACACTATTTTCTTTAACCACTTCAAGTCCGGACACTTTTACCGCTTTCCTGCCCAGGCCAATTTTCAGCTTTCAGCGCGGTCACACTTTGAATGACAATTGCGCGGTCATGCAACACTGTACCCATATGAATTTTTTAGCATTTTTTTGAGACAGATAAAACTTTATTTTGGTGGTATTTATTTACCGCTGTATTTTTATTTCTTTGCTATATAAATGAAAAAGTCCAAACATTTTGAAAAAACGTTTCTTAGAAAATTTTGCAAATAAATAATCTTTTCATAAATCTTGGCCAAAATGTATTCATCTTTTTAGTAAAAAAAAAAAAAAAAAAAAAAAACCCCCAAAATTAATTTATAACCAAAAATTATAAATTTTTCAAAAATCTTTTTTACATTTTTATATTATTTATCTTTTTTTTTACACACCGTCACCCTAGCAGTACAGTGGCACCATAGTGACACTGTACTACTTGGGGGGGGGGTGATGATTTTTTTTTTTCTCTTTTTGCACTGATTGCTTTTACACCCATAAAGGCTGTAAAAGCAATAATTTCTCCTTCTCTCAGCCATTAAGAAATACTGTGAGAGCTGTGATTGGTCACAGCTTGTCACATGGTAAAAGGCTGTTATGAATAGCCTTGTACCATGTGACCTCTGTGATTATTCACAGATTTCACAAGTAGTAAGCAATGATGTCAGGAAGTGACACAGCGTCTGTAGGACGCAGCGATCACCGGCGGCGCCAGGTGCGTGCCACTGGGGGCATACAGGGGGGGGCGTGTTCTGGAATGACGCCATCCCAGAATTACACAACTGCACTGTAGCCGTCCTTTGAATATAGCGTGGTTGGGAACCGGTTAATGCTCAGAAGAGCAGCGAGCGGTGTAACACCCATAAATGGTTGGCTATCGATCAATGGAAGACTGTAATATGGTCCGATGACTCGAGCTTCACACTGCTCCCAACCACCAGATGGGTTTATGTGCGGCAAACACCGTCCCAAGCTTACGACCAGGACTGACTGGTGCCAACCAACAGTGAAGCATGGTGGTGGTGCAGTCATGGTTTGGCCAGACATATCTTGGTATTCTGTAGGCCCCATCATCTCTGTGAAAGGTGGAGTCACTGCCAGCAACTATGGTCAAATAGTACACAGTCCCCGTGGTGCAGACATTGTTTCCTGAAGACAGCGCCATTTACCAGGACGATATTCCTCCAATTCACACAGCTGGTGTTGTCAAATCATGGTATGACGAGCACGCAGAGTCTTGCACCTTCCCCGGGCGCTGCAGTCGCTGGGCCTCAATATCATGGAGCCACTTTTTTAGGCAGCAAAGTTCAGGCTCGGTTTCTGCCTCCGCCATCTCTGAGGGCTGGAATGATTTCTGCATGGAGAGTGGTGTCAGATTCCATTATCCCCATCCAAGACTCCTATTTGTCAAGTCCCAGCACAATTCATCCATGCCAAAGGCCTCCAACACCACATTAGGTAACAATTTCATTCTTTCACCTGGTGTTTCCATAATTCTGTCCAACCCTTGTACCTGGGGGTATAGACGTTTGTGGAGGGGGGGGGACGGACATTAAAGTGAACCTGAATCTTCCCATTTATAAAGAAACTCTCCAGGTCCTACGAGTGGCCTAGAACACGTGTAACCAGCACAACAACCAACTCTTACCTCTCCCTCAGCATCACGTCTCTACACAGGGCAGCGCCATGACACCGGCTACGTCACCAGGTCACAGGGACAGAAGCCCGCCTACTAGAATTGGACCGGCCAATTAGTGCTCCTTCGCTGCTGAGGGGCGTGGCTCCTAAAAGGACTCTCGGTTGATTTTCTTTCCCCTGCGCCGCATTGGTTGTTGGTGTGCGGGGAAAGGTGAGAAGGCGGTGGTGGTTGGCGGGCAATGAGTAGAGGTGGGAGATGAGAATTGGGCTGAGTGCGGAGCTGTAGACGGGTGAGTGGTGCATGGGATCCGGGAAAGGTGAGTTGTCATGGCAGACAAGGGACGACATGGTGGGACCGGGGAGGTGCGGGCTGTGCGCGGTCCTCGAAGCGGGGAGGTGCGGGCTGTGTGCGGTCCTCGGATCGGGGAGGTACGGTCCTCAGTGCGGGGTCGGACGGGATTCTTTCCATGTTGCTTCCTGCTAGAACTAGGATATTTATATTCCAGTGTAATTCCTAGACATGTCCTGATTGGCTGACTTGTCCCGAGAGCTCTGTGATCAGTAAAGACCCCACCCATCTCCCTTTGTAGAAGATTTTAGTGGTTGGCTTTACATGTCAAAATCACGTTGCAGACCAGGCGCAGTACTTCTACTGCGGCAGGGTGGCACCACTGCGCAAAATCAAGTATATAAACGTGACTTTGCATATCGGGTAGGGGGCTCTCCTCACACAGTTAACCCTTTGCCTAAAAAAGTTAACCCCTTCCTCCCCAGTGCCATTAGTACAGTGTCAGTGTGTTTTTTTTTTTTTTTTTGCACAGATCACTGTATTGGTGTCACTGGGGATGTCAGTGACCCCCAAGTCAGTTCCCCCCCAAGTGTCAGAATGTCCTCTGCAGTACCGCCATAAGTCGCTGATTGCCGCCATTATTAGAAGAAAAATAAATTCCAGTGTTTATACCGCCATTTGTAAACGCTATAACTTTCACGTAAACCAATTAATTTACAGGTATCAGGATTTTTTTTTAGCACAGACATGTCGCAGAATACATTTTGGCTGAAATTTCTAACAAAATTTGATTTTTAATTTTTTTGTTACTGGATATGTTTTGTAGCAAAAAATGGTCTTTTTTTTTTTTTCTATAGCGCGAAAAATAAAAAACGCACAGGCGATCAAATACCACCGAAAGCTCAATTCGTGGGGAAAAAGATGTAAATTTGATTTTGGTGCAGTGTTGCATGACCGCGCAACTGCCAGTTAAAGTAACGCAGCGATGTAACAGAAACCGCTTATGTAACCTCTTCCTGACCGCTCTATAGTAGAAATACTGCTACAGGGCGACATGGGTGCGCAAAATCACACACATATATAATACACACACACACACGATTAGCGCTTCCGTGGTTTTCACGCCCCTCCCAGATAGCGTCCGATTGCTCATCAGTACACCAGTCATCACATTTAACCCCTTGATTGCCAGGAACACGCTCATGCACAATAAACCTCCATTGCTAGTATAGTGTCTGAACGGATCAATATCTTTGATCAAATCAGCGCTATACCAGCATTCACATTAGTATAGTGTCCCCAAAAATGCAGCGTTAGCGGGATCAGCCCTGGCACCTGCCAGCACCTGCGTTTAGCCCCTACGTTTACCCCCCTTCTCCCCCAGCAAGTGCAGTGTCAGTAGGTTACTGTCACTTGATACATTGCACACAAAACCGCAGTGTTGGCAGAATCAGGCCTGATCTCTGTTAGCACTTGTCAGTAAATTTTGAGGACTCTCCTATGCAGCTGAGTGCCAGTACTAGTGCCGAACTACCTTTTGGTGAACTGGCGACACCAGCGGTCTAGTACATCCTGGTCTTTCACATACCTCTTAGATTGTAAGCTCCCAGGATCAGGCCCTCCTATCCCTCTTGTATTGAACTGTATTGTTGCTGTATTGTCTCCCTTTATATTGTAAAGTGCTGAGCAAGCTGTTGGCGCTATATAAATCCTGTATAATAATAATAAATACCAGCACTGCAGTATGACTTGGCGACATGGCGAGTCCCATAAGTGTAGTACAAGCCGGTGAGGTGGGGAGCACAAGTATTGTTCGGATTTACGAGGGAAAAGATAGTCACGTGGAGCCCCCCAGATGCCCAGACTACATGGGGAGCAGTGGCAAGATAGTTTGGGACTTGGTTTCATCATTTCTCTATATGGGGTACCACTTATACGTGGACAATTTTTATTCAAGCATGCCACTGTTTAGACATTTGTTCAATCTTGCAACTGGCGCTTGTGGCAAAGTGTGACCTAATGTGTGCCCACCATTAGAAGTGGGTGGATGCAGGGCGGTATATTCTAATGGTGGGCATACCACACACTTTTTCTGGCAGAGATTTCTTCTCTTTTTTTCATTCAGTCCACAGGCTGCATACAAAAAAAAAGAACATAGTATATATACCCAACAAGGACTAGCAACGACCTGGTACATCACTGGACTTTGAGTGGTTAAAAAAAAATAAAAAGCGCACAGGTGATCAAATACCACCAAAAGAAAGCTCTATTTGTGTGAAAAAAAGGACGTAAATTTCGTTTGGGTGCAGCATTGCATGACCGCGCAATTATCAGTTGAATTAGTGCAGCACTGAGTAGCAAAAAGAGGCCTGGTCATTAAGGGGGTTAAATCCTCAGGAGGGCAAGTGGTTAAAATTAAAAATGAAAAACTGTTGAACAAAACCTTTCCATATCTGTGTCGGATTCGGGCACATGGCGTGTATGTACTCTGCCCTCATTTATTACATGACCCCGATCGTTAGAACTACATGGGAAAATGGTTTCAGATACAGTTTGGTTGGAGATCCGCTTTAAAGACTTGCCTACAGGGGTAATTTTTTATTTTTATTTTCTGCACACATGTTAAAATCAGATATTATTGTGACGATCGCGCGTCAGACCCCAGCCCTTCTTACCAAACTCATGACCGAAGGACTAGCCAGTCTAAACTGCGATGTCACGTGCGTAACAATGCCACGCCCAACTGCACCCTGCACAACGATTTTCCAGCTAATGGACCACAAATCGATGTACCGGCAGACTGGGAGCGATTGTTACTGGGTTAGGTTAATTACGCAATTAATCCTTCACACTTCCACCACCCCCTTTTTGTACAGAGATAGAGGAAACTCGGCAATATCAGCAATAACACTATGATGGTTGAAATAATCGTCTGTATAGCACTGTCACCGCAGACAGGTTATACAGAGGGTTAAACACACACAGTAGCGCTCTTTTAGAGGCAGGAATTCGTAAGTTGCATTAACGAGCTATAGAAACAGTTCAACTATTTCAGAAAGAAAGATTTATTACTAAAAGGTCAAAAGGGTGCAATAAAAATATTTACAGAAAAAAAGATGTAACCAATATATATAAATATACAGAGAACAATAGCACAGCAAAGAGGTAACAGAAAGAAGGTTAATGGGTTAAAGTACTTGCCAATGAGCCTTGGGTTAAGCAGATCAAGTTTCAAAGCAAAAGGGCAAGTTGGTTCTGATGTTAAACGGGAGAGTTCTTCAACTTCCACTCTTAGGCCTGACAGCCTGTTTTGTAGTCCCCCAGCAGGGGGTGTCTCTGAAGCCAAGGACCAATGCCTCATTTGGGGAGGGGTTGTCTGGGCGGAGACCCAAACTAGAACCAAAATCTCTCGTAGCTCATATTTTGGCTCATAACTTTTCCTAGACACAAGTAACATTCCATCCGCGGGTAGATTAATATGCAGACGCATCTGAGGAACGGTTAGATATGAAATATGGAATACATACTTGAATGGTTCAAGAGATGTAATTTTCTGCTTTCCTATATATTCCAGCCAAGAAGAGTGACATATCAAACTGTTTGGCTTCTCGTGGCCAATCTGAAGATATGCCTGGTTTTTATGTAAGTCTCTCATATTCCAAGATATGAGACATAGGGGAAAAATGGTTTTAATAGTGTTAACTAGTTTGACTCCTCTGGAATGTCTTTGAACTCAGGGGCAGGCTTGGGTTATCCCTTTACAAGGTGCCAGATTGCTCAGCTTTTTAGACCGCCCGGCACCCAGCTCAGAGACTTTTTATAGCTCGGAGCTTCCTACTGTGCTCTGGCCTGCCTGTGACACTTCCAACACACACACCGACCAAATGTCACTGTGGCTCTCAGAGAGGAAGGGGGATGATTCAAGAGGGGGAGTAGGATCTACAAGATGGAGGGTTTGGAGCAAAATGGTTGAACCGCGTCCATCACTGTGGGGCATGATTGCTGAAAATATAATTTTTTTTTGCTAGAAATTACCATAACCCCCAACCAAAAAACATATTTTTTCTGAAAGCAGAAACCCTGGAGAATAAAATGGTGGTAGTGGCAATTTTTTGCACGTGGCATGGTGTTTGTGCAGTTATTTATCAAACACATATTTTCAGTAACAATACACTAAAATGAATTTTAGTTCAAACACAGTATTATGCCCAATTGTTTGGTATAGCGCATTTATTATTTTTTACCCTACAAGCTGTAAAGTATTTTACCCGTGATCAGCAGATCATAGGCGCAGTGCCAGGATCCTGCATACTCTGTCAGCTGTCTGCCCATACCTCCCATACAGACAGTTGAAGTCTAGGAAGAATCGATGAACTATGAGAGCGCTCACCAGCACCCTCGCAGTTCATTGAGAACTACAAGCTGTCTGCCGTAGTGGAAGACGGTAGTTGTAGTTCATTCATTCACAGGAAACTTGGTAATCAGATCAGCACGCAGCTAGCATTCCAGCCTAAGGGACTATCATTGTAAAAACCAATAGGCTCCATACAAGAAGCTTTACACAAGGATATTTTTTATTTTCATGTGACTGCCATTTTAAAATCTCATTGTCTCCACTGAAAATAACTGTCACTTTTATATAATGAGGATTCTTATTTTGGTCATTCAGGTTTGTGAAATGAGATTTTGGCGGCATGCAAATGCTTTTATGTACGGGCATTTGAATTTTTACTCCAAATATGCTGGATTTTTTTCGAACAGAAAATATGCCCCTAATGTTATGTATGTGACATTGAGCATAAACGCATTCTACTAGCCAGAGTTTACTTAATTCTGTCCATTGGAATACATGCGTGTTTACACATGTGTGGGCTGATAAACTGCGCTCTGAATGCAGGCTTGGGGCATTTTTTTATGTCCCTCAACACTGCTCTGAAATACACCTGTAAACCAGACAATGTGTATATACACATTCAATAACCAAGAGCTGCTTTCAGAGGTGTTAAAAAAAAAAAAAAAAAGATGCCAGATGTCTCTAACAGCGGCATTTCTTTCTGCCTGTGTTCATGAGGCCTTATTGACTAGTTGGGGTTCAATCACACCATGCCTGCTGTGCTGCAATGATCTACATAGATCGATCAGGCTCATACAATTGCAGCATGTCTTGTGATGTGAAACAACAATGTATTCCAGCTCTCCTCACCACTCCTACCCAATGTACTCCAGCAAGCATGTGTTTAGCTTGAATGAGCCATTAGAGTTCCAGAACCCTTGTGGTCATTGATTCATCCAGTAGAAGCCATCTCATTGTACTTTGACACCCTCTCTGGTCTGACATTGGTGGACGCACACAGTTTCTGGGAATGAAATCTGCTTGTACCTTATCATGTCGATAGATATTCCCAGATGAATTTTGACCCTGCTCTTATCTCCCCGCTTAACTAATTACCGTCTTCCTGGTCAGGGACTTCAACACAACTACTGATATCTGTCAATGTTGGCTGTATAGCTCTGCCTCCAAACTGAACAGTGAACTGCCATCAGGAACATAGCACAGCTAAATAGCATGTCTTTCTAGCATCCAATCTACCCCCACCCCTCCAAAATGTCATCCCTGCCCCTCTTCCCCTGAACCAGTGACATCATTATCGAGAGGTGGAGGGGCCCGAGGGCAGTGCATAGCCTTGGTGATACCAAATCAGCATGGTAACAGTCCTTAGCCCTATCGGCCACCAAGCAGCTGGCAACTCTGTCTTGTGGTTGGTAGTTCTGGCCTATAACTCATGGTTCTGAGCTTTAGGTGGCACTTCTGTCTTGTGTTGGGCAATTTTGACCCATGGCTGGCAATTCTGACCCGTGGCTAGAAGTTCTGGCCCATAGCTCATGGTTCTGAGCTTTAGTTGGCACTTTTGTCTTGTGCTGGGTAGGTTTGACCCATGGCTGGCAATTCTGACCTGTGGTTTGCAGTCCTGGCCCATAGCTCATGGTTCTGACCTGTAGTTGGCAATTCTTTCTTGTGCTGGGCAGTTTTGAGCCGTGACTTGACAGTTCTGCCCTGTATTGGGCAGTTTGGACCCGTGACTTGGTAGTTCAGACTCATGGCTGGCATTTCTGTTTTGTGTTGGGCAGTTCAGATCCTTGCCATGCATAGCTGGTAGACCGTGCAATGTAACTATTCTGCATGCCAAGCTTACCCTGTGCCAGGAGCCTCCGTAGAAACTGATCCACTATAACAGGGTTGCTCAACCTTTTTGAAGAGCGAAGGCCACTTAAGTGATTTAGTAACCGGTCATGAGCCACAATTAAATGAAATGGTTCCGAGCTTAGAATTTTTTTATTTTGAATAGCATAATGAAATGTTTCTCCTGCAGCTGCTGAATGCCGGCGGGAGGGAGGAGAGGAGAAGCCGGCTTTCTGCGGTTGCAGGAGGAAAATGGAGAGGTTCCTGTATATGCCGTCCCTCTTGTCCAAGTGTAAAACAGAATGCTGAAGGGAGGCCACATGGGTTGGGGTCACCATTGGGGCCCCTGACGCTACACCAGTGGTTGGGGGTGTGTGGCAAAAATAAAGTCTCAACGGTGGGGCTTTACCAGCTCCCCCAAACTGCAAACCTAAACTAGCCCTTACTGTCCTGAGTCTCCTATAAGGCTGCTTTCACACTGATGTGCTGCGATTTACTCACCACATGGGTGCAGCACAGTGCACCTGCTGGTGTCCTATGGGGTAACTGCAATTTGCCATAGACTTCTCTTATATCTTGCAGGTGTGATGCACTTTTGGAAAATGCATCAAAACACTTGCATTCAGGAGTTTTGGTGCGCTTTCAGAAAGTGCACCAACATGCAGGATATAATAGAAGTGAGCTGCCCTGGTTTGAGGTCAAGGGCCACATCAGAGTGCTCTGAGGGACACAGGTTGAGCACCCCTGCACTATATTATGACTTCTGGTTAAAGGTTTTATTTTTTCTTGTAATGGAATCACAACAGACCCATTTTGGGTAGAGGGGAGGATTAGGACCTCTGTGCTTTTCCTGTCTATTCTCCAGTTTGGTCTGGTTTATAACAGGTCCCGGGCACACACTATGACCCACGCCTGACCTGATCCATGGAATATCTTGTTGGTGGAAAGGTGAAGAGGAAACTGGGTTTAGTTCACCCATGTAGAAAGTTATGTGTTGTATTTACAAACCATCAATAAGTGGAAATTGTGTTTACCAATCACAGAGAAGTGAGCTTTTGAAATCCGGTATTTACTTTAACCCCTTCCCACCCAGTCCTGGCATCCCTTTAATATTGTCTGTACGTTCTAGGAGTTTGGAATGATCGGGTGATCTTGTGACCACTGTGATTAGCTGTCACAACTCCTGATCATTGCTATGAACTTGGGACTCTCTGACACTCAGTCGCTGTGTTGGGACTACTCATTGAACACACTGTCAGCAAAGAAGCTCTGCATTAAAGCCCACCCTCTTTGTCACGGCACATATGCATTAGGTGGGTGGCAACAGGTTAAAGATTACATTTGGAGTCCGCAGCTGGGTTGTTTCTGGAGCTCACCTCTTTTGGAGCGAACAGGATTCAACCTAAATCAATGGAGAGAGAATTGTGAATGTTATGGGTTTCAGATTTTATAATTCTTCTATATGAAAAGTATATGGAAATGCCCTTATATTGTTTTATTGTATACTGTACTCGTGTTTGTGTGGATGGGTAGCCCGGCCCTTAAACCTCCTATCCTTACAGCGAAGGAAGCTGCCATCTTATCCTCTGTTTGATCTGCCGTTGCCATGATGCTGCACATGTAATCAGTTATGACACCGGTATTGATGGCTTGACAGATTGGTTGAGAGCACAAGCAACTGTGATAGTTATCATTCACAGCATGTCTTGAATGTAACTGTTTTGGGAAACCGTTAAATCAATGGATTTAGGGCTCGTTCACACTAGGCTGTTTTGCCAACGCTTGCCAAACGCCCCTATAGCGTTTGGCAAGCGTTGGTCCGGTGTTTGCGGAGCGTTTTTAACGCTCGGCAAACGCTCCGCAAACGCCGCATGCGCGGTTTAGCGGCGGTTGCTAGGCGTTTGCCGAGCGTTAATAACGCCCCACAAACGCCTATAATGCATTTGAGTGGTGTTACCGCTCCGCAAACACCCCGCAACCGCGTCGCAACCGCACCGCAAACGCCGGCCGGGCGTTTGCGGAGCGGCACCATAGGCGAGAATAGGAGGCTTCAAAGCCTCCTGACTCGACCAGAGGCGTCCGTTTTGCCGCGACGCGACGCAAACGCTCCTGTTAGAACAGCACCATGTGCTGTAATGTGCAGAATTGGCAGAGGCGTTTGGGAAGCGGTAAAAACGCTTCCCAAACGCCTCTCTGCCGCCTGCACACAAGGCTAGTGTGAACGTAGCCTTAGTTCTGCTTTAATACAGGGGAAACTATTGTTATTATAATACAGGATTTATATAGTGCCAACGGTTTGCGCAGCGGTTTGCAGAATGAAGGTAGAAATTACAGTTACAATACAATTTGGTACAAGAGGAAACGGAGGGCCCTGCCTGTTAGAGTTTACAATCTAGGAGACTACACAATATCCGCAGCAAATACACATGTTAAAGAAGAACTCCTGGATAAGTAAATATCTAAATACCAAATTAAAAAAGAAAAAAGCGCCACTTACAAAAAACACCAAAATGTCAGCAGCATATCCCACCCAAAATAAATTTTGGAAACAATAATCCAAATTAAAAGGTATGTGCTAATAACAAACTTATACAAAAGTGTATATCATCATCCAAAAAACATTAGTGTTTTAAATAAATAATTATAGTGTCCAAACATAAATTAGTGTCCAAAAAAATATATATATATCTTCAGTGACTTGAAACAATTGTGAAAAATCCACCACCAAAGGAGATTAAATGAACTCACCAGAGCTAATGGCTGGTCAGATTATAAACCAGCAACAACGCTTGTGCTCTGGGAGCAATGAACCCGATGTCCAAATAGATATGGTGATGTTTCAGATACTTCCAGATAATAATAATCACAGCCAAACAACTTTGCAGCCCAAGCTCTTATGATGAACTTCTCCACTCTTTCTCATACCTCCATGAGAGCATGCAGTACACTCAGGGACAAAAAAGAGAACATAATGGTGCAATACGTTTTTTTTCATTTATCTCTTTAATAAAAAAGGTATAAGGAAACTCACAAACAAGGTGTCCAACAGACACCAGCTTCAATCGCAAAAAAGGGTTGAGATACAGTTAACGCTCACCGCGGATCTCTCCCATACAGCACAGAACAGCAAGGCTCTCTAACGTCCACATCGAGTAGACTAACGTCCACATCGAGTAGACTACGCCCAACAGGTTTCATCACACCGACGTCATCAAGGGGCAGTTTATAATCTGACCAGCCATTATCTCTGGTGAGTTCATTTAATCTCCTTTGGTGGTGGATTTTTCACAATTGTTTCAAGTCACTGAAGATATATATATATATTTTTTTTGGACACTAATTTATGTTTGGACACTATAATTATTTATTTAAAACACTAATGTTTTTTGGATGATGATATACACTTTTGTATAAGTTTGTTATTAGCGCATACCTTTTTAATTTGGAATATCTAAATACATTTGTAATGTTTATTCTTCCTTGAGTCTTGGAGTGCTTTGTGTGTTTCCTGGAGTTCAGCTTTAAAGCAGTTTTCAATGTTACATGAACATTTTTTTTTGCTGTTCCTTTTTTTGATTATTGTATTTTGTGCAATGATATATAAAGACCCCTTCTAGTAGTCTTTTATATTTTGGGGAATATGATTGGCATTTCCAGCTTGAGTGTCACTAAAGACATTTTTTTCTACATTTTGTATAGAGAGAGTTATAACCACTGTGAGAATTTTTTGCCGTCTGTGTCCCAGTGAGGAGAGTTCCCTTCACTTCCTGTCCTAGGAAATCCTGGGGTGTCACCAGAATTAGTGTCCCCATTTGAAGACTGTGCCTCTATTCCTGTTGTGGGGACAACCCAAAATGTGGGTTTTACTTTCACTTTTGATCATAGTATACTGATGTGAAAGTACAATATATGTACAGTTCTGCGTAAATTGACAACGCTATATAAATACCTGTAATAATAATGTCAACAGGACAGATAGGGTTAATCTGCCTAATGGGGACACAGCAGATATTCTAATGCCTCTGCACTCTATCCAAAACGAAAAAAAAAAAGTTTTGCCTTTAACCACTCGCCTACAGGGCACTTATACCCCCTTCCTGCCAGGCCAGTTTTCTGCTTTCAGCGCTGTCGCACTTTGAATAACAATTGTGTGGTCATGCAACACTGTAGCCATATGAAATTTTTATCATTTTTTTGAGACAGATGGAGCTTTATTTTGGTGGTATTTAATCATCTCTTGGTTTTTTATTTTTTGCTAAACAAACCAAAAACCACTGAACATTTTGAAAAAAAAATTTTTTTTTTCTTAGTTTTTGTTATAAAATTTTGTGAATACGTGATTTTTCTCCTTCACTGATGTGCGCTAATGAGGCTGCAGTGATGGGCACTGATAGGCTGCACTTATAGGTGGCACTGATGGGCAGTGATGAGGAGGCACTGGTAGGTGGCACTGATGGACATTGACAGGCATCACTGATGGGCACTGAAAGGCAGCACTCATATATGGCACTGGTAGGCGGCACTGACTGGCACTGGTAGGCGGCACTGACTGGCAGCACTGATAGGTAGCACTGACTGGCACTGATAGATGGCACTGATGGGTAACACTGAAAGGCAGCTCAGATGGGCACTGATATGTGGCATTGATGTGCACTGATGGGCACTGGCAGGTGGCATTGATGAGCACTGACAGCTGGCATTGATGAGCAATGACAGCTGGCACTGATGGACACTGACAGGTGGCGCTGCTGGGGCTACACTGATCATCAGGGCACACTGATCCCCTGATGATCAGTGTACATGTCCCCTCTGAGGAATGCTGATTACCAGCTCTCCTCTCGAGCTGTCAGCGTGACAGCTCGTGAGGCGAGAAATGCCGAAAACCGGGATTTCCCTATTTACATGTGATCAGCTGTGATTGGACACAGCTGATCACATGACCAAGCCGACATCTTCGGCTCTTTCCGTTGATCAGTGATCCGCTGTGTCCGAGGGACGCAGTGCACCACTGTTTGCCGCACTGCATGTGCCCGGAGCCGCGCATGCGCGGTTAGAATGGGAGGACATCATATGTCATCCTCCCAGAACGAGAGAACCGCCTTGCGCCTGTCATTACCTTATATGGTGGGCGGGAGGTGGTTATTGACAGTTTATCTACTTGTCGCCCTCTCACAGTACATTTACTGCGAGGAGGCGGCACAGCCAGACTAGGCTACATACCCATACATCGCCACCTGGCTTCCGGGTTTGGGGCGTGCATGCTGACGTCTGTTGTCATGTAAATATAATAAAACAAAAATCTTCCTTGGACTCAACATGCCTCTCAGCAAATACCTTTTGGGTGTCTACTTTCCAAAAAGGCGTTTTTCTTTGTACTGCCCTGACATTTTAGCAACTCAAGAAATGTGAAAGGCAGTCCAAGTAAAAGCTGCGTAAATTCCAGTATATTTACTATAGTTTGTAGACCATAAAACTTTCACACAAACCAATTTATATACACTTATTGGGATTTTTTTTTACCAAAGACATGTAGCAGAATACATTTGGCCTAAATAAATGAAGAAATTTGATTTTATTGGATATATTTTTATAGTTATAAAATAAGTTATTTAAAAATGTTCACTTTTTTTTTTTTTCTTTTATATAATAAAAAACCCATTGGTGATCAAATGCCACAAAAAGAAAGCTCTATTTGTTTGAAAATGATATAAATTTCATTTGGATACAGCGTTGCATGACAGAGTAGGATTTTACAGAGGAACTCCAGGAAATGTTTTTTAAACTTGCATCGGTCCAGCTTGGCTTGATGTAAATATCCATACCTGATATCCAGAGGACTGCTGGGGAAGCTGACAACCACTGCAGCAGTAGTGATCACTGCGATATTCCATCTGCTGCTCCAATGCCTTCCCCTCTGCTGCTCCAATGCCTTCCCCTCTGCTGCTCCAATGCCTTCCCCTCTGCTGCTCCAATGCCTTCCCCTCTGCTGCTCTAATGCCTTCCCCTCTGTACACCGAACAGAGAGAGGTCTTCAGAGAATGTTTTTTTGTATTTTTCAATGAATACAAGGTGTTCTCTGATTGGATGAGGTGGTAAGGTGAAGTGGGTGATGTCACCATCTCCACCTCCTGCAATTAGAGACCTGGACACTTAGTTTAAGCCAAGCTGGAGCAATGTAAATTTGCAAAAAAAGTTAATTCCTGGCCCTTCACTGTAAAACTGAACTCTTGATCTTTAAAGTGGTTCTAAAGCCAAAATGTTTTTTACCCTAATGCATTTCTTGAAAAAAGTTTTTACAGCTTGCTGTGACCCCCCCCCTTTTTCCACCCCCAAATAGTACCTGAGTCCTCAATCAATCCAGTGCTGTGCACAACTGCATCTTTTCTCTCCTCTCTTTCTCTTTACATGGCCAGCAGCAAGAGCCATTGGTTTCTGCTGCTTTCAATCAAATGCTGTTGAAGGTGGGGGAGCAAGCAGCACTGTGCGTGTCTATGTAGCTTGGCTCCATAGACACACACCGCTTGGGTTCAAACATGCATGTGTGCCCCCATAGCATGCAGCTTGCTATGGAGGCACACGGAGAAGAGGAGGAGCCAAATCACTGGTGGGGAACCCCAAAAGAGGAGGTTTGGAACCACTCTGAGCAATAGTTTTGTAGGTGAGTAAAACATGTTTATTATTTTCTTTAAACACTAACCTGCCTTTAGTAACACTTTAAATCAAAAACGGAGTTGAATCCAGCGACTGATTCATTAAAAAGTAATTGCATATGTTTTTACATACAAGTTTCAACAGTATCTGAATGTGATCCCTTCACTACAGCTCTCAAACTGGGAGAGGTTGGGGTTCACTGCCAGCCAATCATGGCTCTACTGCAATGTACAGCACTGTCCATCTAACACTAAAAGCTTACTGACAGGAGGAGAGAACAGAGTGATGACCTCATCAGTGTGCTGCTGTTGTTTCATTGTCCATTGACCTAATGGGCAAGTGCCTAGACCAAACACAATTATATTAATCTCATTATGCCAGGATCACAGGCTGAACAGATCCTTTGGCAGAAAAAATAGGTCACGTATGAATTCCCTTTCAGAAAGGTTGCAGTATGTGTAGGGTAGCATTAGTCACTCGGTGCTTGTAGATGACTTTGCTTGACTCTTTTGAATGGGTGTTGAGAGAATGAGATGCCTGACTTGTCTTTTGTAGAGCTGGAGCTGTAGTAGAAGGCTTCCAGGATGTGGGAGGCCATCTTAGCGGCCTTTGTATTGTGATGCGTGTCATACAAACAGTGCGTCTTGGTGACATTTAATGAGGTGAAGACGTGTGTCTTCCTTCTCTCTGGATGTGTATAGACATCGCAGGTCTCTGTTGCTGGATTCTGGCTCCTCTGGAATACAGCAGGCAGATAATAGATCATTGCTATGGGAAAGATAGACTGAGATGGCTCTTTTTTTACAAGGTTTAATAAATGAGGCCCAGTGCATTTTGTGGGTCATTTCTGTGATTGGTCAGAGGTGATGCTTCATGTGAATTCAGTAATTATAGCAGTATTTAACGCCAAAAGAAAAATGTTATATATTGCCACTTACCCATTCTTTAATGTGGTGGCTGCATTCGTTTTCTTTGGGCTTTTTTTTTTTCACCCGGTGATCTGGCCAGTTACACACTTTTTTGTCTTGGGGTGTCTCCACTCCACTAGTAGAGCAACAGCAACACCTTTGGACAGCAGTATTGTCAGTCTGGGAAGAGTTAGATGGACTAGCAGATTTATGGATTTGACTAACAAATTAAAGCTGAACTCCAGCTAACACTTTTTAAGCCATTAGAACAAAAGTTTCTTTTCCTTTTGACATAAAGGATATACATAAAAAAAGCTGACCACTGTAAGCACTCCTGGCAGTGGTAAATGGTTTGTCTCGACACTTTTAACTGCCATTTTTGCTCAACTCAGTCTGTTAAATGAAGTTGAAAAAAGAAAATAAATGTAGCTGCCTTATCTGAAAATTGGTAGGATTCAATATATTACATTTTTGGTTTTGGATTTCATACCGCTTAAAGCATTCCTTCTCATCCTCAAGGAATTTTTTTGTATATTGACAATTATTATAATTACCGTATTTTTTGCTCCATAAGACACACCTGACCATAAGATGTACCTATGTTTTAGAGGAGAAAAACAATAAAAAAAATATTCTGAACCAATGGACTGCAGACACGATACAGGAAATGACCAGATACTGCGGACATAGTACAGGAGATGACCAGAGATTGCGGACATAGTACAGGAGATGACCAGAGACTGCGGACACAGTACAGGAGATGACCAGAGACTGCGGACACAGTACAGGAGATGACCAGAGACTGCGGACACAGTACAGGAGATGACCAGAGACTGCGGACACAGTACAGGAGATGACCAGAGACTGCGGACACAGTACAAGAGATGACCAGAGACTGCGGACACAATACAGGGGATGACCAGAGACTGCAGACACAGTACAGGAGATGACCAGAGACTGCAGACACAGTACAGGAGATGACCATAGACTGCGGACACAGTACAGGAGATGACCGGAGACTGCGGACACAGTACAGGAGATGACCGGAGACTGCGGACACAGTACAGGAGATGACCGGAGACTGCGGACACAGTGCAGGAGATGACCGGAGAATGCGGACACAGTGCAGGAGATGACCGGAGACTGCGGACACAGTGCAGGAGATGACCGGAGACTGCGGACACAGTGCAGGAGATGACCGGAGACTGCGGACACAGTGCAGGGGATGACCGGAGACTGCGGACACAGTGCAGGGGATGACAGAAGACTGCGGACACAGTGCAGGAGATGACCGGAGACTGCGGACACAGTGCAGGAGATGACCGGAGACTGCGGACACAGTGCAGGGGATGACCGGAGACTGCGGACACAGTGCAGGGGATGACCGGAGACTGCGGACACAGTGCAGGGGATGACCGGAGACTGCGGACACAGTGCAGGGGATGACCGGAGACTGCGGACACAGTGCAGGGGATGACCGGAGACTGCGGACACAGTGCAGGGGATGACCGGAGACTGCGGACACGATACCCTGAATTCATAGTATTGTCCTCCGTCTTTTAGGCTAAGTGATGCTAGGCATGATTCAATCCGTAAGACATGAAGAAGGGGTGCTACGTGGGATATGTCCAGATTACAAGTGACTGTAAGGGCCAGAAGTGTTTTGTTTTACATTTTTTTTTTTTTCAACACCTGGAAACAAAATCTAGCCCATAGTTGGGCTTTAAAAATCTAGTTAGCTTTTGTTCTACATCTCTACTGTTTTACAAAATTTGTACTGTTTTTTTTCTTTATACAGGTCAGCTGAAGAACATTTATACTAAGACCAGTTTACCATGTCCAGCACAGAGGAGAAGTTCTCACTGCAGGAGGTCCTGGTCAGCTTCAAGTCCTGTTTAGTGGATGATGACCAAGATGTCCTAGTAGAACATTATCTGAGCGGATGGAAGGGATTGGTGAGGTGAGAACCCGGTTAGTTTGTGAGCTTCACATGGATTTTGGTTTGCCCAGCTAACATTCGGACTTCACCTGGGAACAGCTAAATGCCTTTGTCATATCTACTTTTTCCTTTCAGCTATTCTACATATGCCCTGTTGTATGTTAAGGTGGGGGGCTTTCTCCACCCACCACTACAGATGAGGAGAGAAGATGAGAACTGAAAGTGGTTGTAAAGGCTCAGGTTTTTTTTTATCTTCATGAATTCTATGCATGAAGGTAAAAAACCTTCTGAGTGCATGAAATGAAAAGTCAAAGCAACCAGTCAAATAATTTTGTAATCTGCTGAAAAATGTAATCTGCAATGTTGATCAGTTGGCATGGTATATGAACACTACAAACACATGGTCTTTTAGTTTAACCACTTGCCCTCCAGAGGATTTACCCCCCCTTCCTGACCAGGCCATTTTTTGCGATACGGTGCTGTTTTACTTTAACTGACAATTGCGTGGTCATGCAACGCTGCACCCAAATGAAATTACGTCCATTTTTTCTTACAAATAGAGCTTTCTCTCGGTGGTATTTGATTGCCTGTGCGGTTTTTATTTTTTGCGCTATAAACAAAAAAAGACCGACAATTTTGAGAAAAAAAAACTATATTTTTGACTTTTTGCTATTAAACATATCCAGTAAAAACAAAAAATCAGATTTCGTCAAATTCAGGCCAAAATGTATTCTGCTACATGTCTTTGCTAGAAAAAAAAAATCCCAATACGTGTAAATCAATTGGTTTACATGAAAGTTATAGCGTTTACAAATGACGGTACATATATTGGAATTTTTTTTTTTTTTTACTAGTAATGACAGGGGAGAGATTTCTATTTTTTACATACAGGTCCCTCCTGTCATTAATACTCGGCGATCACCGGGTGCTGGTGAGTAATCCCTGGCTGGGCCCCAGTGATTGACAGTCGAGGCAGCAAATGGCGGCACGGGTAGGGTGCGTGCGCCTCCTACCCAGAAATGTGAAATCACGTGTATATATACGTGATTTTGTGCACCCCTGCCACCCTGTAGCAGTATTTTACTTTTTTTTTTTTGTAATTAGTATTTTAAATAGAGTAAGGGAGGGTTCTAACTTCTCTGTTTTTGTTTGTGTTTTTTTTTTTTTCTCCTATCACTAACCCATTGGGTAGATTTACCTTCACTTCCTATTCCATAGCCAAAACAGGAAGTGAGATGAAATCCCTGCAAATTAAGAGAATCCCTTGTGCCCCCCTACGTGACCAGAACTAATATCCCCAATGGAAGATTTCACCTCTATTACTTTTCTGGGGACAACCCAAACTTTGGGATTTTCTTTAACTTTCAATGATAATGGTAAACAGGACAAATCTAGAGATACAGCAATAAAAGCCTAAATAAAAACACATCTTGCACATTGTCTCCATCAGCTCATCCCCCACAGTTATTACCTTTTTGTATCTCTCAAACACCGCGCCCCCCCCCCCCCAGTCATACTTTACTTACACCACCATATTGTAAGAATCAAATATCTGCTTTTACTACATTTTGGCCCAATTTGTACAGTACAAGACGATCTACAGCTGGTATTAGTTTTGGTTGATGCTGGTGGTTTGAATCATTTACTGCTATTTGTATTTCTCATGCACTGAGATCTCCCCTATGGAGGTCATAGCTCTGTCCCATATGTGCAGTCACACTGCTGTGACCCAAACTCTAAACTATTTGACATACAACATATAACTATACTGCTTGAAGACAGCTAAAGATTCCCAGTGTGTGTCTGCACCATATAAAAGGCTTCAGTTCCCTGTGCTGGCAGTGGGTCCATCTCTGTTGAAACTGAGTACCAGCACAGAGGGCATAAAGACTTTGATCTTGTGTACAGAGGCCTACAATAACAGTGCGACAAAATTACTAAATTGTTCACTCAAAATTTACTTTAATTATCTAGTCGTGTGAAAGACACATTCCTGTTTATTTCTTCTGCACGATTCGATAATGGAACTAAATCTTCAGTTTTTGGAGTGAACATTCTCAACTACTTTAGCACATCGGCATCACTGTCTCCAACTACCTCTCTTAGATCATGATTTGGAATAGACGTACACTGAGACATATGGGTTCTGCCATTATTGTCCTGCTAATAAGAATACTAAATACCTGGGTGTCTCTGCCTTTAGTACTTTCTGAGTAACTGACCCTGAACAAATATGAAAAATAGAAAGCAGAGTGAAGTCACAACTTGACTGCATGTCAAAGCCTTTGGATCAGCATGACAGCCAGGCAAATGGCATTTGCAGGGGAAGTCAGCAGTGGCAGCCTACACATTCTCCGTTCAGGTTTCCTTGAATCTGCAGCTGTGCCTTCCTGGCTCTTCCAGAAGAATAGAAGAATAATGGAATTACAGAAGATGTGCTGGAAATTTTTAGAGAGGCCATGCAGTATGTCAATAATAATAATAATTAAAAAAAATACTGAAAAATGTTCAATATAATTATTTATACAAAAAAAATAAAACTGCAAGATCTAGACCCCCCCCCCTCATTACAGCCACAACAGCTTGGCAAATATTAGAATTTTATAAAACATGCCAGCATACGCTGCTAGGTGAGAACAGTTTTTGGTGGAGTGGTAAAATATTTTTGTTTCAATAAATCATAAAACTGTAATGTACGAAGTGTTGGTTATGGTTTTTCTTTTTATCCTTTATATCAAGATGCATTTTTTTTTTCTTAAAATCAGGTTTATGAACAGTCTGGGAACTGTGTTTTCATTTGTGTCCAAAGATGCAGTAAGCAAAATCCAGATAATGGAAAAGTATTTGGCTGGGGAACACGGAGAGCGTTACCGTACCCTCCAGTCCATGGTGGAATACGAGCTCAGCTCTAACCTGGTTGATCTAAATAAACGAGGCAGTCACCCAGAATCAGGCTGTCGCACCATTCTGCGTTTACACCGGGCCCTGCGCTGGCTCCAACTCTTTTTGGAGAAGCTGAGAACCAGCAAGGAGGACAGCACGACCTCCACCCTGTGCGCGGAGGCCTACAATGACTCTTTGGCCAACTATCACCCTTGGCTTATACGTAAAACCGCAAATGTAGCCTTCTTGGTCCTTCCAACTCGGAACACATTCTTTGAGGTAATGAATGTTGGGACTACAGAAGATGTGGTGGACATGCTTGGAGAAGCTATGCCATATGTCTGTAATGTCTATGACTTTACTCAAGAACTCTACTCCCAGCATAACCTCCTTGATATACCATGAATGATGCTGAGGTTCTAATCATGTGTCCTCAATTTTAGCTATTTATATGTTGTTCGACCCTTTTTGTTTTTAAATGGTGAAGGCTGAAAATGCACTTTGATGTATAGCGACTTTGTTCACTTGCTGTCATATTCTGGGCATTACTGTTACTATGAACAATCTCAACTCCAGTAAGCTTGAATATTTGAAATGGCCATGTTACAGCCTTGTAAAGTGAATCTTTTCTACCTTTTCTCTAAAACAGAGCATCTCATCTCGAGAGTATTTCCAGGAACGTGACATTTTTTTTTTAAACTACCATGTAAAGTGTCCATTTCTTTATAAACCCCCCCCCCCCCCCCCCAAAAAAAAAGTATTATTGGTACTTTGTGCCCGTGTGACGTCTGTGCTGAGTGCAAGAGGTTCCCGATCCATATGCAAATATTGACTTTTTCAAAGCCATATTTTGCATTTTATCTCTAGAGTGCTGTGGCAACAGAGAGGTAACCGGTCCCGTACCCGTATATACCGTACCTCTGTGATGGGTGTGTTTTTCACATAGCTGACAATTTTACACCTTATACTTGAATATACTGGATGTTGGCATCTGACCAGTGCTGTATGTAACTATCATACTGCCCCTAGGCATTAGATGAATGACCATGCCTTTTTATTTACATTTGGGGAAATATGCTATCAGCTTTATGTGCAGTGCTTCTTTTTAATTGAATAGTCCATCAAACAAGTGAAATGGGAGATAACTTCTAAGGAGTAAAATATAGGGGAAATTAAATTATTTTGCTAGGTTCACCTGCAGATGTCCAGAGCTGATAAAAAAAAAACAAAACAGGCAGATGTCCTGGAAGAAGTCTTCTACAATCGTATGTGCCTCATAAACCTCCCTATTTCTCATCAAATATTATATAATATCTATGGGTACCTTTCAGTTCTAAAGTCGCTTTCTGTCATTTCTGAAAAAAAAAAAAAGCCAGTAAAAATTTAATACTTACCTGTTCCACTGCTAGAGCTGCCATTGCTTGTTGTCCTGAAGAGCTGCTGCTGCCTAAAGAATTTATAGCATCCAAGACTTCTGGGTGTATCGCATGCTTTGTCCCACTGCTGGGCAGAAGAAACCACAGAGTGTGGCTAGGGAAACAGGCATCCAACAAACGCAGAAGTCTTGGATTCTGAATGTCATAAAGTAATATTAAAGGCAGATTTTTTTTTTTTCTAAATAACATGTCATACTTACCTGCCCTGTGTAATGGTTTTGCACAGAACAGCAGGGATCCTCTTCTCGGGTTCCCTGCCGGCACTCCTGACCTCTCCCTCTTGCTGAATGCCCCCATAGCAAGCAGTGTGCTATGGGGGCAAACAAACAGGCGTAATCCCGAGCCACTACTGTCCATTCACACAGGGAGCGTGGCTCCGCCCCACCCTCTCATCATTGGTGCACTGGCTGTAATCGACAATAGTGGGAGCCTGTGGCTCCTGCTGCTGTCTCAGCCAGTGAGGAGGAAGAGACTCAGGAGAGCCACTGCTCTCATGAGCATCACTAGATCAAGACGGGGCTCAGATAAGTATTTGGGGGGGGTCTGCTGCACATAGAAAGTTGTTTACCTTCATGCACAGAATACATGAAGGTAAAAAGACCTTTAGCCTTTACAACCACTTTAAGGCAGTGGTAGGTCTTCAGGACGCGATCAGTGGCAGATATAGTGGGAGAGGTATACATTCACTTTGTTAATTTACAGGGATATTTGGATGTCCTGCTGGCTTGCTGCTTATTTACAGTTTAGTACATCTGATGCACATGCACATGTACATGGGCCAGTAATGGTCCCCTGAAAATCACTGAATATGGAAACTGACCATATCTATTAAATTTTGTGTAAAATTTCAGCAAAAATGGAACATGCTTGCATGTGATTTAGATCATTTAAAATTTGGATATATATGTCTTAGGCCACACACAACAATGTCAGCTGTAGGGGTGGGGGGCAGCTTTGTGATTTCTTAAACTTTTCTGATCTAATATTTTTATTTTGGCTCCAGATTAGAAATGGTTTTTAGTGCATTTTCCTTATGTTATTCTATAGAGATGTCTTCTGAATTGTGGTAATATAATGACTTCTCATCATTTTACCACAATTGTTTCTGTTTGACCGCCTGTCTATAAAGAAAGTAATTTACAGGAATTTTCCACTTTCAACTAGAAAGTGGAACATTTGCATCTGACCCTAGCGATCCTCCTGCCATAGAACCTTGGAACACAGCAATTAGCTGTTTTTTAGAGAGAAAATCCAGCTCTCAATGTACAACTTAATGCTTTTGTATGACAGTCTGAACAAGTCCTAAATCCAGTTACTATGTGATTCACAAGCCTTGTGAAGTAAACAAAAAATTTATTTACCTTGAGTCAAATCCTCCTTCATTCGGTACTTCATGTGCCAAGCTCCCAGGGTTTTAGTAGGATAGGCAGAGACGGCACTAAAAAACGTATGGGGGTGCTAACCATTCCGCACTCCACTAAAGTGTTTTATTGCTGTATCCCCATTGCAGAGATTGGCCATCATTTCCTGTTCCTGTCAGCAGAACAGGAAATAAAAGTGACTTCCTGCCAATAGGAGTAAAGACAAAAATAAAACCCTCCTCTCAGTCTGTCCAACACAAAAATAAAAGCAAACAATGGCAGTCTTAAGATTTTCCAGGCCCTTTTTCAGCACAAGCTGCTGATTGGTGGTTCTGAGAAGATGGACTGTTGCTAATCCACATAGATGGACACGTGGGGGAAATTTTAACTCTATTTTTAAAAGTGAAACCTGGCCCAATCACCTCCTTTTCCACTCTGGAGGCCCTGGCAGTATGTCATATATATGTGTTTTTATATATACACATCTTTTGTAGATATCTCCTCCAGCATTGTTTATATATACCTTTTCTAGATCTTTCTGCAGCATTGTGTGGTCCTCATTATTGCAGAGAGGAGCGATGATTTCCACACGACTCTATAGAATCCTTACACTGTAAGTGCAGGGTGTCGTAGCCTTGCCCTGCACGCTGTCTCCTTAAGTCTTCTGGGATAAATGATACTGGGTGTTATTCATGTACTACAACAGACCGCTCCAGATGAAAAGTAAGTAGAACAGAGAGGCTGTGGTGTTTTTTTGTTTTTTTAACCAGCAATAGAACCAATATGACTGATGATCAGGATTATGATAATGTGTTTGCTTACAATTTGACAAGGTAGGCACCTCTGTGGGATTGTCAAAAAAAAAAAAAAAATCGCCTTAACAAAATGTATCTTTGTGGTGAATTGTAACTGTGCGGTCATTTATGTTCCAAATAATGAACTCTGTACACTACAATAAATGTTTTCAATCTATATAAAAGGTGAAATCATTTTTGCCATGTGATTTTTATAATTATGTAATTAAATTATAATTTAAAAGTTTAATGCTTTTTGGTTAGCTTTATTTTTGTATTACTTTAACTAGAGTTCTTAAAGTATATACAGTGGGGCAAAAAAGTATTTAGTCAGCCACCAATTGTGCACGTTCTCCCACTTAAAAAGATGAGAAAGGCCTGTAATTGGCATCATAGGTAGACCTCAACTATGAGAGCCAAAATGAGAAAAAAAATCCAGACAATCACATTGGCTGATCTGGAAAGAATTTCTTTGCAAATTATGGTGGAAAATAAGTATTTGGTCAATATCAAAAGTTCATCTCAATACTTTGTTATATATCCTTTGTTGGCAATGACAGAGGTCAAACGTTTCCTGTAAGTCTTCACAAGGTTGGCACACACTGTTGCTGGTATGTTGGCCCATTCCTCCATGCAGATCTCCTCTAGAGCAGTGATGTTTTGGGGCTGTCGCTGGGCAACACGGACTTTCAATTCCCTCCAAAGGTTTTCTATGGGGTTGAGATGTGGAGACTGGCCAGGCCACTCCAGGACCTTGAAATGCTTCTTACGAAGCCACTCCTTCGTTGCCCGGGCGGTATGTTTGGGATCATTGTCATGTTGGAAGACCCAGCCACGTTTCATCTTCAATGCCCTTGCTGGTGGAAGGAGGTTTGCACTCAAACCTCACGATACATGGCCCCATTCATTCTGTCCTGTACATGGATCAGTCATCCTGGTCCCTTTGCGGAGAAACAGCCCCAAAGCATGATGTTGCCACCCCCATGCTTCACAGTAGGTATGGTGTTCTTTGGATGCAACTCAGCATTCTCTCTCCTCTAAACACGACGAGTTGTGTTTCTACCAGACAGTTCTATTTTGGTTTCATCTGACCATATGACATTCTCCCAATCCTCTTCTGGATCATCCAAATGCTCTCTAGCAAACTTCAGATGGGCCCGGACATGTACTGGCTTAAGCAGGGGGACACGTCTGGCACTGCAAGATCTGAGTCCTTGGCGGCGTAGTGTGTTACTGATGGTAGCCTTTGTTACGTTGGTCCCAGCTCTCTGCAGGTCATTCACTAGGTCCCCCCGTGTGGTCCTGGGATTTTTGCTCACCGTTCTTGTGATCATTTTGACCCCACGGGGTGAGTTCTTGCGTGGAGCCCCAGATCGATGGAGATTATCAGTGGTCTTGTAAGTCTTCCATTTTCTAATTATTGCTCCCACAGTTGATTTGTTCACACCAAGCTGCTTGCCTATTGCAGATTCAGTCTTCCCAGCCTGGTGTAGGTCTACAATTTTGTTTCTGGTGTCCTTCGACAGCTCTTTGGTCTTCACCATAGTGGAGTTTGGAGTGTGACTGTTTGATGTTGTGGACAGGTGTCTTTTATGCTGATAACAAGTTCAAACAGGTGCCATTGATACAGGTAATGAGTGCAGGACAGAGGAGCCTCTTAAAGAAGAAGGTACAGGTCTGTGAGAGCCAGATATTTTGCTTGTTTGTAGGTGGCCAAATACTTATTTTCCACCATAATTTGCAAATAAATTCTTTCCAAATCAGCCAATGTGATTGTTTGGATTTTTTTTCTCATTTTGTCTCTCATAGTTGAGGTCTACCTATGATGCCAATTACAGGCCTCTCTCATCTTTTTAAGTGGGAGAACTTGCACAATTGGTGGCTGACTAAATACTTTTTTGCCCCACTGTACTTTCATTTATGTTTGAATAATTGGTTTGAAATATGTTTGGAAATAAACTGAATATTAGCATTTTCAGAAGGTGATCACCAATGGCAATCCCTCCTATTTCTCTATAACGCAACATCATGCATTGAGAATGAAAGCCTTGTTGCACCTTTTCTAAATGACCAATTTTAGGCTGTAAAGAGATGCATCATAATTAAGAAAGGACACTCTGACCGGTACTATGAGGTCTGTCTTCAAGAGCACTGCACATGTTGTGTTCATGGCACTTACTCTACTATAAGCTGAGTCTCTGGTGTATTAATTACAGGCACTTCTTGGATAAAAGAACAGATGCTTGGTGGTCAGAAATCAATAGAATGTGACTGACTTGTGTTTGATGTCTTTAGGAAGATCAATGGACCCTTTTTGCACTTCGCACAGAAGCACAGGAGTGCATACAACATTAATGTTCAGGAGACCAAAAAGGGACTGTTTAATGCATTAATATTTCATAGTATATAATTTTCCTTGCTCTGTGCCATGGTGTGAATGGCATGCATCAGGGAACCCTGACAGATCACCCAATATGTGTACAGATATGCTACTTGTTGTGTGTGTCCCTACTGGGGAGATGTACCCTCACATTTGTCCTGGGGACCATTGTCACTGGACCAGAAAGCAAAGAAGAATCCAAAGTTTTAATGTCACATGAACTGGTATGGAAGAATATTTTCCAATAGGAACAGCGACAACTGTTAGTTGGTTTGTTTTCATTCACACCATCACATGTGAGTTCTTTTCATAATACCTGGATTTTATGCTATTCAATAAACGTACTACACTATTGGCACATTTCTGTCCTTTGGCTTTGTTGTCACGAGCCTTATAAGGTGGTGCCATTGCTGCATCTGGAGTACTGTGTATGCTGTGTCCCTGGAACTGTCTATGATGGGTATGGGTGAGCAGAGTGTGACCCCCTGTGTGAGCAGTGTCTTCCCACGTGTCCATACTGAGTTTAATGACCCTGCAGCCCTAGACCAGACCCAGATGACCCTCTAATGGATGTATTTCACCCCTGTGCATTCATTATGCACTTCTGGTAAGTGCATAGTACCACTGGTTTCTCGTCATCTGAAGTCACCAGCACGGAGCACAGATTAATCTCACCATCTGGACTTATGTCACTTACTTGAACTATCCATACTTGTCATATATTGTGTTGCTCTTGCTACATTTAAGCGTCACCACTGGACGCAGACACTATTTCACTTTATACGCGCCTCGACAGCGCCCACTTTTTAGTACCATCTTACTATTTATTTATTACTATTTTATATACTGTCTTTTAGAGATGCAGAGGTTTGCCTTTTTTATGCTAGCTGCTTATGCTAGCTGTGCGCTCGCAACTACCTCCATTTATTGTTATAAGAGTGTATACTTGTGAGCTACTATGGTGGCACAGAGGTGCTTATAATTAATTAACTCCTTTAAATGTGATGGTGCATCAACACATGAAACACATACTCAAAATGCTGTGTGAAAATAAACAAATAAAATATTGAATGTGTCGCGCTCCTCAAAAGGGTGTTTAGTGATATATGATATATACTTATGTGTAAATAAAATAAATTAAATAAATCTAAATAAATAGATATTATTTCATGGTGATATAATTTAAATTAAATTTAAAACACTCCCAGTGCTATAATTAATTTGATTATAAATAACTAAAAATTATATATTTAATAATATGAAGAAATATAATGTAATATGCCACAAATCAAGTGAGCAAAGAAAACCTCCTTGCACAATAATATATATGTGCAAAAAGTGTGCATGTGCAAAAATGCAAATATTGCCCAAAGCAGTAGTATATAAAAATATATATATGATAAAGTGCAATAACCAAAAAGGTATGGAAAAATTAATAATAATAAAACTGTGCAAATAATATAATCACTCCACTTGTGCAACCTAAAGTGGTGATTAGGACTGTATACTGCTAATCCTTAGCTTAGATGAGATATAAACGTCCCAATCTATGCAGATATATGGAAAGTCTATTGCTGTTGAAGTAGACTGTGGTGTTACTTTCCTTCCACTAGATGGCCTCCCAGTTCCTTCCGAGTTATGAGGCTGGATGGATGGATATAGATATCTCCCCTCGTGTTGTTTGGGGTCTATCTCCTATCTCCTCTTCCTCCCCTTTACTCCTCCGATTTAGGCCATGAAAAAGAAAAATTCCCACATGGTGCTTTTATCCTTGATAAAAGCACCATGTGGGAATTTTTCTTTTTCATGGCCTAAATCGGAGGAGTAAAGGGGAGGAAGAGGAGATAGGAGATAGACCCCAAACAACACGAGGGGAGATATCTATATCCATCCATCCAGCCTCATAACTCGGAAGGAACTGGGAGGCCATCTAGTGGAAGGAAAGTAACACCACAGTCTACTTCAACAGCAATAGACTTTCCATATATCTGCATAGATTGGGACGTTTATATCTCATCTAAGCTAAGGATTAGCAGTATACAGTCCTAATCACCACTTTAGGTTGCACAAGTGGAGTGATTATAATATATTATTTGCACAGTTTTATTATTATTTTTTCCATACCTTTTTGGTTATTGCACTTTATCATATATATATTTTTATATACTACTGCTTTGGGCAATATTTGCATTTTTGCACATGCACACTTTTTGCACATATATATTATTGTGCAAGGAGGTTTTCTTTGCTCACTTGATTTGTGGCATATTACATTATATTTCTTCATATTATTAAATATATAATTTTTAGTTATTTATAATCAAATTAATTATAGCACTGGGAGTGTTTTTAAATTTAATTTAAATTATATCACCATGAAATAATATCTATTTATTTATTTAGACTTATTTATTTATTTTATTTACACATAAGTATATATCATATATCACTAAACACCCTTTTGAGGAGTGTGACACATTCAATATTTTATTTCTCCATTTATTGTTAATGGGGCTTCACCTCATTTTTCTGAGGAATGTGATAAGGACACAAACAGCAGACACCTAAACTGCTCTAACCAAAACTACAAAAAAAGTTTTAGCCTGAAGTTGCATTTTAGGGCCCATTGAGACTGATCCATTACAAGATGTGTTAAAACTCACACATTGGGGGTTACTAAAACTGCATGGTGCAAAATTGGGTGCAGCTCTGCACAGAAACCAATTGGCATCCAGGTTTTATTCCCAAAGTTTAATTGATTTAGCTGAAGATAGAAACTGGCTACCATGCACAGCTGTACCAGATTCTGAGTGCACCAGTTTTAGTAGCTCAACCCCAATAAGTCATGCATTAAGGTGTATTGTGTTAAGATAACCCCCCCAAAATAAAAAAAAAATAACATGACACAGCACACCATAATGCTGAGCAGTGCATGATCATTTACTGCAATTCATTGTGGAGTGCATACATCAGAGTTTCACCATCTTAGTGCATTGGGACACCACTGAAAATGACTAGCACCACAATGCATTTGTGCATTTAACGTGCAAGCTACCGCAATGGACAGGTGTAATGGGCTCTTAATTAGTGGGAATCAAAGTACACAAACAACTCAAACTGTACCAACCTAACCCATCCTGGTTGGATTGTAAAGAAGTTCAGCCAACTCAGTTGTAACTGTTATTTACACAGATATACACATATATTTAAAAAACCAAAACATTAAATTACATCTTGTTATCTATACATAGATGATCTGTACATTCTTAGTAGTTATCAGAGTTGGTAGGAATAGAATCTTAGCCAGGTCTGTGGGGTAAGGAGTGGAAGCAAGCTATGGGAAAAAAAATTATTTAAGTGCTCTTTTTTCCACCTTTCTGGTGGTCTTGCTTTAAAAGGTCAGTCCGCCCAAAACCGATTCCTTGTTTTGGAAGATGCTGAAGAGTTAAATGTAATAGGCTGCTACTACTGACTTCTGAATATACGGTCATACATTTCAGTTTCAGTACTTCTGCGTCACGGACCTGGAACAAGCATTCAGATCAGTACTTCATTCCAATCCAACCTGGTTTGTTCTGGGCCAGTAACTCAAAAGTGAGCGGGCCAGAGCAGCAAATAGCATTTTCAAAGGGAGGTCAGCAATGGCAGCCTATTTGGTTCTCCCATTACAGGTTTCCTTTAGGGTGTCTTCATGTCATTCCTGAAATTGCCTGACCAAGTACTCTCAGGACATGAACTGATTGGATGCGAGAAATTTTCTCAGCAGTTTGCCACTATTCACCCCCCAACATAAGCCAATGTTTAGGTGCTCCCCCTGCCTAGACCAATGCAAAAATTCTTGCATAACGATCTCTGGAAGAAAAGCTCTTTAGACGCTGGATTATGTATGCATGGTGGCTGCCTGCTAGCATCATTAAGTACACAAAGTCTTTATCGTTTTATTAATGGCAAAGCAGCTCCAGCTCCCCTTAAATTGGTCATACACTATTAGAATTTCATCCGATTCAGAGGAATTGGCCTAAATTCTTACAGTGGGTGATCCTGCCAGCTTGAAAAAAGTCAATTACTCAACTGACTTTTCTCAAAGGAGCCAAAAATCGCCAGCCAATAAGCAGCCCAGTGTTCACAGCTGTCAGAATACAATTGTGCGCCAGGAGGGATTCGTCAGTCCATGCCATTTGTATGGATGGGAAAATCTGTTAGAACAAAAGAAATCTATGTATGGCCAGCTTTAATCAGCCTGTCCCCCTGCCAGTATCCTGCAGCAAGGGACCAATGTGTTCTGTGTGACAACAACAATCTTTGCCCGACTGGTCAACATGTCTTCTGCAAAGTCAGAGCTAGAGTTGTAGCGTGAGCTTTGCTGATTGAAAAGCTCTAGTTGTCACTCACCAGAGTGTGTTGGACTGCTGCACAGAGCTTACTATTTTCACACAAAGCTCTGTAGACTACTGACGGGGATAGGCTGGTTAAGGGTAGCTGCTTTACCTCACCATTGTAAAGCTTGCTATACACTGTTAGATTTCTCGAACAGATTCCTCCCGTCAAGCTAAACCGTGCAGATCGACCAGTCCTGCTGGGTCATAGTTTTCTGACAGTTGCCTGTCAGGATACCTAAAGAGTGGCTGCTTCTGATGGATATTGCCGCTGTTCAGCCCAAACATTTTCAGAAGGCTCTTTAAACAAAATCGGTTGCAAGATCTATTCCTTTCAAATGGAGTGTAAATGGCAGGGCCACCTACTGAGTGCATTTCACCCAGTTCATCAGTAACCGGCTGAAATTTGTTCAGGGTATGGCCAGCTTCAAGGCACATACACACATAAGAAAATCGGCCGAAAATTTCTGCAAGTGGAAGTTGACAATCTCTGTTCGTTAGTATAGTGCTTGTGACAGCCACTTCCATTTGTACGAATGAAAAAAAGGTGTGAAGCTACAAAAGTTTTCTTGTTCGTTAACATAATGTCTGATTTTCATTCATTGTGTACAGTAATCATACGATAATAAATGAATAGAAAATACGATCCAGGAAAAGAGGGCAACAAAAATAAAAATTGTACACAAGAGCACTTTCGTATTCTGGATCACTGCAGTGCTACAAACCATGCACATTGGCATTGGTTAATATCATTCTCCGTTACATCATGACACGCACCTTCATGGAAAATCAGATGATCGTAGTATGTACTAGGCATAAGACTTTGTGCACTTACTGATTTGCTGCACATTAAATGTTTAGATAATTTTCAAAGAAACTTTAATTGGGATTTAACTCGCCCATGTCTTAGAACTTCCAGGGATTCTGCTGTGAGATCTCCATACTCAAATATCTCGGGTCTTGCAATATTCATATTTGGATTGTTCTGGTATTTTTTTTTTTTTTAAGTGAAATGAGATGCATTAGGATGAATGGGAACCCCTAAAACCCAGGTGGTGATGAGCAAACTATTAAAAGGAGATTTCACCACTAAAGTCCTCCAGAGATACAACAATTCATTAGGTGACTCAGTCCAATAGACACAACCTGTATCAAATATCACTTTTGGGTGTACTGGCCATTTAGAGGGAACATTACCCAAGACTGATCTTTCAGGCATCAGCTCACATTGGTGGGCTGGCTTACCCACTGGCTGTGAAATAAATACATAATTATATGAAGAGATGGGCATTGCCTGAACATAGCTGCAGCAGGTGGGAGAAGTTGGGAATCCAGATGCAGACATTTTGCCCTGAAAGTTTCAGGAAGGTTTAAACATCCAGTGAGTAATTCAGCATGGTCCTATCTACCATTTTCTAAAATATCAGTTTTGGCTGGACTGATTGTGTAATTGGTGTACTGACAACATAAAGATTGTCTTAACATTAATTGGTGCTCTTTTTTTCGCTAGATTAATTGTTCTCACTTTAATGAATTAACACTGGCCAAACACACATTATGATTCTTTACGTAACAAGTGGAAAAAAATAACGTGTCAAAGCTGCCTCAAAATGTTCATCTGTAGGTGGTCAGGTTTTCACCAATATATGTACTTGAAGGCAGCCATATTTGCTTGCTTTCTGCTAAGCCTTGCTTTGCAGTTAATGTACTTTGCTGCCTTTCTCTGTCAAGGCAAATCTTCCAGTCTGGTCAGACAGCCCCAAAGACATACAGCTGGTTTTAAAATCTCAGCAATTAGGCCACAAAGAGGCAGAACTACTCTACTGGCATTTTTATCTGAGGCTGTAGAGACGAAAACACATACATAAGTCATTCTAAATGTGCCATTTTACATTAAAGAGTTCACCTTTACTAAAAAGCTGCCTATGCAGATAAGGGGTGTCTGTAGGTAAAATCAAAACTGTGCAGCTCTGGCTAAAGTTTAAATAATGCCCGTGCTATAGGTGTAGGCCAATTACATACCTCCTGAAGCCTGACTTGAAAACTCCCAGGTTGTTGTTAGGTGAGGCCTAGTCATTACTGTTCACTTCTACCATCACAGGAGTGAGCTCAGAGCTACTGCATCAGGGGAGAGAGAGAGAGCATGTGAGGGGCTTTGATTCAGAGAAAATGCTCACTCCTGTGGTGGTGAGCAGTAATGACTAGGCCTTAGCAACTTCCTAGCAATGTCCTGGGAGTATTCCAGTCAGGCTTCATGATTGACATAAATGACCTACACCTATAGAAAGGGTATTCTAGTCCGAGACACACAGTTTGCCTTCATCCGCAGACACCCCTTATCTGCGCAGGCAGGTTTCTAGTAAAGATGAACTAACACTTTAAAGTAAACCTGTCCCTAACCTGGGTGATTTAGACAGCGCACATGCTGAAACAATGCACAAGCCGTTACCTTTAATGACATTTGTAAATGTTTAGTAGATCCAGAATTAAAGGCAGCTAAATTTATATGGCAATCTTGACTTGTATATTTACTTAGCCTTTGAAAGTAAAACTTGTCTCAGTCTTCTTCTGCCTCCCTGTTGGTCCCTGGGGAAGTTTTGGATGCAAAAGTGGGACTTTTACAGGACAAGTCAAGATTTCTGCTTATCCATTTTGTTCATCATATGTTCGGTCTGAATTGCCCAGGTTTGACAGGTTCACTTTAACAGTTCAATTGTAATCTGCTTTATTTGTATTCTGATGATCATTTGAAAAGCCATGAGATTAATGTGTGTGTGGCCAGCTATCGGTCATGTCAGACAAGCCATTGTGGATATGGGGACTGTGGAATTCTGATATTTTATTGAATAATACTCTAGTCTGTATCACATGGAAATTAATGGGGAATTGAGCTATCCTAAAGACTCTGCATGCCACAGTTTTATTGGAACCGGTTCATTTGCGTGGTATCCAGGCTTGTCTGGCATCACCTGCAGAACATGTGACATCACTAGTATTGTGCCTTTAGCATTAAATCTAATGAGGTGATCTTTCCAAAATCCTTATATCTTAAATCAGCTTTCAAATGTTCTTTGATGTTGACCAAAGCTTACAATGTAATAGAAAAAAGCCATCATTTTTCTCTCCTATGGCTTTGCATTTGATTATGGCAGTGGTCTTCCATTGCAGAGAGCTATACATTTCTTTAGCTTTACTAGTGGCTGGAGCAGAAGGCACTTTGGCTGTCACATAATGTCCACAAAAAATTCACAGGGGTTACCCATGGCCTTCTGGAAGGACTGCCGACTTCCGGTCAGTTCTGGAGGGACATTGCTGAGTTCACGGACTGGAGGACCACCTGGTGGACCACTATTGTACACTTTGCCCCCGATCTTTGGCAGGCTGTAAAGTGGGGGCAGACCGGGGGGTCCATGAGAGTGGTGGCTACTGCGGTGACTACGCTCACTGCGTGCTGCTGAGCTGTGGCTCCTATGGCTGTGCTGGCTTAGTGGCCTCTCACTCCTTTTTCCTCCACTGCTGGCGGCACGGTCAGACCCGCTACCACTGCCTGTGGACTTATGGTCCTTCTCTCGACCGGATGATCTCTTTCCTTCTCGGTTACTGCGACTGGATCCACTGCTTTTGCTGCCTGTGTCAAAAAAAAGATAAATTATTACAGAACTCAAAGAAAAATGTTTTCTGCTTTTCTAGGTACAGTGGGTAATTGTTAAAACCTTTGTCATGTTTTTACTGATAAATGTGCCCCAATATGCTTCACATGCCACCTGAAGCCATGCTATGGACATTCAAGTACTTGCATATTCTGAAGCAGTCAGCTTTAAAATAAGCACTCGCTGACCTCAGTAGTTTTAGGCACCTTGGAGTAATTCAGCCTAAATTTTGACAGCAGTAGCACTTATCATTCTCTCAGCAGTTCATCTCCTCTTGTCCCCCCTCCCAATACTAAAGCTCTGTGTTTATATTAGAAATTAGAAGACTGGATGGCAGCTGAGTCGCTATTGGGAGGGGGCAATTATGAACTTTAGGGCTTCTGATATGAATCTTTCAGTACATTAATATCTACAGCTAGTCCACCCCCACACATATAATGACCTATCTGCTCTGCTTCCACTTGTACTGGAACCGTTGCTCTAATGTGACATTCACAACGTGAAAGTCAATCTCAAAGACGGAACAGTCACATGGGATAGGGGCCAGTGATGTCATGTAAGCTTCAACACCATCAGCAGTTCAGCTCACCCTGCTCCATCTCCCAGCTGTGACTCTGCAGCCTTCCAGACTTCTACTTTTTATGATACACATAGAGCAGGAGCTCTGCAAGGGGGGGGACTGAGCTACTGGGAAAGCAACTTGGGAAACTTCAGTGATCCTGCTGTGAACTATGAGGATGAATCGCTCCACATCCAAGTCATTAGGAATGCAAAAGCAAAATGCATCATTCAAATGCATCTCACTTGCAAGCTGAATACAACTTAAAGCATGCATATCTACCACCAGTTTTATTGTGGTGGTAGCTCCACCATAAGCATTTATTTTATACTTCATTCAACAGTTGCTTGCTTGCTCCGACAGAATCATTGGCCGGGATGTATCTAACTCATATTCTATGGTATTGTAGCCCAGCTTACACAGGAATGGTGAGAACTTAATGGCCATTAATCTAAAACATATTTAATAAAACTCAGAAAATAAGACTCCTCCCCCCCGCTTATCTGTCAAAGTCAGTATCACATGACCCTCCGATGGATAGATCAGAAACTCGAGGACCAAACTTACTTGTACTTGTTCTTACATATATACTATAAGTAAGCACTGATTGCAAGAGGTACATGCTTGAAAGACACATGAAGCAGAGGTAAAGCAAGACATGCGTGATCATGCAAGTGCCCCAGGGCCACCTGGACTGTCATTTCTATTAGTAAAGATCCCCTAAACTATACTGTTAATTACTGTTAGATATGAGAACCTTTGCTACCACCAGGAAGGATAATATATAGTTAATGCTGGGATGCTGCTGATGGTGATGCATGTTTTAAGTCTTGTTTAGAAATGTGCTCATGAACTATGTTGCAATTCACAGCTTATGGTCACCATACACAATACAATCTGACCATATAATCAATTTTTAAATTTACCAAAACTATGTGATAAAAGAACCTACCTAACCTATATGATCAATTTATATCCGACCAGGCAGAGCCTTGCATTATTTTGTTGCTGGTAGATCTAAAGGAGATTGCAACGTGTGCATTGCACTTTTAGGTTAAAACAACGTGGGCTATTTATGGGCAATTTACCATTGTTTATCTAATAATCTACCACTGTGATCAGGCTCTCCAAACTGCACCCATTTATTTTACTGGTGATCACTTAAGGACTGCAGTTAGCTTCTTATAAATTAAAATGTAGTAATTGCACTGCTCTGCACAACCAATCACAGTCAACTGCAATGTTTTTGGAGAAGGGAATGGTGCGGTTTTCAGAAGCTGACTCTGTGACCATGTAGTCTGGAATGTATACCCTTTTGGAGGACAACAGCTAGACCTTTATTAAACTGAGCTGGCTCTAGGCAGAAGCTGTCCTTCTCCAACTCCTGGCTTATATTCTACCTCTGGAGCACTGAGGACATTTGCAGTGAAGCTTAATAAATTCTGCTTAAAGTGTTACTAAACCCACAACAGTAAAATCAGTCTGTATATGCAGTAAAGCATGCTTGTTATACTCACTGTGGAACCTAAGGGGGTAATCCTCCACATTGTGTAAAAAGGATGTTTGATCCTGTCTTCACTGATCCTCCCCTTCTTCCAGTGTCTCCCAAATATCTCCTGATAGAACAGAGGCTAGGGACAAGCTGCACATACTCAGTTTGGTGTGTAGTGCTAGAGAGGTTTTTTTTTTCTTGGGAGAGTGCACGTGATCAGCACAGGGCTAATCAGCACTCTCCAGACAAAGGTCCTGCATCCTCCTACAGAATGAAAACTCCTCCTACAAGCTGTAACCAGTGCTTGGCTGGACAGTAATAGAAGTCACAAGACTGCTCTAACTGCTGATGAGAAAAGGTATTTAGCAGTTTATATTTACTAAAATGATTGCATTTCTGTGTACTGTGGGAGACCAGATATAGTGAATGCAGGGTCCTGGATTTAGTAACACTTTAATTGCCTTCAAGCTAGTAGCCTGGGAGTCAGGGAATAACAGCTTCCACCTCCCATTCTTCACATACACAAATTTTGGTTTAAAGAAACCTGTACTGAAAGAATTATGTGAGCTACCACTGCAGTTAGCTGGCTGTTTCCAGCTTCAAGCAAGCAGCAAGTAAACATCTGAACTGCATACATGTTCCACGGTAGTCACTGAGAAAGCACTGAAACAACTGGATCAGCATGACATCCAGACACCTTGTATTATCAGGAGAGGCCAGCAACAGTATCTGTGTTTTTCTAACTACAGGTTTTCCCTAGTTGGCTGCATCTTTATGTGTTCCAATAGGACTTCACTTAACAGTATTACTAAGCTCCAAATTCTGAAACAGAACAATTTGAACCATTTTAATGTGTTAGGGTGTGATAACCCTTCTCTGATCAACACTCAGGACTGTCTTTGTATCCCAAAGCAATCAATAGTATTCTCTCCTTTATTTTCTAGTTTGCACTAGAAAAGTTAAACAGCTGCTAGAGGCAACGCTTATTACCTGTTGGCTTGTTTTTGTAAAGATGCTGGGTGTGTTGGTGTTTGAGTACCAACTTGTTCAATTAAAAACATCAACAGCAAGAGGAAGGCATTTTTATTATTTTATTTAAGGGCTAATTACCTAGGCACCCCATGAATCAATACATATCCAACCAGAAATCCCTAAGAAAGTACCACTAATTTTGGATTATAAGAATAAAATTAAAATATTATTACGCTTTATAAAAATTTTTGATCTTTAAAATGGCCCCATGGGGCTTAGCTGTAAGTAACCATGAACCACACGGAGAAAGAAAGTGCAGTTAAAATCACACCTTTAATGAAAATAGCAAAAGTACCATAGATCAGGAACATAGTCAAAACAGAAGCTAGGGTTTGGATGCCAGAGCAGGTTATCAGATGAGCCAGAGTCAGGAAACCAGAAGTCAGTGTATGCAGTAGCCAAGAATCAGGAACAGGAACTGGAAGAGAAGTCAGCCAGACTGAGTTATACACAGGAACACACTGGAGAACATAGACCACGCAAGGGCAAGGAGGAAATGATCTAAGCTGCTAAAGTAGCAAAAAGGGCTGGCTCTAGGCTGGACTACTGAGGCAGGCAATGGTATCCAGGTGAGTCACTGGAGACAACGAGTAGCTGGAAATTAATCGACAGCTGAGCAGCTTCTGGGCACTGAAAGAAAAGAGCTGCTTGTTAAGTAGCAGGAGCCTAGCCCTGACAGTACCCCCTCCTTATTGACCCCGTACTTCGGGGGGGGCACCAGGCTTGAGGGGAAAAAGTAGATGAAAGGCATAGAGGAGGGCAGGAGCATGTAGGTCCGAGGATGAGAGCCAAGATCATTCTCCGGACCTAACCCCTCACGTGAACTAGATATTGTATGCGTCTATGAAACCTACAGTCACTGATAAATTGTATCTCATGGTCGTCAACCTGAACTGGGCGAGGGCATGGTACTGAGGTGGTACAGCAGTTACACACCAAAGGTTTAAATAAGAAAACATGGAATAAGTTGGAAATATGCATGTTAAAAGGAAGATCGAGTGCGTACGGAGTTGGAGGTTACAGGAAGAGAATCAGACCCTCTGCTAAACTTGGTAGGAGGGTACAGGTAGGCGTCAGTGGTCAGTATGGAATTTGTACCTCTCTGGAGCAGTGCAAGGATTCTTGGATCTGCACACAAGTGGAACGGAGTTCTCGAAGATGTTCCTCTAATGCAGGAATTGCCTGCAGAACAAATTATCAGGCAACATGGATGGCTGGAACCAATAGTTTGCCATAAACAGATAATCAGGAGGAGGCATTGATGGCATTATTGTGAGCAAACTCTGCCCAAGGTTACAGGTCCACCCAGTTGTTATGGTGGTCTGAAATATAGCAATGTAGGAACTGTTCCAAGGCTTGGTTGGCCCGCTCTGTGGCCCCATTGGACTGCGGATGATATGCCAAGGATAAGGAAAGCTATATTCCCTACTGTGCACAAAAGGCTCACAAAAACATGGACACAAACTGGCTACACCTGTCTGACATGATAACTTTAGATAACCCATGTAACCAAAAGATCTCCCGAGTGAATATTGATGTCAATTCTTTGGATGTAGGCAGCTTCTTTAGCAGAATGCAATGTGACATTTTCGAAAACCGGTCAACCACCATAGGAATAACTATATTGCCCTGGGAGTTGGGTAAATCCACAATAAAATCAATACACAAATGGGTCCAAGGCCTCGCTCCACTGGGTATGGGTTGTAGAATGCCTACAGGAAGGTGTTGGAGTGTTTTATTCTGAGCACACACATTAAAAGCATCTACAAGGGCGGTTACATCAGCGTGGAGACTAGGCCACCAACATTGTTGAGACATAGACCATATGAGTTGATTCTTCCCTGAGTGCCCAGCTGCTTTGGAAGAATGGTAGGTCTGCAGTAAAGCAGTGCACAGATTCTCTGGAGACAAAGCAGCAGTCATGAGGTATTCCAGGATGAGAATGGGTTTAAGAAGCAAGAACTCTCTCACCAAAAGGTGAAGTGAGACTAGTACGAATTGTGGCCAAAATGCAGTCCGGAGGTATCACAGGAGTAGGAACAGACTCCATTTTGGAAGAGGAGGAAAACTGCCGCGATAATGCATCTGCCCTTATATTCTTCGTACCAGGTAAGAATGAGACTACGTATTTGAAGCTTGACAAAAAAAAGGGACCACCAAGCCCCTCTAGAAGATAAGCACTTAGCCTCAGACAAGAATGTGAGGTTCTTATGGTCAGTCAAAATGAGGACTGGGCACAGTAGTACCCTCGAGGAGATGCCTCCATTGTCATGCTAAAATGATGGCTAATGATGGCTCTGTCTCCAATTTCGTAATTGCATTCTGCTGGAGACAGTTTTTTAGAAAAGTGGCTACAAGGATGCATGGGGCCCACAGGGGTAGGATGTTGAGACAGGAGAGCGCATACTCCAGTCTCAGATGCATCAACCTCAAGAAGGGTAATATAGGATCAGGACGTGCCAGCACTTGGGCTGCAGCAAAAGCGATCTTGAGGGATTCTAAAGGCTTTAATGGAATCTGGAGACGAATTCTGGGGGTTGCCCTCTTTTCTGGTCATATCAGTTGGGTTTGACCAGAGAAGAGAAATCACAAATAAATTTCCGATAACTGGCGAAGCCAAGAAAACATTGCAGAGGATGTAGACCTATGGGTTGAGACCGTTGTAAGACAGTTTCAATGGGTCCATCGAAAACTTGCCAGCAGCTATGACATAACCCAAAAATTTAACCTGTTCACGGTGAAACTCGCACTTTTACAACTTGCAATACAGGTGGCTTTCTCTCAAACGCTGTAGCACATGTGAGACGACTGTATGGTGGTTCTCTAAGGATTTTGAATATATGAGACTATCATCGTGGTAGACCACCACACAGCTGCAGCATATCTCAGAGGACATTGTTAATAAATTCCTGAAAAACTGCAGGAGCGTTGCAGAGACACCAAAGGGCATTACAAGGTATTTGTAGAGTCCACTCCTAGTATTAAATGCAGGCGGTCAAATAATTCCGTTATCAATGGGATCGAATAAGCTTTTTAATAGTAATGTGATTGAGACCCTTATCGATACAAGGTCTCAGTTCACCACTCTTTTTCACATTAAAAAAAAAACAAAAAAAAAACAGCACCAGCAGGAGAAAAGGATGTGAAGATAAACCCCTGGGATAGTGAATCCGCAACATACTCCTTCATAGCATTATCCTCCAAGAGAGACAGAGGGTAAAACCCAGCCACAAGGAGGATTGGCACCAGGCTGAAGATCAATTGTGCAGTCATAAAGCTAATGTGATGGCAAAATACCAGCCTGACCTTTGTCAAAGACATCAGAGAATTCCTGGTACTCCCCTGGCAAAGAAGAGACAGAAGAAGTGCACAAGACCTTGCTCACTTTCTGAAAACAAATATTAGTGCATTGTGGCGACCATGACAGAATCTCGGCTTTATGCCAATCAAATGAAGGATTGTGCTCCTGTAACCAAGGATAACAAATGACAACTGGGTAATGAGGTGAGGAAATGATTTGGAATTGGATTATCCCATGGTGAAGAGCCCCTACAACCATGGTCAACGGTGCGGTTTCATGGGTCACATGGGCAGGCTAGCCTCAACGGCAAGTGGGGAGGCATGAGGCTGCAACGGTATCAAGTGCTTCAACACAAAGGCACTATCTATGAACAAGCCTGCAGCCCCAGAATTGACTAGTGCCTGGGTGTGGACGGAAAACACAAAGATGCCACCTGAGGTCTGTCCCCTTCAGGGCTTTGGGGGGGGACGCTTCCCAGGGAGATTGGACAAGACTTCAATAAGTTACTTGCTTGGCCACAGTAAGACCCCGGTCATACCGGTGTGACTTGTAATGTGATTTGATTGTTTCAAATTGCATAACAAGTAGCACCCTAATCTCCGCAATAGAACTGGTCATAAAGGTGCAATTCTGACTTTGTCGGAGTCACATCAATTTTAAAGGTAGTACATGCACTACTTTTTGCAAGTTCAGGTGCGAATTGCATAGATATTTGTGCATGAAGTCGCATAGATATCTTGCAAGGCGCACCTGAAATCGCACTGACATCTGGCTTTAAAATCGTGTGACTTCAAGTGAAGTCGCATGATTTCAAAGTCGGATTTGGTGTGACCAAAGACTAAAGGCACAATCTCTCCCTTCTCCTAAAAGCCCACTCTTCATCAGAGAGACGTGAAGCCCAGCTGCATGGGCTCTACTTCACTGGAGGAGGTGAGGGAGGCATGGGTAGGAATGCAAAGCTCAGAGGCAAATGTACAGGAGGCTTCCGCAGGTGCTCCTTAAAGGAAGGTCTCTCTCGGTCTGGTATCAATGAGAATGGCAGACGAGATCAATTCCTCAAGATTCGTAGGTATATCTCCAGCTTCAATCTCATCTTTAATGTTATCAGAGAGGCCATGGGAAAAAGCAGTCACGAGAGCCTCATTGTTCAAACCAACCTTTGCTGCCAGAGTACAGAATTTAATACCGTAGTCAGCAACAGTTCTTGTACTCTGTTTAATGGGCATGAGGCTCTTGGCAGCAGAGGTGGAGCAAGTGGGAATATCAAATAAAAAAAAAAAAGTGTCTCACAGCGTCACTAGTGTCAAAATAACTTTAAAGTGATATCTTCTATATTCAATGTCTTCTCATGCGTATTATTCTACTTCATCCTCCATTCATAACCTCAAAAAAATGATAAAATGCACATAGTGTATTATCCTTGATACACACACATTTGTGCTCAACGCCATGTGTCCACGTTTGAATATCTGTTATCCTTACTCTTACCCTCTAATAACTTGAAAAACTGCCTCATTACACATTCCACCATCCGGATTCTTCCACTAGGTAGACTCCCCTTCTGTCCTTCCCAAGTGATGAACCCTCAAAAAAATTTTTATTATTATAATATGATAGCCTTAATCCTCAATATTGTGCGAACATGTGCTCTCTTCACACACAAGATGTGCCACCAGTGAACAGTGGGTCACATTCCGCCAACTCACAGACCATGCGGCTTACCAAACTAAGCCAATGCACCACTGTGGGATGATATCAGCTCCTCTTGCCACTCTTACTCCACATACCACATAGCAATCAGGCTGCACCAGATCTCCAGCATTGAAATAACAGCGATAGTTCTCAGCCAAAGATTCTTCCGATTATAGCAGCATATAATGGGTCAGAACAAAAAGGCAACCATATTGTATTACTGCATTAAAATCGACTATTCAAATAAAAAGCGCTTACAAACAAACATATTAAATGAGCATTTTCTCCTTTAAAAATCAGCATTTGCTCACTTTATACCTCATTCAAGATGGCCGCTCGACAACTTCCGGTCTACGTCCGACGTCACTTATTGACGCGTCTCGTCACTTCTGACTTTATCAAAGAATCCTTAACAGATCTATAAGGGATACCGGTTGAGATTTTTGGGAATATCAAATACCCTTTTAAAGGAGGCCACAAATTCAGGGTAATTCTGGACAACAAATAATGAAGCCTACTTTTACTTTTGTCCGTAGGGAACACATGGGGCAGCATCTCAAAATATATTCCAACCTGGTTGAGAAGCCTTCTGCAGTGAGCTGAATCACCCCCAAACCACTGGGGAAGTGAAGCAGAACCAGTCATACCTCTAACAGTGGTAGTATCAGAGGCAGCTGCCTGAACTGAGATAGGAGCAGCAGCAGGGATGGCTTGCAAGAGTGGTTGTACCGGAGCAGCTGGGGTAGGAGGATCCAGATGAGCAGTTCACATTAGGTGCATTTGTAATGCTATGGCAAACTGATCCAAGCGGTGGTCCTGCCTGTCCAATCTGGAAAAAATATTGTGACTGCCTGCATCTTCTAAATTCATGGTCCTTGCGTAATGTCAGGAACCATGAACCAGGCGGAGATAGAAATTGCAGTTCACACCTTTAATGAAATAGCAAATATAACATAGATCAGGAACATAGTCAAAACAGAAGCCAGAATTTGGGTGCCAGAGTGGGTTATCAGACGAGCCAGAGTCAGGAAACGAGGAGTCTACATGGTCAGGAGCCAAAAATCAGGAACAGGAACTGGAAAAGAAGTCAGCCAAACCGAGTTGTACACAGAAACACAGGCAGGAACACACTGGAGATCATAGACCATGCAAGGGCAAGGAGGAAATGAGTTAAGCTGCTAAAATAGCAAAAAGGGCTGGCTCAAGGCTGGACTAGTGAGGCAGGTAATGGTATCCAGGCGAGTCACTGTGGAGACAAAAAGTAGCTGGTAATTAACGAACAGCTGAGCAGCTTCTGAGCACTAAAAAGCTGCTCGTTAAGTAGCAGGAGCTCAGCCCTAACATTAGCAACAAGAAAACACACACATAAAAGTAGTGAACTGCGTTTGGCATATTACAGATTGACAATGATAGTATAACATTTAATGCACTGAATGGCAAGGATATATTGCCCTATGAGGCTATTTTAAAGATCAAACCATTTTTTTATGGAAGACTTTTAATAAAGCTTAATCATTAATGTAATTTTTCTTGGTGTGATACCCTTAAAATCCTACATTAGTAATTCTGTTAGGGATTTATAGTTTGATAAGTATTGATTTCAAAGGATGTGGTACCAGTAAATCCAATAGACTGTTTGAGGGAGATATTTCTCTTGCTCTCCCAATTCTTCTTTTAAACCCCTGAATCAATAAACGATTCCCAAAGTGAAGAGATTGTAGTATCACAAATGGACACGAGGTGGAGATATAGCTCTCTGTATTGTGTCTGCCGTCTACCATGTTCCTCTAAATTCGCTTGTCTTTAGGAAGTGACCCCAGGGTGCACGACCCCTCAAAAAAAGGTAAGCTCTCTGGGTATAAACATCTCTGAGACGACTGTCTGTATTGTTCACTACAATCTATCAAATTCCATTTGTCATTTTATTCTAAACTGCAGCTGATTAGTGTCTACAACCAACACAAGATTTTGTGTGGTTTAGGCTATGAGGAAAATCTGGACAAGGTCATGCATGGACCATAGTTATATTAGCCTACCCTGGCACTCTTTGGTTGCTGCTTAATTTTCTAGTCCGCCAGGTACAAGGCAAGTACAAGCTGTTCTATGGCTGTATGCGTCTGAAGAAGTTAGACACATTGCTTTAGAGGGAATTTTCTGTGGTTGGTGGATGCTAAAGAATTAAAGAAACTGATAGTTTCTTATATGTCTCAGGCACTCTATCAGGGAGATCTCTGTGCCTGAGTTCCTGGGTCTGCACACCTGCTGTGCCTATTACGAGAGGGCTCCCCATTTCCATGTTAGATTTACTATTTATCTGATATAATGAAAAATATAACAGGAGGTTCTGCAACACATAAAGGTGGACTGGAATCCTGGAAAGGAGATCTCACTCTTGGAGTATCCAAGACCTATCAGTAGTCAGGTGTGACTCAGCCCAATAGGCACCACTTGTGAGTGGTTTGGTCCTTTAATGACTTGACCAAGTTCAAAGTACAGTAAAGTGTTCCATACATACTGCCACTGCCCCACCCACCACACAACATGAGAAGCACCAAGGCAGACTCGATTATGGGCGTGCATTATTCAATGAGCCCTCACATGGTTTTCCTTTTCTGCTACGCAGTGGTCTGTTGGAGGGAGGCTGGGAATGGTCTAGGTGGGTGAAGGAAGGGCCACAAGGATCCAAATGGACATGCTTGGGCTCTGGTCTTTGGGCCAGAGATTTAAGCTTACCGAATGACCTAGATTCCTCCATTCCTTCCATGCATCCTTCAGTCTAATGCTTGTTCAGCACAAAACAAGGGAATAACACAGTTACTATCAGCGAGGCATACAGCACGGGATAAAGGAGCATGTTACTGTACTAAATTATAGAAGAAAGCACATGACTGCAAATCCGTAGCTGCCTACACATTTCCATAATCCTGGAGCTGTTCTACTAAAGCAGATCTACAATAACATGGTTATTTAAAAAGGAAAAGAGTCCTGTGTAAAGTGCAGTAACCCCCAGCAACCAATCACTGATTATCCTTTATTGACTTGACATAGATCTGACTGCTGTTGGTTAATATGCTTTGCACAACATCACTTGTAGCTCTTTACACAGTTTCATTATATGGCGCTATCAATGTATTGTATGTGGACAGCTGATTAGCATATGTTTCTGACTACATATGCTCATTTTACATTTTTTTTTTTTTTTGCAGTATCTCCAAGGGCAGTTTTGATGTCCTTATTATGCCTAGTCTCAAAGCCAAATTTGCAGTGTGGAATATTCATGTACATTGCTACACCTATAAAGGGCAGCACTGCACCATCAGGAGTTCCATGAGTAGACATGAAGTGAATGCTTGTTCTATTCACACACAGGCTGACAAATGATGCCTAAGCTGAAGTCGCTGCTTGTGGAGTGGCAGTCATGCAAGCACATAGGACACAAAAATAAAGAAAGCATGAAAGGCAGGCAATGAGAAGAGGGGGTACTGGAGAGGCCTGTTCTACTTACCTTCACTGTGTTGGCTTCCTGCACTGCCACTGCCATAGCTGAATCCTGGCTCTTGGTATGTTGAGGGGTAACAAGGTGGCACTAGAGGGTACTGGTACGGATAGCCCTGGCTCAGAGGCCAGGGGGCGGCTGAATGAGGGAGAGGAGCAAGTGTGTCCTGATCAGATGTCCCACTGGATCCATCGTTAAGATTCAGTGCCGCTACATCTGATAAGCAAATACAAATTACTTGTGTCAGTTATATCATGGAGAATAATGTCACAGTTTCTGTTTAAAGTGTACTTGTTGCTGTTGGCCTTTTTGGTCAGTACAGCAATAGTCAGGATAATCGTATTTACTGACTAAACATGAGACATTAAAAGTGCAGAAGAACAATGTTGTACTACTGGTAATAATGAACAATGTTTACAAATGACACACTGTACTGAATGATGAAAAGTGATCGGCTGGCTTCAACATTTCTATTAGTGTAACTGAATATTTCCTGGTCTTTAATTCCTTATGAGAACTGGTTTTTATCTGATAAACGGGCAGAAGAACAGCTTTGATTGCCAAGCAACTCTGATGGAGCCCTGATGCGAGATATACAATTGGCTGACAATGTACAACTTAGACGTAACAAAGACTTAATGTATACAATGACCTTACAATGTATATACTGGCCTTACATAAATGGGTAATTCTAAGCAATAGTACAAGATGAAAAATGAACATATGGGAAGAACTGTATGCAGCCAATATGAAATGAAACTCAACTTTAATTAGTCTTTCTGTTTACTAATTAAAGGTTAAAATGCAACTCCAGGAAAACAGCTAAATAAATATTTAAATACATATATGATTACTGATCTGCCTGCCAAAGGATTTGTAATTTTGGTTGGCCATTCTTGTAATACATAGTATGAACACTCTACATCTTGGTTCACCATTACTGCCAACTAGGATGAACACTCTACATCTTGGTTCACCATTACTGCCAACTAGGATGATGCCCTGCTCACAGTTCACAGGTGGTAATGCTGATCTGCCAAGCTGAGCTATTGAATCAGTAAGATGAATTGCTTAATCAGGAACAACGTCCATAATATTTCTAGCTATGCAGTACAGAAACTGTGTGTACAGCTCATAATCACAAATTCTTAGGCAGGTAATTTATACAGCAAGTGAAATAAGTATTGAACGCATCACCATTTCTCTCAGTACATATATTAAAGGTGCTATTGACATTACATTTTCACCACATGTCGGTGACAACCCATGCAATTCATACATACAAAAAAAACAATTCATACATACAAAAAAAAGTCCAGAAATTAAGTTATGTGTAATAAAATGGAATGACACAGGGAAACAGTACTGAACAGAAAAAAAAAGTATTGGACAGAAAGGGAGCTTCAAAAAGGCACGTAAAGCCAAGACACCAGCTAAAATCTATCAGTAATTAGAAAGCAATCCTGCCCCTTGTCAGTGCAAATTAATATCAGCTGATTCAGTCTCAACTAATGGCCTATAGAAAAGTGACTCACTACAAAGGTGTCACACAAAAAACCATCTCATGATGGATAAAAGCAAAGAGCTTTCTGAAGACCTTCGCAACCTTATTACTTCAAAACATACTGATGGCATTGGTTACAGAAGAATTTCTAAACTTCTGAATGTTCCAGTGAGCACTGTTGGGGCCATAATCCGAAGTGGAAAGAACATAATTTCACCATAAATCCGTCATGACCAGGTGTTCCTCGCAAGATTTCTGACAGAGGAGTGAAAAGAATTACATGGGAAACAGTAAAATCATAGTTACAAAAAATCCAGACTTACATCTAAATTAGGAAAGTGCAGCATAAGCAGAACTGGGAAGTAGACATTCTGTCAGATGGATGGCTCCAAACCACTGTAGCTGTAAGTGTCAGTGAGAGGTGGACTGAGCCGGGACCCACCCAGAACCATGAGGCATAGCATTGCCAGCTCTCTTCCAAGTTCAACTGTACACCAAGGATTGAGTTGGAAGAAAGTGGGTGGGCACAATGCATTTCAGAAGTCCCGCCTCCTTTTTTCAAGTGGCACACTTACAGCTACAGTGGTTTGGAGTCATCCATCTGACAGACTGTCTACTTCCCAGTTCTGTTTATGCTGCAATTTCCTAACTTAGAATGTAAGTCTGGATATTTGTTTTTAATAAAATTGTTACTATGTTTTTACTTACTCCTGCGCCCTGGCTACTCTGTTTCCCTTGCATGTCAAAATGGATCTTTCTCTGATCTGTCACTGCCGAGGAACTGCGGAGTTCATCATCTGACCACCTCACTGATCCCCAGTGAGCCATCCCTCCCTTCCCTTCAGTGGGCTGTCCATCTCTACGATCCCACTGGAACCTGCTACCCAGCCATTGTATACAGATCTTTCCTTTCAGGGTCCATTCATAGAACTTGTCCATGTGGGACTTTATTTAAAGTGGGACTGACCTCTAACTGTCCACTGACATCTAACTGGACGTCTAGTACTCACATTGAACTTACTCTACACACACCGGTTTTGTGGGCTAAATCATCATTATTTATTATTTTAATGCACTGGTTACCTTAGCTGTGAGGTCTGTTTCCTTTCACAGGATTGTGAGCATCAGGTCTACACATGTGTTTTGTTTTACTCATCTATACATTAAGTGAATAGAAATGTCCAAGAGCCAAGGATCACAGTGGAGAGCCTTAGAGAGACCTGGAATTAGCAGGAACAATTGTTTCAAAGAAAACAATAAGTCATGCACTCAAGTGCCATGGCCTGTATGCACACATGCACACCAAGATTCCATTGCTGAAGAAAAAGCATGTTGAAGCTCGTTTAACGTTTGCTCCACAACATTTAGACAAGACTGTGAAATACTGGGAGAATATACCAACAGTGAAGTTTGGAGGTGAGAACATCATGGTGTGGGGCTGTTTTCAGCATACCGTACTGGCAAACTTCATATCACTGAAGGAAGGATGAATGGAACAATGTACCAAGAGATTCTTGATAAAATCTGCTGCCATCTACCAAGATGATGAAGATGAAATAAGGGTGGACATTTCAGCAAAACAATGATCCCAAACACAAAGCCAAGGAAACTCTCAATTGGTTTCAAAGAAAAATGAAATCTGCTAGAATGGCCCAGCTAATCACCTGACTTGAATCCAATAGAAAATCTATGGAAAGAACTAAATATCAGAGTTCAGAGAAGAGGCCCACAGAACCTTCAAGATTTGAAATTTCAGTTAGCGTGTTCAATATTTTTTGACCTGTGTCATTCCATTTTATTACACATCAGTTAATTTCTGAATGTATTTGTTTTGGTTTCTTTGTATACATGGATTGCATGGGTTGTTACTGACATGGTGAAAATCTGTGGTGTCAATAGCACCTTTAGAAATATATTTACAGAGACAAATGGTGACGTGTTCAATACTTATTTTATCCGATGTATGTATTAGAGCTGTGCATTAAGCTGTCTACCTGAAGCTTTGCTTCAAAGCCAAACTGTGGGAATTACCAAAAACTACCTTGCAGTGGGCCTCCTTCCTCTTGCACTGCAAGGGTCAAATGCTTGTTAACTCTAGGGGAACAAGGTGTGATATTTACCTAACTTCTTGCCTCAGCAGGCTTCCTCCATTTATGCAACTGGTCCATTGCAGCTTCTTTTATAAAGTGATCCTGGCCATGGTCACATGATGACAGGGAGGGACTGCCCACAACCCGAACCAGGGGAGAGTACATATGTTAGCATTACACCTTATTTCTCATCCTCAAGTTAATTTAAGCATTTAACTCTTGCAGTGCAGGAAAGGAAGTGGTTGGAGGTGGTGTCCCTGCAAGGGTAGTTTTTTAATTCCTGGACTTGGAATTTAAAGCAGTATTAAACCCAAAGTAAACATTTATTATATTGCAGCTTTCCAATTCCTGAATGTGATGGCTGCATTTGTTATATTTTTTAGGCTCTTTATGTACATTATTTTCATCTGGTGATCCAGCCAGTAAATCTTGTTTTTCAACAGAACAAGCTCTCCTGCATATGTAGTAGTTTAGAGTGTTGAGACAAACCATTTAAAGTGATACTAAAGCTAAAAATGTTTTTACCTTAATGCATTTCTTGCCTTAAGGTTAAAAACATTTTCTGTTTCTCTGCTCCCCCTTCAATGTGTGAAGGGGAAGAGAGGGGAGAATAGATCCACCACTCCAGCATTGTGCACGGCTGTATCTCTTCTCCTCTCTGTTCCTCTTCACACAGTACTCGAGTGGCAGCAGGAGCCATAGGCTCCTTCTGCTGTCAATCAAATGGAGTGAGGAAGTGAGAGCGGGTATCTGTCGATTTCAGGTACCTGCCCCCTCCCCAGTCTCCAAAGGTGCCAATCCTTAACGGGGAGTGGGGACACCAGTCTTTAAAGCAGAACTTCCCCTTTTGGGTGGAGCTCTACTTTAAGTAACAGTTTAACACTAACATGATGCTTACAATGATTTTTTATTCATGTAAAACCTTCATTGCAAAAGAAAACTGTAACTGCTTCTGCAGTGTGAGCTGGAGTTTTCTTCAATTTGATAGTGTACCTATATCTGCTAGTGTATCCAACAGCCCCCTCCCCCTGACTGACAATTCTGTTGTCCAAAGGTGCCCCTGTGCTCCTTCATCCAAAGTGGGGGCACTCTAATACAGGAGGTGTATTACTGGCCAGATCTCCAGGTCAAAACAGAGGGGAAAAGTCTATAAAAAAAAAAAAGAAGAAAACTAAAGCACCAATCACATTTAATGATTGGTAAGCTGCAATATATTACATATTTGATTTTGGCTTAGAAGGGGTTTCCCCAAGACCTGAACATTTTTTCCAAGGGTTCCTCTATGGCAAAAAGGTTGAGAAAGGCAGCTTTAAGGTATGATAACCTAGTGATGTGATAGTCCTAGTGAACTTATTTTTCTATCCTACTTTAAAATACCACAAGGAATATTGAATGTGATATTTGCATTGATGAAGTCATCCCTTTGTAAATGAGCTAATGTGATGTTTTATGTGATGAAAATAGCACACATTTAAGCACATAATGCTTGTGGTAAGAACAATGATTCAAATGCAAAAAGGTTGATATATAAAGTCTGCAGTGAACAATAGCACTGGTGCTGTAGCAATCACATTATATAGGCCTGGCAATGGCCGGACTGATTGTCATTGGCAGTAGCTCTATTTTTGCTCTGCTCCGACTCACAGTGTCAGGTTCATGGATTTGGGGTCAGTGACCATGGTCCATTTCCTGAAGGCTGCATACAGGTCGAAATGGTACATTCACTTTCTGCCTGCCTCTCTGTCCTAGAAAGGACAATGTCCCGCACACTGTTTATTACTTCTCTACATCGCGACACAATGCAGGCGGCAAGCGATACTCACTCCCACACAGGTCTCCAAACACATAGTAGCACTGCTCTGAGAAGGTGATCTTGTTTACTGTGTGTCTGAGGTAGCCGTGCTTTAACATGCTACTGGCATATTTTCTGGCTTCTCGACGCTCCTTGAACCCTTCTACATGTGTGTAGAGCCAGTCCACAACATCCGCCCCTGCGGAGACAGGAAAAGCAAATGGTTAGACTGCAGCAAAGGTTTCTGGGTAACAGGATACACCAACAAGCATAGCATAGAGTGTCACCACTGATTTCAGAGACTTGTCTGCTCTTTGATGCAGGCTGTACTTTATTTAGTGCACTGTGGCAAACAAAAGAAAAGAGGGATTGTACTCTATGTACTCTCCATGCATGAAGTCACAAGAAAGTGAAAAGAGCAGCCAGTTGAGATATTTAATGGAAACCTGTCAAGATAGATCCACTGACCTTTTTATTACAGTGTAATCTCCAGGCTGTCATCCTCCTTCTACTATAAGACACTGACAAAAAATAAGTATGGCTGCTTAGGGGCCAGCTTTTATTTCTAGAGTTTAAAGTGAACCTGTGCTCCTTTTTTTATTTTTTAAGTAAAAGTGCTGCCTGAGACCAGACACCACAAGATGTGTTCTGTTATCTTTATCACACTGCAAAGCTTCTTCTGTGCCCCTCTCTGATTTAGTTTGACTTTTACTAGGATCTGAATTTCCCACTTGGCATTACAGTGTCCAATAAGACTTTGTCATTGGCCACTAAAGGTACATTCATCAATTGACAATGGGATGGCAGTAGGTGAAGCAGTCCTTAAGTCAGGGAAGGAAATTTTGAGGAATCATTAGATCGACTTTTCAAGAACGGGAACAACCATAGATGGATTGAAATTCAGGAGGTCCACGCTGAACCGGCCAAATTTCAATCCACCTATGGCCAGCTTTAAGCCGGTAATACACAGTTCGAATTTCAACTAATTCAGCAGAGACAGGGTGAGATTCGAACCATGTATGGGCAGGCTGAATGTACCCAAGTTGATCGATTGATCAACTGGGGCACCCCAACCTGTTGGATTTTACATGTGATTACTGCTAGCACAGTATTCACTGTGTTCTCCTGACAGGGGCGACTCCCTGGTGTCAGTGGGAGGAATAATGCCTCATTGTCAGTGTCAGGAACTATGCCCCACTGTTACTGACAGTGGGGGGAATAATGGCCCATGGGCTGGATAAAAGCAAGCAAGGGGGTGCAGTTTGGAGAACACTGGTTTAGATAATAGTGTTCTAGGAGTTCTTTGTCATGTAATACAAACAAAAACATCACTTTAAAACCCCCACTAAAATAACACTGATGCTAAACCATTATAGCTTTCCTTTATAGACAACTAGCACAGCATTTATAATCAGACAGAGGTTTTCGTTGTTTACACAACTAATATAATTAAACTGAACTGGAGTTTGACTAGATTTCAAAATGTTTGGCTGGCACTGTTCTATTGAAGTAATGGTGAATTACTGAAGGTGATGGAATCACAAAAAGTGACAAATAGACTGTGTTGGTAACAATAGCTACCCCTCTGCAGACAATATTGTGAACACACTACGAGAATGTCTATAGAAGTGGATGCTTTATGTGCCACTGCTCTATAATTCACAGACACCAGAGACCTAACACAATGACAAATGGGCACACATGTACAGCTGTGTTGCTTATTGTATGCAAGTGAAAAAGGATCTGTGTATGTAACTGATACAGGCTAACCTTCAAGCCTCTACTACATTACAACCATCTTTCCGGAGTTTGACTTTAATTACTGCTGGTCACACTTGTTTAACCTCTGACCTTCAGGTCAATGGTTTGCAGAATAGTCAATAAGTTATGTATAGATGCCATTCAACTCAACCATTGAACAGCCATGTAAAACCCGACACCTATAATATAGTCATGAGCCACCCTAGCTGATACCATGGGCACATGACTACTACTACTACTACTAAAATGCACTAATATTTGGGTGCGTGAAAGTTCAAGGAATACCTTTCTCAAATTGAATGTAAGTGTAACAATGTTTGTTGCCATTAATTATGTGAGAATCAAAGGCTCTTTGGTTGTTTTTTCTGATCAAGTGCTTTTAACAGATCAACTTTAGTTTGTTGAAAGAAATCTTTGCTGTAAAAGCTGTGAAAATTTGTGGTTATATTATACTTAGTAGATTGTAAAAAAAAAAAACAAGTCTGCATTTTCAAATGTACAAAATTTAATTGATTAATATTTGCTAGAAATAAATCTGGGTCCTCCTGATACAGTTGTGCTCAAAAGTTTGCATACCCTGGCAGAACTTGTGAATGTTTGGCATTGATATTGAAAATATGACTGATCAAGCCAAAATATTTTATTGAACGATGATAATCATATGAAGCCATTTATTATCAAATAGTTGCTTGGCTCCTTTTTAAATCATAATGATAACAGAAATCACCCAAATGGCCCGGATCAAAAGTTTACATACCCTGGAATGTTTGGCCTTGGTACGGACACACAAAGTGACACACACGAGTTAAAATGCCAATTAGAGGTTAATGTCCCACATCTGTGGCATTTTAAATTGCAATTAGTGTCAGTGTATAAATAGTCAATGAGTTTGTTAGCTCTTGCGTGGAAGCACTGACTAGGCTAGATGCTGAGCCATGTGGATCAGAAACGAACCGTCAAAAGTCCTGCTTAACAAGGTAATGGAACTTTATGAAGATGGAAAAGGACATAAAAAGATGTCCAAAGCCTTGAATATGCCAATCAGTACTGTTAAATCACTTATTAATAAGTGGAAAGTTCGGGGATCTCTTGATACCAAGCCAAGGTCAGGTAAAGCAACAAAGATTGCAGCCATAACTGACAGAAGAATTGTCTGGGATTCAAACAAAACCCACAGGCAACTTCAAAAGAAATACAGGCTGCTCTGGAAAAAGATGGTGTGGTTGTTTTTAAGGAGTACAATACGGTGATACTTGAACAAAAATGAGCTGTTTGGTCGAGGTGCCAGAAAGAAGCTTTTACTGCACCAATGCCACAAAAAAGTCCGGTTACAATATGCCTGACAACACCTTGACATGCCTAACCAGGCCTTTTTGTGTCATTGATGCAGTAAAGGCTTCTTTCTGGCACCTCGACCATGCAGCTCATTTTTGTTCAAGTGTCATCATATTGTGCTCCTTCAAAACACCCACACTGTCTTTTTCCAGAGCAGCCTGTATTTTTCTTGTGGTTACCTATGGGTTTCCCTTTGTATCCCGAACAGTTCTTCTGGCAGTAGTGGCTGCAATCTTTCTTGGTCTACCTGTACTTGGCTTGGTATCAAGAGATCCCAGAACTTTCCACTTCTTAATAGGTGATTTAACAGTACTGATTGGCATATTCAAGGCTTTGGACATCTTTTTATGTCCTTTTCCATCTTTATAAAGTTCCATTACCTTGTAACGCAGGACTTTTGACAGTTCTTTCTGATCCACATGGCTCAGTATCTAGCCTAGTCAGTGCTTCCACGTAAGAGCTAACAAACTCATTGACTATTTATACACTGACACTAATTGCAATTTAAAAAGCCACACATGTGGGTCATTAACCTCGAATTGGCATTTTAACCCGTGTGTGTCACCTTTGTGTGTCTGTACCAAGGCCAAACATTCCAGGGTATCTAAACTTTTGATCATGGCCATTTGGGGGATTTCTGCTATCATTATGATTTAAAAAGGAGCCAAACAACTATTTGATAATAAATTGCTTCATATGATCATCATCCTTCAATAAAAGAGCATTTTTTTGGCATGATCAGTCATATTTTCAATATCAATGCCAAAATTCCACAATTTCTGCCAGTGAATGCAAACTTTTGAGCACAACTGTATGCACATGCAAATTTCAGATTGAAGTGTAACTGCACCTTTAGTGCAGTTATACTGATTTTTGAAACTCCCATTCTGCCCCCAACATGGGGACACAGAATCTTTGCCACATGGCCCATGCACGTGTGTTGTAGTCTCTATTCAACGTCAAATATCAAATGCCTGGACCTGGAGAGGGTGATTCTGAAAAAGAGGCTGTATTGTGCCGGGGCAGCTGCACAGCTGGATCACAGACAGGTGAGTTTAAAACTAGGAGGGAGGCTGGGCAGAGGTTAAAAAAATAAGGGGCAACATTTTATCAGAAAGCTCACATCACTGATATCCATTATAATCTACCGTATTATTTGATACCACAGCCTTTGTTTTGTTGTACATTAATAAAATGTACAGTGCCTTAAAAAAGTATTCACACCCCTTGAGATTTTACACATTTTATCATGTTACAACCAAAAACGTAAATGTATTTGCTGGGATTTTATGCGATAGACCAACACAAAGTGGCACATAATTGTGAAGTAGAAGGAAAATGATAAATGGTTTTCAAATTTTTTTACAAATAAATCTCTGAAAAGTGTGGAGTGCATTTGTATTCAGCCCATTCGAATCAATACTTTGTAGAACCACTTTTCGCTGCAATTACAGCTGCAAATCATTTTGGGTATGTCTCCAGCTTTGCACATCTAGACAGTGACATTTTTGCCCCTTCTTCTTTGCAAAATAGCTCAAGCTCTGTCAGATTGGATGGAGAGGGTCTGTGAACAGCAATTTTCAAGTCTTGCCACAGATTCTCAATTGGATTTAGGACTGGACTTTGACTGATATGCTTTGATCTAAACCATTCTATTGTAGCTCTGGCTGTTTATGGTCGTTGTCCTGCTGGAAGGTGAACCTCTGCCCCAGTCTCAAGTCTTTTGCAGACTCTAACAGGTTTTCTTCTAAGATTTCTAAAAATATATAAAACATCAAAAAAGCGCAAGTATATAATAAAAATTAATATACACTGCAGTGAAAAATTAAATAAATGATAATTAATAAAAATATATAAAAAATATATAAAAAATGAAAATTAATAAGTCCCACTCCAAATCAATAAAGTGAAAAATAAAAATAAAATATATTCATGAAAGTCCTATTCCAAAAGAAAACTTTTGACCAGTGTTTCCACCGAAATAGTGCTTAAATACCACACCAATATCAGATATTGGTGAAAAAAAACAAAAAACGCCTTTTAGGGTTTTTTTGGGATCCTAGACCCAGTCAATATGCCTCCAATCACCAGATATTTTTGAATCTCCCCTACTCCAGACAGGAATATAGCCAGCCTCCAACCTCCAGGGTCACCAGACACCACTCTCCAAGAAAAAGTTTTGAATATTGCAGGAAAAAAAAACAAATATATAGTATAATACTGCAATACTCGGGCAGAATCAATTTCCAAGTACCAAACCACTCACATTCTTAAAAAGTATAATCAGCATTTATTGTATTTCAAATGGAGCCAAAAATGCCACATCACCAGGGTATTTTTGAGATCTCATGGTCAGCAACAGATGACAGCACAAGAAGCACCCACAAGCAAGATGGTCCCCGGGGACGCCGCACATTGTGAGTGGTTTGGTACTTGGAAATTGATTCTGCCCGAGTATTGCAGTATTACACTATACTGTATATTTGGTTTTTTTTTTCTACATTATTCAAAACGTTTTCTTGGAGAGTGCTGTCTGGTGATCCTGGAGGTTGGAGGCTGGCTATATTCCTGTCTGGAGTAGGGGAGATCCAAAAATATCTGGTGATTGGAGGCATATTGACTGGGTCTAGGATCCCAAAAAAACCCTAAAAGGCGTTTTTTCACCAATATCTGATATTGGTGTGGTATTTGAGCACTATTTCAGTGGAAACACGGGTCAAAAGTTTTTTCTTTTGAAAAAGGACTTTCATGAATATATTTTATTTGTATTTTTCACTTTATTGATTTGGAGTGGGACTTATTAATTTTCATTTTTTATATTTTTTATTAATTATCATTTATTTAATTTTTCACTGCAGTGTATATTTATTAATTTTTATTATATATTTGCGCTCGTTTGATGTTTTATATATTATTTGGTGTTTACACTAATGAGCAGCAGCATTTATTTAGTATATAATTTCACGGTTTTGGCGCTGGTGATTTCTGTATAAATTTCTTCTAAGATTGCCTGTATTTGGCTCCATCCATCTTCCCATCAACTCTGACCAGCTTCCCTGTCTATGCTGAAGAAAAGTATCCCCACAACATGATGATGCCACCACCGTGTTTCACAGTGGGGATGGTGTGTTCAGGGTGATGTTCAGTGTTTTCTGCCACACATATCGTTTTGCATTTAGGCCAAAAAGTAAAATTTTTTTATCTCACCTGACCAGAACACCGTCTTCCACATTTGCTCTGTCCCCCACTTCTTATGGCTTTCTTTCAACAATGGCTTTCTACTTGCCACTCTTCCATAAAGACCAGATTTGTGGAGTGCACGACTAATAGCTGTCCTGTGGACAGATTCTCCCACCTGAGCTGTGGATCTCTGCAGCTCCTCCAGAGTTACCATGGGCCTCTTGGCTGCTTCTCTGAATTATGCTCTCTTTGCCCAGCCTGTCAGTTTAGGTGGACAGCCATGCCTTGGTAGGTTTGCACTAGTGCCATACTCTTTCCATTTTTGGCTGATGGATTGAACATTGCTCTGTGAGATGTTCAAAGCTTGGGATATTTTTTTTATAACCTAACCCTGCTTTAAACTTCTCCACAACGTTATCCCTGACCTGTCTGGTGTGTTCCTTGGCCTTCAGGATGCTGTTTGTTCACTGATGTTCTCTAACAAACTTCTGATTGCTTAAAAGAACAGCTGTATTTATACTGAGATTAAATTACACACAGGTGGACTCTATTTACTAATTAGGTAACTTCTGAAGGTAATTGGTTCCACTAGATTTTAGTTAGGGGTATCAGAGTACAGGGGGCTGAATAAAAATGCACGCCACTCTTTTCAGATATTTATTTGTAAAAATATTTCAAAACCATTTATCATTTTCCTTCCACTTCACAATTTGATGCCACTTTGTGTTGGTCTATCATATAAAATCCCAATTAAATACATTTACATTTTTGGTTGTAACATGACAAAATGTGGAAAATTTCAAGGGGTATGAATACTTTTTCAAGGCACTGTATACACTGAACCTTGCAGTACAGAATTTCCTCTGCTTTACGCATCTGAGAGCATGGTGAATGGGAGTTCTTCTGACAAATCACAAACCGGGCACTTCTCCCAGCTTTTTTTTTTTACAAATCCCTCGCCACTAGCTTTGGACCCCCAAAGTCAGCAGAGTGCAATGGACATTGTAAAGCAAATCACTATGCTTTTTAAATGTGCAGGGCTCTTTATTCATGTTGTCTAAGTTTAAATGCAATAAATGCTCAGTTAAACTTATAATAACTCACCTAGTATTGAAATACAGGATGAGAATGACAGCACTGGAGCTTACATCTTTAAAACATGTCAGCTCACCTGACAGATTCCTTTTAAAATCCATATAAAAGGGAGAATAATTTCCAATAAAACTCACGATTAGTCAGGTTTGCTTTTATACTTTAGCATGGCGATTCACACAACAGTGTTCAAATCCCAACATTCAATATATCCTTAATGAGATATGTTTTAGAAAAGATAAAAGCACAGAAACTGTGAAAATTTTAATACAAAAAAAAAAAAAACTGATACAGCACACCGGGATGCATCATCATAATTGTATAGCACAAAGGCAAACTTACCTATAACTGCATTAGATATCGTTATTTTCAACCACATTCGGTCTCTTATTTCCAGACCTGAATCTGGCAGTTGCATCACCTTTACAATTGTAGCCATATCACTCTTTACTGTCAGGGGGGAATCTTCCAGTTCTGCAAATATTGGGAATACAAAATACCTTTCAGAACTTACTTTCTGCTGCAATTAATGAAAAGGGAAAGAAAATCTAACCAATCAGATGCAGCCGTTATATTTCAGATGTACACTGGAAAAGTAACATTTGGCTGGTTGCTACAGCAGCAAAGAGCCATAGCATATGGAAATCTTCATGCACATCTGTAGATGTTTTAAAATTAAAATTGCACTAATAAGGATATTGTCTTGCAAATAAAATGTGTTCTGTGAATGGGGGCAGTCCCGAGCCAGAAACTCCCTGTTAATATGCAGAAGCAAAAATTTTGCAACAGACTGGTTGTATAGAAATCGATCAAAAGATCGACTTCTGTACAACCAGCCTGTCCATTGGTGGATCAAAATTTGACTGGTTCCTGTTGAACCGGCTACATTTGGATGCATCTGTGGCCAGATTAAGAGTGTAAAAGATCAGAAGAGCTACAGGAGGACTGCTGTCTTCATGGTGGATCCTGATGCTGGTGTTATGTCACAAAAGCCAGCTTGTTTTACATTTTTTTTACATTTCTTCAGTTACTTCTTGGTTTGTAGGCCTGGGCAAATGCTGTCCTACATCCTGGGAATCTTTAGGAGAGGGGGAGAGTTTTCTCAACTAAGCACACCCTCCTGCATGCAGATCTGGTTTAAGAGCAGATGGATTCCAGGAAGTAAATGCTACATAAATCATCTGCCCCTACTCAAAATGGCTGCACATACAAATGCTAGGGGTTGTTTTTCAAAATGAATAAAGCATGGAGGCATGGATGAATGGGTGAGTTTGCTCTGAATATTAAAAATGAATTAAATAGCATATCCAGTTTGTGGTGCTCAGATACAGTGTAGTTCTGCATTAATATCAGCCTTTCTCAGCCTTCCTAATATAAAACAAACCTTGAAATAACTTTCAGATCTCAGGGAAGCCTTGATAATAATGACTATATCTACAGCACATGGTACATTGGTGGGAACAATAAGTTGAGATTATTTGACACCCAGGGCTGCTCTATATGACAAAACTGTTTTCAGTAATTATAATGCAATTAAATGAATAATAATGACCAGAAAAGAAACACAGGTAGCGAAAATTATAAAGATCCCTCTCCGATGGTTGGTTAAAAAGTGCCCCTTATCCTGGTGGTCAGTAAAGCCCCTCTGTCTTTGGTGATAAGTGAAATGCTCCTTTCCCCTAGTTGTAAATTGGAAAAGGGTCCCGTTCATCTGTTGGTCAGAAGAAGTAGGGCCCTCAAATAAAATGGAACGAATGTCGGAAAATGTAATCTTCTTTATTGAAAACGAGGAGTAAAACATTCCATAGCACGACTGAACTAATGCGTTTCAGTCCAGAAAATACCTTATTCATAGCCTTCAAATACAATGGCGGTCTGTAGGAAGAATGCTCCTTATATGGGTTTTCAATAGAAAGAATACCCCCCCTAAAGATACCTAAAAATATAATTGGTGTCAGTGGCTAATTATCTTAGAATCTAAAATTGCCCAAAAAATCCTGGGAAACCTCTGAAGGACCCAAGAGTACCACAGAACCCAGGTTAAGAAGTTGTTTTATATGTTGCCTATGCAGCTTGCTCTTGTGCATTGGTAACGTGTGCTTAACTCTGTATACCTCAAAACTTGGTTTTTAATTAGTAGGTATAATAAAAACATCTGTGTAGCTACCAATTGTACAAAAAGCTGCCTTGATCAATGAAGTGTGTAAAGGTTTGAGCTGCAATCAGAACAACCAATGGCTATGGCAGGTTAACAATGTCACCAGACATACAATACCAGGTCTTGTTCACAATTGGCCTGCTGCTAACAGGAAATACAATACGATATCACCTTCCTCTTCAGATGACTGGAGATCTGACACAATAAACAGAGGGATCTTCTTCAGGAAGGTGAAAGAATAAACTGCAGGGATTTGTTACCTGACTCTCACTGAAAGCTCATCCAATTGATTCTACTGATCACCAACAGTCTAGAGACTTGTATGCTTCAGAGATCTTTAATCATCCTTCCATTTGTGGTAAAAATGAATATAAAAATTTATTGATGTTTAAGGCCATTATGCTTAGCTCTGCTCCACAAGACCTGGTTTTCAATGTTCTGACCAATGCATAAAAGGATAAATGGCCCAGTAATTGCAAGTGATGGGCAGCATTACTTGCTTGGTCAAGCCATTTGGGAGCTGTTATAGTAACTTCTGGAAGTGTTTTTAGCAACCAGTTGGATGATTCCTTACACAAAACTCCCCACTACCCCTCTTTTGAAGGGACACTCCCTCTTTTGGACCCAAATATTTTGCCCCTTATTTATTCACAGTTAACAGTTAGAAATGTAATTGCAAACAGCCATAGATCAGACCTAATTACTATGCAAAATGTTTATATCGTTCTTGCTTAGCTTTACTGCCTTCTCTGCTGTTTACTATTGGCGATTGCTGTGATGTCATGATGAGTTTTGAAGAGCTGATTAATGAATGTTTGACTGCGTGTGTGTGCGTGCGTGTGTGCGGGGCGGGGGCGTGTAATTTGCCTGAGAGTGTCCCTCTTTTCTCTCCGATTTTAGAAAGTTGGCTGTCATGCAATCATGTTCCCATACTGCACTGTTACTTAAACAGGAAAAGTTTAAATTAGTTGCTATAAGCTTTTATTTCTGGATCCGCAGGAAACGTGAACTTTACTTATTTCAGAGCTATAGGTTTGACTCAGCAGGGCATGTCAGACCTCTTCAGAGACACCATTATTTTCCCACTGAGAGCAAGGGTCTTTCACTGCAGCATGTTGGCAGGGGACAGGCTTTTCAATTCTGTGGTTGCTTTCTAAAGAAAACCAGCTGTAATACTTGGAACCTTTTATTGTTATACACTTGATTTAAACTCAACGATGATTTGGGCTTTAGCAACTGCTGAAATAAAATATCAGTCACATAGGGAGAGCATTGCACTGCAGGAAGTAGGACCTGCATATGTAATGAGCAAATATGGATGTCCGCTGTATACTTATAAGTACAAACTCTTGATAAAGTAATTTTTTTTAAAACATTACCATGTGTTGATAACATTGTTTACATCAAGCTGATCTATTTTTCAACTTTTTCTAAAAAGCTGTTGTGAGAAGACTATACATTTCCTTTAACAAAATTAATTTTACTGCTGTCAAGGATGAATAATATACATGTTTAAGCAGTTTTTTTTAGACTTTTAGAGTATCTGAAATATGAATCCTATGTTAGCATACTGATATTTTTAATGCCTTTACTTTTGTACTTCTCAGGTATTAGCAAGCAGCAATATGTAAACGTTTTCAGTGTCTTGATGATTCTACACTGCATCTAGCTTCTACCGTAAGCAATTTGTATGCATCCCTTTCAGGTAATGCTGTACCCACTGAAGATTGGGTTTGAAGCTGAGACAGGCTCACACACACACACACACACACACAGACAGATTATTAAGCATACACCAGAGTTTAACCATAGAGGATAAGATTTTTGGAATAGAGGCATTCCATAAAACAAACAGGATGGACAGATGTAGACATACATCCCAAAGCACAAATATTCTACAGTATGTGAGATCACACCAGCTAGGCAAACAGCTTGACACAAAACTGACCTATGTAGGAGAACCTGGCTCATATCCTGGAAGCTAAATATTACATTTCTGGAGAGTCTCTAAGGTGGAAATACAGAGGCTGTGTGGTTACTGTCCCTGTGCCCCAAGGCAGGGGTTGAAAAATGGATGGTTCTGGGTCCTCAAAGTTGTTTATATGTAGAAGTGGTGATATAGAGTGTTTTGACACCGGGCTGACCATTCTCCTAGTTCAATGGGTTTTCAAGGCCACTTGGAACTGATACTGGAGAAAGAGATATAAGAATTGGAGAGCCATGCCAAACTATGAAAATCCAAAATATGAAAAATCCAATCAAAGTTCAACCATATACACCAGGTTTTCTCAACGAGGGTTCCTCCAAAGGTTGCTAGGGGTTCCTTGAGCAATGAGCAATTCTGCCTCAGAAAAGTTCCCACTGACAGAATTGATCTTTTTAGCCACCTGTAAGGGGGTAATTCTTCCCACTGTCCACAAGTGCAAGGAGCATTCTTCACACTATTGTATCATGAGTTGTAGATATAGTAATTTTTAGCAGGGGTTCCCCAAGCCCGAAAGGTAATATCAAGGGTTCCTTCATGTTGAAAAGGTTGAGAAAGGCTGATATAGATAGTCAAGCCATTTTGGGGTGTGCCCCTTTCATCACAGTGTGAAAATAGATAAAATGTGTGGAGAATGGACTCAGGGAATTAATAATGGACAGCCTTCAGACACCCTTGTCAGCAGCTGGGGGGTTGCAGTTGTTTGAAGTTTTGACAGGGTTTAAACTTATTTTGGATTTCAACATTCTGGTGTGGTGCTCTAGTTATTACAGGCTAGATGTACATGTGACCTATACATTCACCATGGAGATTAGTCTATGGACTTTATTCCTCCCTGTTGCAGAGACTTTTTGAGACACCTGCTGCAATGATGTGCAAAAGATCCATTGTGCATGTACAATGCCCCAATGCAGCCAGTAGATGGCGCCATCATGCCACAGCAAGGATGATGCCTTTACAACAGTGGTCTGCAGAGATACAATTCCGTATCTTTAAAATGATATAAAATTATTAATACTAGTAAAGTAGATCATGATATGAAAGCTTACAGCCAAATACACATAAAATAGGAGTGGTTTCTTTATAAATGAACTCTTGAAGGAAATCTGTATTAAGAGAATAAAAAAGGAGACAGCTAATGCTGTCTTCTGAAAAACCTAGCTGTCTCTGGCTTCAATACTTTGAGACACTGACTTAGAATAAGCATGCAGATTAGAAAGTCAGAGATCCAGATCCAAGTCAGTGACTCAGAAAGTACCAACACCATTGGACCGGCCAAGAAATATTAGTATTTTCACAATACAGCTTTTCTACATCCTTAACACAGGTTTCCTTGAATCCGTCTTAGGCAAACCACAACTATTGATTCAGCCAACAGTTTTCAAAGCATGCTGGGACCTGACATGGCATGGTGGGTAGAAAGCCATAGTCTGCTTTCCTATACTCTATGCAGTTCCATTCGTTTCTACTCTACTTCATGCATTAGTATCTATTACATGAATAGATCTAGCTGGAAGCAGCAAGCAAGAGGCATAATGACAGGTGAGTCTGTTTGGCCGGTTAGCAAGATTTTAGTATTGGGTTACACTGCTGCCCCAGTGCAGGATCAATCCTGCGCACAGTGTGGGGGGCTGCAGTGTGACTTACTTTCCGACTCAGGTATAGAGCTTGTTAATGAGGAGCTGGTGCATGTGATGATACTCATGGAGGGGCTCATACCGTAACGGGGGTATGTTCCCGTCAGGGCTGAGGTATGAGTGATCCAGGCAGCCGGGTCTATCGGCCTCACAGGTTCCGCTACAAACAGAACAAAGGAGACAAAAGAAGATGGAGTTATCAGGAGGGAGACAGGTACAACAACACACAACTACCCACTAAACAATAATTCTACAAATACACTGCAACTTACATCAACGGTTTTCCTTATGCTTGTCTTCTCTTATTATCTGACAGATTTGCTCTGTTGTGCACTTGTCATTGTGAACCTGGATGTTGGCTGTCACAGCCTGGCCAATGAGCTGTGGGCAGGAGTTTCCCCGAACACCAAGGGGATGCTTGTGACATTGGATATCTTAATTCAAGCATATGGCTATATTAGCCCTACTATAGCCACGTGTCCATATTAGGCCAGTGGTGTCACGAGCAACTCCATCCCTTTGTATACATGCAGCTGCAGAATAGGGAATCTCCGGCCCCTACCTCATTGGCCCAGCAGTAACAGCTAATTTCTGGGTTTGCACCGAATCCAAGCTCTTCCTTACTCATGAGCACACTTGCCTCTCAATACTCCTCTTTCCTCCTCCAATATAGCACAGTGTGTCCCTTATAGTGTATGTAAATCCAGTGAACTTATATCATTTGCTCCCTTCTGGTCTGTTAATTATACTATTAGAATTTACTACTAAATTTAATACTAAAGAATTTTGTTATAGCTATCAATAAGTGCAAATAAAAACCAAGAAATCTTGTGAGCTCCTATCTTCCTTTACACTCTGCTTGTGCTGCACTATTCTGTGCTATTGCCAGCTCTCTCTGTGGACTACAAAACACCTCCCACCTATGTTATGGAGATGAGGAGAGAGGTGTTTTTAGAGTTCTAACATGTCCTGTACTAGGGTGACAATTCTGCATCAGAATAGACACAGTACCGTAACTGTCACCCTAGGACAGGAAGTTACTGTTACTGATAGCATTACCAGGGGAAAATAAAGGAAAAAGCCAACAAAAAAAAACTAATGCAGTCATCAGATCTACGGACTGATAAACTGCAATATATTACATTTTTGGTCATGGGGTTAGATACACTGGATGGAATTAGAAAAAAAAAAAATAAATCACACAGTTCTTTGCCCATTTAAACTACATGTAAATTTGTTCTGTGAAAACGGGACAAAATTGAATGTTCTCTGGTTATATTCTCTGCAATTCGAATTTGTGAGTGCGTGTAAGAAAATGCCAGATTATGGTCCCTAGATGGCAATGACCACTGCTATCTAATGGTCATAAGTGGTATTTTTCACACCCACACATTCAAATTGCAGAGAATATGTCCTTCAGTTTTTCCCCATTCGCACAGGACATATTTTCATGCAGTTTCAATGGAAGAACAAATTTTTTTTATAAATACACCCCTTACTTGACAATTACTGAAGTATTTCACTGCAGGACATAGAGACGTATTTCTACAGACCAGAAAAGTAACCACCTTTAATTTGTTGACCTTGGCCAGGAATTCAGACCATACTGCTAATTGTGTCTACCTATATTAATATACCAATAAACATGCAGGCAGCAAAATGAAAACTCATTGTTAAAAAAAACAATAAACCATGACAGATAGATTTATATTTTTATTTTTTGCTAAATAAACTCAGACTTGAAAAAGTCTTGTCACTGTATCTGTAATGTTACAGAGTGGTGCTGATTTATTATTTATTCTTGGTTTCCCTGGTAATAAAAAAAATTAAACCCAGCCCCCACCATCTGATTACACATTAACCCACCCTAGTGACCACACTTCCTACTTTGGCACTGGGGGTACAGACAAGCCTATCAGCACTGAGTTTTTTCTTTGGGGGATAGGGGTAAACCAATTATCTTCATCCAATGTTTTAAAAAGGGTAAAAACAGAAAATAAGCAGCACTACTCCTGTAACATTATGGGATCAGTGCCAAATTTGACATTGAGTACATCTATAGAAAAAAATAGATTAGTCATGATCAAAAGGTGAGAGAATCTTTGGTTAAGACAACAAGTGCGAAGCTAAATTTACTTGTTTATACAAATGCAATTCATTAGCAAATTTAGTTTTACCAGGATAAGATATAATAGGGAGAGTGATGTATAGAGCAGCTGAATGGCTTAAAGTGTATCTATACCCAAAACCTTTTTTTTAGTTTTGACAGAATGGGAGAAATATTCCGGACCTCTGTTAGGTTTCACTGCTATCTCCATTAGAGAGATTTCTCTTCATTTCCTGCTCTGGGGACAACCTTTTACCATACAGGAAGTGAGGAAACATTTGCAACAGGGAAATGAACAATAAAAAGCTGACAGAGGTTCTAGCATACCCCTACTTAAAAAAAAAACAAAAAACAAATTTTTACCTCCGTCTGCATTGTTTTTAGAGAGAATTCCCCTCACTTCCTGTCCTGGGGACAACATTTTCCCAGATAGGAAGGGAAGACGAACAATAAAAGCGGATAGAAGTTCTAGCATCTTCTGTCTATGTTTTTACTGAGATTTCCTCTCACTTTCTGTCATGGGGACAACCCTTTTACCATACAGAATGTTCTGATCCTTCCCCACTCTATCCAAATTAAAAAAAAAAAACTTGGGTATAGATACAGTTTACAAATAATAACTCAATGATAATGATTAAAAAATGGTGAAAAAAGCATGACCATGTTCAGGGTTGATCCACCCAAAACTGCAGTTTTATTTTAGCAAATGCTGGGGGGAATAAACAATCTGATTTGTATGCATTTTATGTTGTGGAGAATGCAGCTGCAGCACACAAAGATGGGCGAGAACACCCAAAACTCCCTGGTGGGGAATTATTGCCAGGGGATCTCGCTGCCAGAGTATTTAAGGCATACTGTATGAGAGGTCAGGGGCTGATGAAGCCCACCACTCTCTACCAATAACTAAAACACAAGAAATAGTTCAAATGAGTGGAAATGCCACTAATATATACCTTGAACCTCGGCCCCCACACACTTTTTTTTTTTTTACCCCTCCTTACCTGGTATGCTGGGTTCTCTTCAAAATACAAACTTACCTGCCCAGCAGATCCAGCGCTGTCTTGCAGCGATCTACTGTTAAGGTGTCACAACCTGTGTTCTATGCTGCCATCTTGGTCCTCTTCAGCTGGCTGCCTCTTCCAAGTTCAGACAGCCTAGCCCCAGATTGTGCGACACAGCTCTGTCCCCCAGGCCACTCTGTGAATAGGTTTCCACAGCCTCCTGGGATATGTGACAAGGTCTTCCAGGGGACTGCAGGATAGAGACACATCATTCTCATTTACGAGAATGGCCCCACAGAAATAGTGGTGGGGGCAGAGATTATTGTGAAGTGAAGTTCTGCTTTAAACCCTATCATCCCAAATTATATTTAAAGCGAACATCTAAAATATCTCTTTTGGATGGACCAAACTGTTAAGTATAAGCTTTTTTTAAGCTTGACCCATATCTCAAATTTTCTTTGGCATGGCCTGTGTCTCTCCTAATAAGAAAAGGTAAAAAGGTAATAAGAGCAGAATTATAGTAAGACGAGTTAAGGTGGAATTCTCCGTCTAAAGCTGGCCATAAACTAGTAGATTTTAGCACAATTTTGTAAGAACATTCGTACGAAAATTCTCAGTAAAAACTTGATGACAGGCGTTAGAAAGTACTTCAAAACTGTGTTTGCTTTTAACATTCAATTTGAAATAAATGCACTTTCCAGCAAAAAATCCACATTTACAATTATAAATTTGAGAACATTCATCCTGCTTCTTCAAATTCTCTCATCACTGTAGTTGAAAGCAAACATCAGTTTGACCCCAATAATGATTAGAAAACTGAAGAAACGTTCTTAAAACTAAAATAAGTTTCAAATAATATTCTACATGTATGGCCAGCTTAAGCAAACTAAGCATCGCAAAGAGCAATGAATAAATACAAAGTGTGGGAGTCATCAACACACACAATTTACCTTAATCAGTTTGGAGCTGTCCAACAATGATCAGTCATGTTGCCATGGGTTACAACACATTGTTTCATGTGTCTTAAAAAAGCTCCTAACTGTTGCACAAAAATCACTAGCACAGCTGTGCTGGTGAGAGTAGACATGTCACTCACCTCTGGGGATGGTGAAGTAGCTCCTAGGGGTGGGATCCCAGCATTTTGCTACAGTCAGGCTGATTGGACTGTACATATGAAACACAAGACACAAATAATAATCCATCAATATCAGCAAATTATTACTGTAAGTGACACTAATGCCTGGTACACACAATGAGAATATTGGACGAATAGTCGTCCGTTTTTTTTTTTTTGCATACATCTCATATCCCATATTGAAAATGAAGAGGTTATGTAAACTGTTACTAAGCCCAGGACAGTGCATTCACTATATCTGGTCTCCCACAGTACACAGAACATGGAAATGCAACTATTTTAGTAAATATAAACTGCTAAATACCTTTTTTCATCAGCAGTATATAGCAGTGTTCTGACTTCTATCAGTGTCTAGACGAGCACTGGTTAATCTTGTAGGAGGATTTTTCATTCTCCTCAGACTGTCCTATGAGACTGCATGACCCCTGACCCTCTGTCCGGACAGAGCACTGACCGACCTTTGTCAATCACATGCACATCCCCCCCAAAAAAAAAAAACTCTCTAGCAATACACACCAAACAGAACATGTGCAGACTTGCCCCTGCTGCTCTGAACTATGGCAGATGGATTTGGGGCAGTAAAAGAAGGGGAGGATCACAGAAGATAAGATCAAACAGCCTTTTTAACACCTTAGGTTCCACAATGAGTATATCAAGCAGGCTTTTTACTGCATATACAGTCTGATTTTACTGTTATGGGTTTAGTAATGCTTTAAGTTACAAAAATTCTCATAAGACAGAATACAACTTCGGAAGTGATGTAATGTATTGTATTGTATTGTATTGTAGTGCATTCTTTCATTTCCGAGCATGGGTGGTCTTGGTCTCTCGATTTTTTTTGGACGAATACTGTACTGATTAAATGAAAATCATTCTGTCATATGAGAAAAATGTTTGTGCTTGTCCATTTGGATATTGTCGCTTGAACTGTTGTATACTAATGTTCAGATTATCATACGATCCCTCAGAAAGCGTTTCTTTCATCCGATATTCTCATCATGTGCACGGGGCAAAAGATAACCAACAACTATAGGTAAAAAAGGTTTCAGGTAAAGGGCATTTCCAATGCAGTTGATAGGCGTAATCAGAGTAACTGGAAACATCAGAGTACAGGCTGGTACTGACACAGCGGCCGGCATATAATAACAGAAAGTAGTATAAATCCTCCTGCCCATCATGTATACATATACCAGAAAGTTATTTCAAAACACATCATTTTAAATCCCTAAAAACCGCTTGATCTATATTCCCCTTCTACCAATTAATCTCTGGAGGAGGAGATGGGGAGAGACTGGGGTATTGCCAAGCTCATCCCTGGTTTGTCCTCCAGAGACTGACTGCTGCAGTGTTCTGGAGGAGGAGCTGGGGAGAGACTGGGGTATTGCCAAGCTCATCCCTGGTTTGTCCTCCAGGGACTGACTGCTGCAGTGTTCTGGAGGAGGAGCTGGAGAATAAGCTGCCAGTGCAAGGGGCTGGGAAGAAACATGGGCCAGCGGGATCAAGCTCATAAGGCCTCATTTATTGCCCCCCTGAAAAGCAATCGGTGGTGAATTACTTTGAAGAGGCATTTGACAGGCAGCTCGCAGGCAATGTCACCCACAGAACTCCTGTTTAATTAGTGAAAGGCCGCAGCGCCACACCGCAAACCCTGTGCATTACATATTGTTGCAGAAAGGTGGCATCTTAGTCCCGTGTACTTGAATAAGTCAAGTTTGGCGGTGGCAATGATCATATAAGTGGCAGTGCAGCGGTGGGTTTTATTACTGTGCGGTCACATGTATGTGTACAGCTGGCAGCACTGTTTTGTGCTGTGAGTGCACTCACTCGGCACCCCAAGCACAGTGACCGTGCTGTCACTGACACCACCCGGTCATTTTTTATCATCAAGAACCAGTAGGAAGGGCTCCCGATCACATGGCCATTGCGACAGCCAATCACAGTGATCATATGACCAGGAGCCCGCCTACCACCTCCAGCATTAACCCCTTTCTCTTAAAAGAAAGTTAAAGTGAGGAAGAGTTAAAATTGCTATAAGGTATTTCTGCCTCTGAGCTCATTGGGGGCATTCTTCCACACTTTCTGTCCCTATGGCATCCCTACAAGAAATGTGGGGTGCAGCTGTCATTGGTTCAGGAAGACACACAGCAATAAAACCACTGAAGGAAGTTCCAGACCTCCCCATGCAACTAAAAATATGTTTTTGTCTGTGTCCTCATTGGAGAGATTTCCCATTCCTTCCTGTGCTGACAGGTAATGAGTTGGAATCTCCCCACTAAAGACACAACCAGCAAAACAAAAGAGGGCAAAGGCTCTAAAGCTGGTCATACACCTTACACTCTGTGTCTACAGTTTCTGTACAATAACTACGTATCACAAGTCCACCTTCAACCAAAACATTTCATTTTGTTTTGGATAGAGCGGGATAGCGTTTAGCTGCCCATACATGTTACAATGTTTTCAATACTATGCAGTATAAAGATCTTCCTCTCTGAACAAATAGAATATCTTGTTTAGGTAGGTGTTTGCACCAGATGCAAAGGAGACATCTGTTTGTGAACACAGGTGTCATTTTGTAGGTCCGCCGCAAGGATCTAAATGACCATTCCACTCTTAATTCATAATACCTGTCACTTCTGTGCTAATTTAATGCAATACACATTGGGATTGGTTGCCATGGAAACTATCAACCTAATGACATATGCATTTCATTGAAAATGTATTTATGTAAGCCCACGCTAATGCTCCTTCACACCAAAGCAATTTTATACATTTGGGAGGCATGGAAACTGCATGAAAAATAACAGCATCGCTTGCTATTCTTGTGCTGTTTGATTTTCTCTTGAAGCTGAAAGTCCACAATAGAAGCCAAGGTTATGGCGATGGGGGCCAAAGCAAGCTAAATTATTTGCTATCAGTTTACATTAAGGGCCTATTCACACCAGTGGCCATGCATTATACTACATATAACACTTGTGCGCTGGTGTCCGCTGTCCGTTCTAACAACACATTACAGTCTTCATGTTCTTTTTTTAACCATATTTGAAGCCAACAAAAAACATTTTCATTTATCTCTATGTGCAATAGCGTGTTGTTTACAACAGCTATTGTTCACTCTGTGTCCCTGCGTTTACCCTGCGTTGATCTGATGCAGCTGATCAATGCAACTCAACACACCTGGTGTGAACCAGCCTAAAGAGAAGGAACAATTACTTAGTTTTCAGATCCTTTGGTGGCTGAAGACAGTAGAGATAATGTTCTGGTTACTCTATATTGTAAAGCGCTGAGCAAACTGTTGGCGCTATATAAATCCTGTATAATAATACTACTATGAGCGACATTTTTCCACACACAGTTGCCTTCCCATATAGTAAGCCCATGGCAGACAACAACAGATAAAACATAGCAGTATGACAAGTGCAATACTGCTCACACAGAGTGGTTATTAGAAGAAGCGGTTTGTTTCAGCTCCACACTGGAAAGGCAGGAGACACTCAAATTATGATGAGGATATCATCCTAAGCAGCCCGACCATGGCAACTCTGAGTCACAGCCTACTTCCACCGGTGGCAAGTTTATAGCCGTTTGGCTAAATTAGGCTTTAGTGCTATCAATATAAACGGGTAACATACCCTCATATTTTTGGAAATCCTGTGCCTATTTAGCTCATGTTTGGGGGAATTTTTTGAACTCCTATTGGAGGAATATGTATACACTACACTTTATATGTGTTGTGGCATGCTAAAACAGTCTCATATATATTTTTAAGGAACTGCACTACTTTCGCATTATTGAGCAATTTTTGGAAACCCAGATATGGGTCTATATATTCAAATATACAGAGACTGTATCAACCAGTCTGGACTTTACACATTAACTACCTGGCTTCCCACCCCATATTCACTTTTTCATCCAGACCTGATCTTACTTCAAGTGAGGAGGAGTCCCCTTGATCTTTTGTATGGTAATATTCTTAGATTTTTACCCTTATTTTAGTCTCATTCAGGTTTGTTGGTAGTTTGATATTTATGATTCATATTTATACACTTTTAGAATCATTTACTACTGTGGATACATTTCCATTTGGGGTGGCTATCCAGGAAGGCCATATATCCATCCTTTCATGATGGTCAAGTTTATGAGAAGGTAATGGAGTAACATATATACCTGTCATGGGGTTGTTCTGTTATTGCATATGGTTAGTGCACATATCCTATTTTTTGTTCCCTCTACTATGATCCCTTTTTTTCTGGTTCTCCATTTCAGAAGGCCATTCTATTCACTGTGGTGGCTACCAAAACATTTTTTGAAGAATGTTCCTCTTATGCAGATATCATATGGAAAATATGAAAATTCTTTGATCAAGTAGTTAGGAACTTCATTGCCTTATGTGGATTCCTGATTGCAGAATAACTATTAGATCTGGAGACGCCGAATGTTTTTAATTTAGTGATTTTATAATGACTTGTTTACCATGTCTCTGTCTAACCTCCGTATGATCCATGTGATCGAATAAAACTTGTTTGTAAATACTTATTATATTACTCCGCTTGGATTTTCTAATAACCACTCTGTGTGAGCAGTATTGCACTTGTCATACTGCTATGTTTTATGTTAAGCATATCGGGTTTATAAATCCACACTAATTAGTGAGACGGAGATATTTATATGACACATATTTACGTGTCATGTTAGGTGGCTATCCTCCCCTTTTTTCCAACAACAGATAAGAGCCTGTTCACAATAGCACATTGCAGTAAAGTTGGCCACAGATGGATAGAATTTCAAACAAAAAATGGCAGCAATTTGTACAACATAGTGCAATAAAACACACAGATGGTTTACATCTGTACACTATGGTGCACTACAAAATAAATGCATATAGCTTTGCTGCCTAGGTGCACTGGAGTGTTGTGCAAAATGACAATGCAGTGCACTGCAATTAGCTTCATCCATTACTGTGCCACACAGTAATTTAATGTAAAAGCACGTTTTGCTGAAACGTATAATTGTGAATACATCGTAAGACCCCATCCAGTCCTTTCCTGTTTGGTGCAGAGTGTTAACATACACGTTATTACACATTACCATCCATTTTGTTAAGGCTGTATTTATTAGTATGGGCCGCCAATGGACCAGGAAATGCACTTGCGCTATTTTCCCTGACACAGCACAACACAATGCACAACAGTACATTACCATATGTCACAGTGACCTGCAACGTGCTCCTTTATTGCGTTGTGGTACCATTCACACTAATGTGTGCATGGGGAGTCCACCCAAACTGATATTCAGGCCCAGCTATTAAATACATATACATTATTTTACCTCTACCTTTTCAAGATTTATTAGCATATAAAACAGCTCCAAAGCTTAAAAGGTAAAACTTTTTTTTAAAATTCTGGACAGAGTAAGGGAGGGTTAAAAGCATTGTCAGTTTTTCTTTTTTTGCCATCTGTGTCCCATTGGCAAGATTTCCCTTGATTTCCTAAAACAGGAAGTGAAAGAAAATTCCTGGTGCTTCCAAAACTAATGTTCTAATCACTCTGCACTCAATCCAAAAAAAAAAACATTTTGCCTACACTTTAATTTAGGCAAGTGGGAGAAATATGGCAAAATGTACATATTAATCTTATACACATATAGAAAATTGAATATTCTCTATAATAAAATTAGCATAAAGGATGCTAACAACCAAATACTTACCCAGGCTTAGATACAATTTCTCTCAAGACTCTGACTGCATCATCGTTGCTCATGTTCTCAAAATTCACATCATTTACCTGTAAGGTTTAAAACAAACAGAATGTCACCTAATGATACACTGTACAAATTGGGGGAATTGATTAAAACTCAAGCAAAGTCTGGATTAGCTGTTCATGACAACCACCAATCAGCTTCTATCTTCAGCGTGTTCAGTTAAGCTTTGAAAATTAAAGATAGAAGCTGATGGGTTGCCATGCACAGCTGCTCCAGATTCTGGCTACTCCATTTTTTTTTTAATTCCCTCTATGTACTTTATGGAATAATCCTTCTTTGTCTGGGAGATTCAACTGATAAAGTCTCCAAATTGTCAGATCAGATTCAAACATATCACATGAATGCACACAGTGTAAATCTAATCAATTCCTATAGTCACACTATAAAAACAGATTGTTATAAGTGTACTCATGGGTAAGAAACACAAAACTATAAAGTACAAAAATTATTGTTGTATACTTATGTGATGTACTGACTGACTACCCCACCTATGAGTACAATTAAACCTTACTCCTTTTTTATTATCTAAATCAAGGAATATGATGGCTTTCTACAGCCCGAATGAATGACAAACATTTTTCAATTAACTAAGTGATTAGGAGTATTATTTAACTATCTATGTTGACTATGGTCTGGATTTTTTTTTTTACACATAGCATCTTACATAACTAGCCAGGAAAAGGAAACTGGAATGGCTTTGGATCAATTTTATTATTTTGATGAGTATGGTATCCTTTTATCATGCAGTGGTAAATGACCGCTGCTCAGTTCTCCAGCATTCTCAGAGGAGACAGTTCTCCTCTGAATGCCTTTTTATGAAACGGTGTAGATCGCTTCTCCGAATGAAGAGAGAAGTGATCTACAAACGCTTTGAGCGCTAGAAAACGGCTGCTGTTACTATAATCTCGCAAGATTACAGTAAGAGATCAATCAGACACCATTTACTAAGCAGAGGTAAATTACCGCTGCTTCGTTTGCGGTTCCTCTGATTCTCCAGCTCTGGGCTGGAGAATCTGGAGGGAGAACCTGGAGGGAGGACACAGATCGCCAGTGAAGGGCTGAGATCGCTCCTTCATACACTGGCCATCTGTGTGCTGAGATGATAAGTGGAGAACATGTTCTCTGCGGATCATCTCTGTTTCCTAAACCACTAATGATCGGAGATCAACAATGATCCCCAGGGTCGCCGCTGATCTCCGTTTCATAAAAGGACACCTATATGTTTTTAAACTGATGATTTAGAACTACTTTTCTTCCATAAGAAACCATTGGTTAACAAATACTTATTTAATATAGGGTGCATTCATGACACTGGAGTCTCAGAGCATTAGGAATTTTCTAATGAGTAAGCATGGCAACAACAGTTTGCTTTTAAACTCTCTCTCTTTTTCTCTAATTAAGGTTTGGTAGGCTGCTCTCTTAACAGACAAAGGGGGGGAGGGGGGAAGTATTAATTGCTCTGACTCATTCAGCAAAGTGTGTAAATTGAAGATTGAGATAGTTGAGATAGTTGTAAACAACTGTTTTTTCCCTTGGAAGCTGATTGAGGGACACAGGATTCAGAGACAATTAGGTCATTTTCCTGTAGGCAGCAGTATAACCCAATTGTTTCTAAATCCTCTGACCCTCAATGAGTCAGAGAAAAATATATATTTACATTTTAGTCCTTATTATGATGAAGAATATATAAGCAATACTACTATACAAGTATGGAAGGTGTGAATTAATGCTCTATATATTGTACAGATATGAATATTTGATAGGTTTACTTTTTATATGTAATAATATATTTTAGTTTTTATCTATCTATCATAAAATAATTATATATATATATATATATATATATATATATATATATATATCTATATTACATATTTCAGCATCGTATTGTATTCTATGACTTTTGTATTCTTTATAACCACATCCTGCATTCTGTGACCTTTGATCTTGTTCCTATTTGTAAAATTATAAAGTAAAATTATACGTAAAACCTACAAGAAAATCTATATTCAGTGTACGAGACTCCTTCCCTGGACATATTAAAATGCAGCACTTTTATCCTGCATTCTCCTTGTAAATAGGGAGGTTGGAGAAAGGGGAAACAATTCCCAGTATATATGAAGCTTAGTAATATCAAAGGCAGCTGACATGAGCCTGTGATGGCATTAAACCATCCCCTGTGTATTCTCTGCAAAGTCAAAGAAACACAAGTAATCTTGTAAATGACTCCTGAGGCTGTGTGATAATCAGCCGCATGTCAGCTGCTGTTTGGGTAGTGATACCACACTTTTCTCTTCCAGGATGGTGTAATGCTATAAGACGCACTCTGAATAACACAGTGCATATCCAAGGAGGTTACAGTAACTCACAGCAACCAATCACAGGCTTCAATTTGCTGAATGCTGTTTTTTTTTTATGTTTTCTGTTACGTACATATGTGCCTAGGCTCCTCAGAGCCATGACTTGGACCGCTCACATTCCAAGCTCCATGTTAAAGTGCACATACAGTGGGGATCGATATTTTGGGCACCCCAGCTAAAAATTTGTATTAATGTGCATAAAGAAGCCAAGGAAAGATGGAAAAATCTCCAAAAGGCATCAAATTACAGATTAGACATTCTTATAATAAGTTAACAAAAGTTAGATTTTATTTCCATCATTTACACTTTCAAAATAACAGAAAACAAAAAAATGGCGTCTGCAAAAGTTTGGGCACCCTGCAGAGTTAATATCTTGTACTGCCCCCTTTGGCAAGTATCACAGCTTGTAAACGCTTTTTGTAGCCAGCCAAGAGTCTTTCAATTCTTGTTTGAGGTATCTTTGTCCATTCTTCCTTACAAAAGTCTTCCAGTTCTTTGAGATTTCTGGGCTGTCTGTCACGCACTGCTCTTTTAAGGTCTATCCATAGATTTTCAATTATGTTGAGCTCAGGAGATTGTGAAGGCCATGGCAAAACCTTCAGTTTACGCCTCTTGATGTAATCCCCTGTGGATTTCGAGGTGTGTTTAGGATCATTATCCATTTGTAGAAGCCATCCTCTCTTTAACTTCAGCTTTTTCACAGATGGCATCAAGTTACCATCCAAAATTTGCTGAAATTTTATTGAATCCATTTTTCCTTCTACTCGTGAGATGTTCCCTGTGCCACTGGCTGCAACACAACCCCAAAGCATGATTGATCCAACCCCATGCTTAACAGTTGGACAGAGGTTCTTTTCATTAAATTCTGTGCCCCTTCTTCTCCTAACGTACCTTTGCTCATTCCGGCCAAAAAGTTCAATTTTAACCTCATCGGTCCACAGAACTTGTTTCCAAAATGCATCAGGCTTGTCTATATGTTCATTTGCAAAGTTCAAACGATGATTTTTGTGGTGAGGACGTAGAAGAGGTTTTCTTCTGATGACTCTTCCATGAAGACCATATTTGTACAAGTATCTCTTTATAGTGGAATAGTGTACCACAACTCCAGTGTCTGCCAGATCTTTCTGGAGGGATCGTGCAGTCAAACGTGGGTTTTGAATTGTTTTTCTCACAATCCTGCGAGCTGTTCTGTCTGATATTTTTCTTGGTCTTCCAGATCTTGCTTTAACTTCCACTGTTCCTGATGACTGCCATTTCTTAATTACATTCCGAACAGAGGATATTGACATCTGAAAACGCTTTGCTATCTTCTTATAGCCTTCTCCAGCTTTGTGAGCGTCAACTATTTTCAGTTTCAGTTTTCTAGACAACTGCTTAGAAGAACCCATGGTGCTGATTGTTGGGGCAAGGTCAGATGAGTCTGGGCATTTAAAACCTTTGAGATTGACATCATCTGGTCTTCCCAGACGATGATTGAGAACAATCCATGATACTGGCAGGTCTCAGCTTTGCAAAGGGGGTGTGCATGCTATAAATTCTGCAGGGTGCCCAAACTTTTGCAGACACCATTTTTTTGTTTTCTGTTATTTTGAAAGTGTAAATGATGGAAATAAAATCTAACTTTGTTGACATATTATAAGAATGTCTAATCTGTAATTTGATGCCTTTTGGAGATTTTTCCATCTTTCCTTGGCTTCTCTATGCACATTAAATACAAATTTTTAGCTGGGGTGCCCAAACTTTCGATCCCCACTGTATATGGGAGCTGATTTATCTGCAAAATGATTTCTATTTCTGTCCATGACACAACATGACCATGCACCCTGCACTCTATTCAGTCCAATGGAGTGTCCATTCTCTGTATTCCGGTGAAGTATAAATTCCCATATGACTAAAGGAACAGTACCAGCAGCAGTTGAAGGCCTGTCTGACAAGAATTTGACAAGTGGCTGTGCGGTGTAGACAAGCTACACAGCCAATGTCTTGCAGAATCAGAGACATGTGAGTGTAAAGCTGGTCATACACTACTTAAAAATCTGCCAATTTCTACTGAATCAACCAAAATACGAACTATGATGGCAGTATGAGTTTCACCCAGCTTGACTAAAATAGAAAAATAATTCAAAGGAGCCGGTTAGAAATTGTTGGCCAAAGACATCAAATCAGATGCAATTACTGTTCCGGTATTCAGAGAGCTGCGGGTGCTGTGGCTGTCTGAATACAATAATAGGCAGGGATATTCCTCCATCTATATTCTTTAGAATGGATGGAGGAATCGATTGATACTGCGGGATGAATGAAAAAACTCTGAAAGTGTATGGCTAACTTAACACTGGCAGGGAGGGAGGGCACTACAACATAAGTGTAGCTGCACCAAATGTGCAGTAACATCCTACAGCTAGTGTCAGTGTGAATTTATTTAACAGGAAGTCACCAAAGACAACCACCATACATCTTACATGACCGAGTTAAAGGCTGCATTCACACAAGAACACATGACAGCAGGTGTCGCGAATTATAGGGTAGCCTATTCCTTTTAATAGGATGACATACATGAAACAAAAGCAGCAAAGTAACTCATGCGCCTTTTTAGGTTTCAAACTTTGCACTTTTTTTTAACCACGTTTTGCCACTTTTGCTCTTTTTTTGACCAAAAGACAATTAATGGCACAAAATAAGAATTAATGACACTGCAAACAGGACATGTAAATGTTCATGAAATGCTATAGCGTGAATGCAGCATAAGGCCAAACTCTAGAAAGATATTAAATGCACTATTTAACCCAATTATTTATTCAACAAATAAATACATATGTTTGTATAAATCTGCCATAAATCTTGATATTAGTCTCTTCCACCGTGGAACTCCAACTGGAAGAAGGAGGAGCATAACTCTGAGCCAATATGGCATCTTTTTCACAAAATACTCTATCACCCTTTCTGAACATACTTACAGAAGGGGACAGCAGAGGGATGAACTCTTTGGTGTGCTTCTACTCATCCTCATTGTCCAATTACAGGCTGGGGGGTGACCAAGCTGAACTGATTTATGCAATAGAGCACGTGTCAAACACAAGCCCCACAGGCCAAATCCAGCCTGCCATGCCATTTCATGTGGCCTCTCGCACCTCTCCTTCAGCTGCAGCACCTCCCTCGTTTCTGCCTCCACCTTGTCTCAGCAGTTGTCAGCAAAGAGGAGGACAAAGCTCCTCCGCCAGATCCTGTGCTTCTGCATGCAGCTGCAGAGAGGCTCCCCCCCCCGGCTCAGCAGTTGGCAGCAGAAAGGAGGGCAGGACTCTTCCTACTGATACTGTACCTCTCTGAGCAGTCACAGCAACCCTTTGTCTCTGCCTCCCCTGTTCTCAACATTTATCTGACTCCAGCCTTCTTCTGGTACTCCTCCAGACCCTGCAATTTCTGCTTCCCAGCTCCGACCCCAGCTTCTTCCCAGCAGCAGCACAAGGTAAGGGGGGGTGCACTGTAATGTAATGGAGGGTGGGGGACTTCTAACTTCTGATGGTGGGGGGGCTGTTGACATCTTATGTAAGGGAGGGGGTGGGTGGTTCTGGACTTCTAGTAGTACAGATACAATTGTCCCTTTGAGGGCAATCATAATGCTGAAGCGGCTCACAATGAAATTGAGATTGCCAATCCTGCAATTGAAGTTCCTGGCTTAAATGTCCCTCCGATGTGGATTTAGCACTTTGCCTATAGTTTAGCTGGAAAAAAAATTATTTCAGAGAAGCAAAATCATGAACTGTGTCACATGCTATACCTGTAGAAGCATATCTCCGGGTTCAATTCTGCCATCTGCAGCCACAGCTCCACCCTTCATTATAGATCCTATGTATATTCCACCATCTCCGCGATCATTGCTCTGCCCCACAATACTGATGCCTAGAAAGTTGTACTTCTCTGGTAGAGGAAGCACACAGGGAAACAACAGAAATATAAGTAAATGGCCAGTACAGGTGCTTTCAACATCAATATTAAATTTAAATCTTTTTATGAAAAATGTATTAAAGTGTTACTAAACCCAGGACCCTGCATTCACTACATCTGGTCTTCCACAGTACACAGAACATGGAAATGCAATTATTTTGGTAAATATAAACTGCTAAATAACTTTTCTCATCAGCAGTTAGAGCAATCTTGTGACTTCTATCAGTGTCCAGCAGAGCACTGGTTATAGCTTGCAGGAGTTTTCATTTTCCTCTAGGGGGATGTAGGACCCCTGACCTCTGTCTAGACAGTGCTGATTGGCCCTGTGCTGATCACGTGCACTCTCCCAAGAAAAAAAAAACCTCTCTAGCAATACACACCAAACTGAGCATGTGATGAAGGGGGGGTTTTTCCTGACCCCCAAAATGCGCTGGATTTTTTAGTATAAACTAATAAATTAATTTGGATTATTTTACCCTTTGATCTGGCACTCCTTCCATTAGTGCATGCTTTTTCCACATTATAGATATAGGTCTCAAATGCAGATATCTTGTTGCTGAAGTCCTCAAAATGCATACAAAACTAAAAATCTTTAAAGTTTTGTTTTAAGTTAAGAATGGTTTAAATGTTCTGTCAGGGGTTTATTTCTGTCTGTGACTCTATTGGAGAGATTTTTTTTTTCTCATTTCTTGTGCCTGTGATAGCTGTACAAGAAATGATGCAGTTGTCACCAGGATGTGAAGGCACAGACAGCAATAAAAACATAATCAGATTATTATAACCCTTCCACATTATACATTTTTGGTTTTCTCTGTATCTCCTTTGCACAAATATCCTATCACTTCCTATAGTGACAAGAAGTGAGTGGAAATATCTCAAAACTACCAGAGACAGCAATAAAAACCTGATAGAGGTTCTAACCCTTCCAAGCTATATTCAAAACTAAATACATTGTTTTGGCTAGAGCTGGGTTTGAGTAGTCTCCCTCAGTAAAGGGAACTACAACCTCATATTCTTTACAGCCAAGGAAGCTGCCATCTTAGCTTCTGTTTGATCTGCAGTTACCAGAGTGTTGCACATGTGATCAGCTATGACACCAGTCATCTGAAGGCTTGACAGTTCATTTAAGAAGAAACACAAGCATACTAGTAACTGTGAAAATTATCATTTATGACATGCCTTGAATGTAACTTATTTGGGAAACAGTTCAATCAATGGGTTTTGTTCTGCTGTAAGTAGTACATACTGTATTTTATATATAACTTTAAAGATAAACTTTACTAAAAAAAAGGGCAGGATTTTTAAAACAAAAGAAATATAAAATGCCTCTTCTGCATTTATTTTTATCTGCTTGTTTGCAATGTACAATGAGCTACGCATGCACAGCTCAGTGTAAAATTTAACAGCATGCCGAGAGGAATGTACTCCTATGAATGCCTGGGACTGATGT